>NC_080089.1:46547556-46858627 GCF_950005125.1 Chionomys nivalis | reverse complement strand
CCTCCGCTCCACGTTGGTAATAACCAAGTCCAGTGGGACTGAGGACTTAACCGGACATCTCCTGGCCACCTAAGCCCAAGAAAGCAACTCATAACACAATTCTGTCTGAAATTATCAGATGAAGCTAATGGCAAGAAAACAAGCCTGGAATCAAAAAGTATCTGGGTTCCAAGCCCCCAGGCAAGTCCTTCACCTCTCGGTGCCTGGCCATTCACATCCGTTAAATTACTTGACAAGACTGAGGGATGGCTCAGAGGATAACGGTGCTTGTGGCCAAGCCTGCTGACCTGAGTATGATCCCAGGGAAGCACATGGTTAAAAGGAGAGAACTGACTCCTGAAAGTTGTCCTCTGACCTCCACTGTGGCATGTGAGTGTGCACACACACACACACACACACACACACGTGCGCGCGCGCATGTGTGCATACACAGGCATACCCACTAAATAAATAAATAAATGAGATAATTCAGTACAGGCAAGCACCTTACACCGGTCTCTGATGTGTGTGTATGAAGGTGCCTGCTGCCAGCATCAGCATCACAGCCCACAGACTCACGACTTCTGAGAAGGCAGGGATCACATGCAAGCCTGTGTCACAGTTCCACAAACACTCGGTGACAGAGGAAGACTGGGCAACCTGGGCCTGTGAACCACACACTCAGGATCCCTGAGGCCTCCTCCTTGCAGGACTAAGTGTCTGCTGTAACATCTCTCATCTCCCTTCTGCACCAAGAGTCAGTGCCTCCCTCTCACCCAGGGTACACTGTGCACAGTAAACAGAACAAGGAGGAAGAAAGAATAAACAGTAAAGCCTTAGTTCCTTGGAGACCCCCCCAGCCTCTCCTGGTGGGCGGGGCCTCTGTGAAAGGTGAGGTGACATTAAATGTCGATTACCCTTGGGGCATGCGGTTGCTGTGCTATGGTAACCCACCCCCTGGAGCGCCTGATTGCTTAAGCATCTCTTTGCAAAATGTTTATTTTTTCCCCATGAATCTTTAATCAGGTACCTTGACGAAGCACACAGCAGCCGTCCCCAGAGAACTGCTGGAGATGGCTTCATCAGCCCTATTTGTCACATAGGGTGGCTGAGAGTGTGGACACTGCCTCTGCACTGTCTATCCTGTCCCCCATCCGCCCTCCCCCCCACCGTCTACACCACTGCACCTAGCCAGGGTGCCCAATTCCCCCAGATGGCGACCATCTCAAGGGGATTCCAGATGTCCCAGGCTGGTGCTATATAGTAGCCCTTGGTTTTCTCGGTATGCCACCTGTGGATCATGGTCCCCCAATGAGAAGCGGTTAGGGTGCTCAAAACAGCCTCTCTAAGCCCACACCTAAACCAAGGGAACCTTTGCACACTTGAAAACCTGACATGGATTTTCATCCTCCTTCCTGGCCACCTTTCTGTTTTCTTTCTTTATCCCAGTGCCGTCGGCATAAACAGGGACCAAGGAGTCCAGCCCTCACCTTGTCTCACCCCACTTTTAGCAGAATGTATTCCCGGAGGGACTTGTACATTTAACCTGCTAGAGGCAGGAGCCTGGAGGGGGAGGTCCTTTAGAACGCCTAACTGAGGGGGAGCTGCTCCCAGCACCTCACCCCTCCCAGCTCCCTCCCAGCAAGCTCTGCTTCAGGCAGTCTCCTGACTTCCACTTCCCCTTCACTTATCCAGGCCTCCTGGGATTATGGGGAAAGCCATTACCTCAGGATTAAGCTTCAGTTTGATTCTCATCAAAGACTCTGGTCACCGAGTATTTGCTTAACACCAGACCTTTCAGGCCCCATCAAATTTAACAAGGCCTGACAGATTTGGGATTAAACAGAGAAACCCACACAAATCCATACTTTCACAGGAGCCCCCAGTGACTGCGGCAGGACAATCAGGGTTCTAAAGAAGCAGCCTCTACAGTTAGCGCCTGCTTTGTGCCACCGCGATGACAGCCTAGCTTCCCGGCGGCCAGCCCTGACCCCTGCCCAGCTCCCACGCTGGATTACATCGTTTTACTCTAGTGAGTGAAGAGCTCAGCTCACACGTGTGCTATGTAGCCTTGCTGGGGGGCTGGGAAACCGGGGGATGGAACCCCCGGAACAGGTAGCAATGCCATGTGGAAGGAGTCCTCCCCTCCGAGCTCCTCAGGCCGTTTCTAGCTCAGCCTTATGCTGTGATCAAAGGCACTTGGTTCTTCATAGAGCTTCAGGTGGGGGTTCGCTGATCGCGTCCTCTGTAGCAGGCAGAGCCAGCACAACCAGACAAATTCGTCTCAGGAACCACTTTGCTGCGCCTGTCACTGAAGAAAAAAACCCGCATTAGTGGACAGCTTAGGAACTACAAAGGAGTTGTCAAATCGGACTTGCTGCAGTGTGTAACGGGGTCAGCTCCGAGACACTCAGCTTCCCCATCTGTAATATGGGAATACCGGGTGTGAATTACTTCGAAAGATGTTAGATAGAACAGCCACATATAATTTCCCAAATGAAAGCTCAACTTTTTTAGGCACACTTGTGCATGAGTGCAGTGCCTGCCTAGGCCAGAAGAGGGCATCCGATCCCCTGGAGCAAGAGTTACTGCCCGTCTGAGGGCCAGGTGGGTGCTGGGAATTAAACTCCTGACCTCTGCAAGAGCACCAAGCGCTGTCACTGAGCCATCTCTCCAGCCTTCAACTGGTTCCTTTCCTCTTTCCCTCTTAGCTGTTTCTGCGATCTGATTAATTTAGAAATTGCCCTAAAACATCTCTGCCTCGTTCTCTCGAGTTTCGTGTTTCTACCTGAGTGAGTACAAGGTACCTTTTCCCTACTAAACTCCTAAAAGGTGCGGAGCTCTATGAAAACTGCCCACAGATCGGGTGGTGGTGGCGCAGGTCTAAATCCCAGCACTCGGGAGGCAGAAGCAGGCAGATCTCTGTGAGTTCAAGGCCAACCTGCTCTACAAAAGTTAGTTCCAGGAAGCTAGGGCTACCCACAGAGAAACCCTGTCTCGAAAAGTAAAAATAAAAAAGAAAACAAATTACATGCTACGAACTCCAAAGAAGCAGCAATTGTTGCATTTCTCGGAGGCCAGCTGCCTGATTCCTCTTAGGCTCTCTGCCCAGTTCACTTTGGCCTTGCCTGGCTGATAATTTACACCATTGCCTTTCTACCCCCAAGAACCTGGCTTAGGCTCAAACTTCATCTTTAGAAATGGGGGAGTTGGCAGAGGGGGTGCCAGGGAGGCTCCACTTTGACTTTTATTACGATAACAAAGAGGAAAAAATGGCTTGTGTTTACTGAAAATTAATTTTTTGGAAATTACTTTGTCATTTGTTTTACTCTTCTTAATTAAAATTTACTTGGTGCAGAGAACACCCCATAAATTAACTCAAATGCAACAGCAAATTAATTAGCATTTAGTGACTAGACATTACTCACAGACCGGACAAATTGTTTGCAGGATATCGCCTGCATTTGATGAAGTAAGATGGGGTAGGGGCGGGAGGGTCTGAGTGCTGAGGGAGGGTATTTTGGAGTGGGGCTCTCCCAAGGAGTCCTGGCCCATGTTCTCCGTCACCTGCACTTCTAGACATGCCTGGCATCCTGACCCAGCCCTTTGTGTCTGTCTACCTAGAGATCTCTTTCTCCCCCTCCCTGGAAACAGGAAGAAGGACACCCAGACTGCAGGAGTGTGCTGGAGACAGTCAGAGTCTGTGACTCTTTCAGGCGGCTCCTCTCAATAGAAAGGATCCCAGATTGTATTAAATCAGTGTCGAGAGGGTTCCAGTCTTAAGTTCTGTGACAGATTCTTTGTGGACCCACGAAAGACCTTCCCAGAGGAACAAAGTTAAGGCAAGGAGCAAACTTGGTTGAGCTGCTTCTACTGACATCCGACTGTATTTCTTACGAATGAGGCTAAGAGGCTCTGGGTAGCGTGGTTCAGAGCCAAGATGATTGGTGGGTAAGATTTGACTCCTAGCACATCTTCCTGACCCCTGACCTGGAGCAGGCCATTCACCCTCTCTCAGCTTGAGTCTATTGGGTATAGTTCCGATTATCTGACTAAATTAGACACAGCTTGGAAGTTTCGAGAACAGAACCCGGCATGTGTCAAGGACCCAGAGGACATTGAAGGTGGCTGAGCATGCAGTTCCCGAGTCAAATGCTGGACCTTGAAGCCCAGCCTGGTCACTTACTAGTATCAGAACTTCTCGGTGCCTCAGTTTCCTCATGGGCAGAGTAGAGACAGAAGGAGGTTCTTGCTTCTACAAGTATATGGTCCCCATAGGGAGTGGCAAGAGTAGGAGGCGTGGCCTTGTTGGAGGAAGTGTGTCACTGTGGGGGCGGGCTCTGAGGTCTCTTTGGCTCAAGCTTCCCTCAGTGTGACAGTCAGCTGATCCCTGTTGCCTGCAACTCTCAGCTCCAGCACCACATCTGCCTGCACGCTGCTATGTCCTCTTTCATGATCACAATAAACTGGACCTCTGAAACTGTAAGTGAGTCAACTCAATTAAATGTTTTCTTTCTAAGAGATGCTATAGCCATGGTATCTCTTCACACAACGTTCACTAGTACAATGCTTGGGAAAGTTCAGGAAAATAGATGCCCAACCATTTTCTTTCTCAAAGATTTATTTATTATGTGTGCATGCCTGTACACGTGTGTGCGCATATGGTGTGTGTGTGTGTTGTGTGTTCCATATATGTGTGGGTACCTGAGTGGATCGGAAGAAGGTGTTGGATCCCCTGGATATTGGTACCCATTCCCACAGCCATCTTTCTCCCAGTCGTCCTGACTGTCATGAGGAGAGCATCCTCTTCAGTTATCAGCTCCTGCCATGTTCTTCTACATCAACCCTAGCCTCAGGGCAACAGGACCCAATTCTGTTGACTGAAACAAGGACCGCCTCTCCTTTTAAGTTAATATAGGATGGTTTTTCATAGCAACAGAAAGCTAATACATCCATCCTGGCTCCACCCAAATAGTCTGACCCCATGCTGCCTCCACATCTGGAAGACCTAACTCATCCAAACATCCTCTAGCCGTTGATTGTTCTAGAAATAGGTATATGAAGCAATTTCTATAAAATAGGCCGGAGGAGAAGGCAGTCAGGGGAGGGGGCCTGGAAAAGCTTCCTCGCTCCCAGGAGAAGGCTCTTTTCTTCCTCAGGGCTGGCTGTATCTGCATGTTGCCCAGACCTGTTAAGCTTTCAGGCAAGACCAAAGACCAAAGATGGTGCTTATCCCCATGTTGGTAGAACACAGACACAGAAGGGATTTGGACCCCTCGGACTACCCTTGAGGCCCCAAGCCTACCAACTCTGCACCTGCTGTACCTTCAGATCTTTAGTTATGCGAGGGCATAAGTCTCCCTGTGGTTCAACTGGCTGGATTCTGGGCTTCTGTTCTTTGCTGCAAAAGCATCCTGTGAAATCATGGGCTAATAATACTACACATCACTATTAATAGTTAACATTAAAACATGCTTGACAGTCCCCAGTACACTTCCCATTCATTATTTCATTTGATTTCCAAACCAACCCTATCAGAAAGGTCTCCTCTCTACCCTTGTTTCAGAGGTGGAGAAGTGAAGACTCACAGGCTGTGGTGGCTTGCCAGTGTCATTCAGCTAGACAGTAAGAAGCTAGTCTCTCCATGCACACGCGGCTCCGCCGATGCCCTTTGTATTAACTACTTCCTGTTCTGACAAGGCTGTAGTGCTTTAACGTTTTTGTAACATCTGTTCTGGGATGAGCTGGAATAGATTCTGATCAAGAGCAAACAGGTCCAGCAAGGGTTTCCTGCATAGCTCCAGAGGCATCCAGACAGGCCAGCTCGAAGCTTGTGACTTTTCCTTCATAAGACTCTAATACATGTCATCAGAAATTGGAGAGTCTGGGAGCTGAGGATGTAGCTCAGTTGACAGAGTACCTACCTAGCATGCGTGAAGCCCCAGGGCAGCCAAAAGTGGGCATATTGAAAGGGAGAGGCAGCAAGATCAGAAGTTCAAGGTCATCTTTGCCTACATAGCAAGTTTGAGGTCAGTCTGGGCTACAGGAGACCCTGTTTAAAAAGAAAAAGAGAGATGATATGAGACAAGATGAGACTCCGGGGCTATCAAGATTGCAGAGAGAGGCTGGAGCTTCCTGTCTCGAGCAGTGGCCCATTGTCCTCATGAAGAAACAGAGAAGCCCACAGGTACCTATAGACTGTTGAGAAGCTGACCAGTGGTTTCAACCTCAGCCTTGATGCTTGCATTCTCTCCCAGTTTTGTTCTAGAGATGGTAGATACCAAGTCTAGAAGGAGAAGAACAGACAGTGAGGAAGAAGGAGCCAAACTCCAGCTCTGAGAGAAACTGAGGATACTGTGGGTGCAGAGCTGGGGGTTCTCATGGTGCTATCATTGTCTAGGGCCTGACTGTGTGAGAGGGGACGCATGGCAGAGGCTTGAAAATATGCATAGCTATGAAGGAATATATCCAAAGAGCAAAGAACAGGCTGAGGCCAGACAGTAACCTGCAACCACTGATGGGTTCGATATCAGGCTATCTGCTGTGAGAGGCATGTTCCAAAGCAGAATAGAGCTAGAAGAGATACGGGGGACGAGATGAGCCACTGCAACCCTGAATGCTTCCTTCCTCTGGTTCTGAAAATGGCTGTGCACACTTTGAAAATTTTTAAAATAAGACGTATTAAAGCACTGAGACAATTAGTGCCTTCACTCCAGAGAGGGACAGGTGATGTGTAGTTCATGGCTGGAATCAATAGCTGTCTTGGAACGCAAACAGCATCCTCTTGAGAGTTAGACATCAGATCCACGGGATACGAGGAAAGAGGGCCATAGGATGAGAGCCTTGTAGTGGCCACATTGGGCACCCAGAGGCTAGGAACAGGAAACTGAGACCTACCACCATGCAAAGAAACCCTTGACAATTCAGAGTACACAGCTCAGTAACTGAAGCAGAGGGAAGGTCATTTTGTTTTAAAGAATCTACATCCTTCCCTTCTCTGCTGATGTAGCCTGGGACGTTAAGGTTACAAACACACCTATGTATAACTAGAGTTTGCAATCTGAAATCTTTCAGAGACAATTACAGGGAACAGGGTAAAAGACCAAAGTGAGAAATAACACATTGTGGGTACCAGCCACTTTGGGAGGAGGGTCACGATTGCTATTATCAAACAATTACAGGAAGTGTGTGTGAGATCTCCCAAGGTCCAAGATCACAGGATGGATTGCTTCCGACATTGCCCCTGGTAATTCTTTATTTCAAGATAGAGCAGCGAGCAAGGGCTTTGAGGTTGGATGTGGTCCTGGCACTTCTATTCCTGTGAACATGAACTTAAACACAATTAAATGGCATCTTGGAGAATTGTGCTCAGGTGCAGTAAGAGGGGATGTGTGGGGGATTTGTTCCCAAAGAGACCACTTTGAAAGGGCTAGCGTGGTTGGTCCATCAACAATAATGTGCTGTGCACAGGGCATGTTTGCTGAGAGGAGACATCTCGTGAAAAGTGTTCTCAGCATAATCAGAAGCATTTTAAAACTCCAAAGCCCACGAAGAAGAATCCTCCCTCCTCTACCACAGAGCCGTTCCAAAGAGGGCATCACATTTGACTTTTTATGTATAGCAAAAACTCTTTGAAATGCTTCAGACATCGAGAGCTTGGCCTTCTGAGATGACTTCTGTGCGAATAGCATTATTGATGTCAATGAAAGAAGCCAACATTGTCTCTACTTCTGGCTGTGACTCCTGCTTTCCACAGTCTAGGAGCTGCTGCAGTTCTCAGTGGCACACTTGGCTCTTAGCTTCCAGCTCTCAGCAGACATGGCAGCAACCTCAAGCCGTAACCAGACACCTGTTGCATGACAGATACTATTGTTTTCATTGAAGTGCATGTGACCCCTGCACGAGGCCCTTACAGGAGAAACCATAAGGAGGAAGCCCATGGTGTCCCAGGTTGCCCGGGTAGCTGTGGAGCAGATCAGAGTGAATCCTAGTTTTCTCCGACGCCAATGCCTACGTTTCCTCAGGACCACCCGTCACCTCGCTTCACCTCCCTCTTTCAGAATGTATTGTTTCATCTCGCCTTTAAAAGAGCTGTCAGCACAAATGCCAAGGCATCCTAGACTCTCCCCATCACTCGGAATCCATAGCTAAGATTAACAAGAGCTTTCTTCCTGTTCGGTTTCCACTCTTGAACAAATCTTCCCCATTATCTAATTTGAACTCTTCAATAATCCTCCCATTAGAATCATGACACCTCTGATCTTTTCAGTATTTCTGTTGCCAAAGCATAACTGTTCCATGTATCGCTGTGGACAGCCTGACTTTGCTTTCAAAAATGTGAATGCCAGGGATGGGGAGATGACTCAGTGGGAAAAGAACTTGCTGCGCTGGTACGAGGACTCACGTTCCGATTCCCAGCATCCAGGTGAGGAGCCAGGTGATGCAGCATTCCTGCAAGCCCGGCACTGCAGTTAGAGGCAGGGACAGGCCAACCAGTCCCGCCAATCCACGAGCAGTGGGTTTGGTGAGAGACCTTATCTCAAAAACGAAAGGAAAAAACCTCAGTGGGAAATATCTAGCCTTGCCCTCCGGCCTTCACATGCATGTGCACCTTCAAACACACAGATATATGATTTCAAATAACACAGACACACACACACACAGACACACACGTCCACAATAAACTCTCTTCTGTTATTCTTCCATCTACAAAAGATATTTTTGCCTTGTAAGGGTCTTTCCTATGGGTATATACAGTCCCATCCAAAATGTCATATTAATCTTTGCTCTAAACTTCTCAATACAGGACAATGCTACTTCTTCAGTGCAGAAGTTACACCACGTTTCAGTAATCACCCAGGGTCTTCAACTGCCACCAGGCATTCAAACAATCTGTCTCGGCATTCTGGATTCATACCACATAGCAATGCCCAGATCTCTCCATATAACAGAAAAACTCTACTTTCTGTCAAAATACAACCTAACAGTTACCCTTTGACCCACTAATACTACTTCTAATAATCTACCCCAAGGAAATCATTGAAACATAGACAAAGATACACATGACACTCACTGCATATTATATATAATAACCTCAAATTGAAAAGCATCTCAGTCTTAACAATGAGGATAGTTAAATAAATTATAGTGCATAACTACAATGGGATATTATGAAGCCTTTAAGGATCATGTTTTCAAAAGATATTTAAAGACAGAAAATGCTCATGATATTCTATAGAATTAGAACTAAAGGGAAGAAAAAACACTTTCACAAATATGAAGGATTGCTGAGCAGGAGTTAAGTTGTTTTGTGTGGTCATACTGGGGAGACACAGGTAGCATCAATAAGAGAAAGCTACCTAGAAACACGTTTTGGGTGAACATAAGCTAAATTTCCAAATAGTTGGCATGGCCCAAGCCATAAGTGATTTTTGGAGTAGCTGATGAGCAGAGTGAGTTGGAAAGGATGGAAAGGAAGGGGTTTACAAATAGGAGGGACGAGGCCAGAACCTGGAGGTCTAATTGACACAGAAGACTGATGTAGCTAAGTGCTCCCTAGACCCTGTTGTATTAGCCCATGGCTGGCTTTCACCATACCAGGTGGGACAGCATCTATCTTATTCTCAAGGCTTCCAGTTAAAGGGTTCTTTTCTCTTTCTTAGAAACCTGTCTGGTCTAGGTAACTTCATGGCCTGACATTCCTACCTTGACCATGTGGAGGCCCGGTCCACTTCCAGAACAGGAAGCTGTGGTCTGTGTTAAAGAGCTAGGGACAGGTGGAGGGACAGAGCAGGCTGTGACCATACCTTATTGCTTCATTAGCTGTCATTCAGAATGTCTTGTGTTATTTTACTAGGTTTATGGGGGGTGTTGGAAAATTCTAGACAGTAAGGTAACTTTAGTCAATGATGGGTCACTGGGAAAGGGCAGTTATGTTGCCTTGGAAAAAGACAAAGAGGAGAATTTCAAGACAGATATTTGAAAGGTCTAAGTACTTCCTAGTCCTGCAATCTCTGCTTTACATTCATGTTCAGTTCCTGGGTCTTTTTTACGATGGTCTGTTCTGGAGGTTGCTCAGTCTAAGCTTGTATTCCTCCTCTTGTGTTGGGGGCATCATTATCTACTCAGGAAATCATTTATGGCTTTGGGCAAGGGTCACCTTTAGAAAATTCATCTTCTATCTAAATGTGTTTCTAGGTAGGACATAACCTTGATTAGATACGATGAAAATACCACCTCACCCTGAGGTCTCCCTTCCCAAACCACCACACGCCTCCCTAACCATGGGAAACTGTCACTGAGGCCCTTCAACAGTTCACCTGGCCAATTCTTAGAGCCTCCCAAGTCACCTAAAATAGGAAAGACTAAGAAACAGTGACAAGTCAAGAAGAGACACAGTGGCCAAATGCCACAAGATCTGTCTGATGGGAGGCTGGACTAGAGATAGAAAATGAACATAAGAAAGTCTGGTGTGGCCGTGCATGGCTGCAATCCTAATACTTGGAAGGTGGAGGCAGGAGGTATTGATTTTAAGGCCAGATTGAGCTACACAGATAGTCCCAAACCAGCCTGGCCAACAAGGTGAAACATGATTTCAACACACACACACACACACGAGAAGGAAGGGGGCTGGGAAGGTGGCTTAGTGTGCCAAGCATGTCAGGTTCAACAGCATGCATCCATAATCCCCATGCTGGGGATGGGTGGAGATTTACATGGAAGAGGGTAGCAAGACAGGTGGATTCTCGTAGCACACTGGCCAATAAATCTAGCCAATCAGTGAGCTCCAGTTTCAGTGAAGGGATGCTATCTCAAAAACTTAGATGGAAAGTCATAAAGGAAGAAGATGCCTGACCTAGACCTCTGGTCTCCACAGTTAGGCACACATGAATGCATATGTCACACACAAGAGAGGCAAGGAAAAAGAATAGGGACATACGTACTCGCTAAGAAAATAAGAATGAATAAAGTGTCACTTTTGATAATAATAATGTACGAACCTTTTTAACTAAGACCAGAATAGCATATTAAACATAAGACAGCAAACTTGGTGGCAACTGAATTAGAGTACATGGGAAATTTCTTTTCTGTTATCAAATTTTTCTATAAATCAAGAATTATTTTAAAATCAAAATTTACTTAAGAATATAGTCAAATGTTCTGGAGAGGTGACTCATGTGTTGCTCTTGCAAAGGACCCAGGGTTCAATTCCTAAAACCCACATGGCTGATTTCCAGAACCTACATGGTGTCTCACAACCACCTATAACCCCATTTCCAGGAGATCCGACAGGCACACACATGGAGCACATCCATGTGTGCGGGCAAAGCATAAAAGTCAATAGATCTTTTAAACTCTTTAAAAGAATGTATTCTAAGGGTGTTGTATGTAAACTTTTTAATAATTAAATATCTCAAAAGATGAAATAAGATAGCAATGAGCCATTCATCAAGCCTGGGCCGGTATGGCCTTTAAGTGTGGCCTTATTCCTTTCCCAGAAACTTTCTAGGACTCACAAAAGCAAGACTAGCCTTTTGTTAGTAGTTTAAAAAAAAAAAAGCCATCTTACCCTGCAACCTTTGTGACCTAGGCTTTGCCCCATCCGCTGAGATCCCACCCGGTACATAGGAACCACTCCGTGACCTCAATCAGGATCATCAGCCATCCGTGAGATGGCCTTCATAAGCTCAGTAACAGTCTATGTGGTTATCATAAAGATACCCATGGCGGCTTTAGGACTCTTCCTTGTGACTCTAGTTCAGAAAGCCTTGGCTTGTGCTCTCAGCTACATCTGCCTTCCCTACATTTTCTTCTTAAAACCTGCGCTAAAAATGTCTTTTAATAAACCCTAACTCTGCTACAGAAAAAGTTTATTTAAAAACAAAAAGTCTAAAGAAAAAAAAACTAGAGAGACTGGGGCTGTGCGAGCCCTTTGTAGAAGCTGACGAAGGAAAATAGATCAGATGGATGCAGCATTAAGAAACCAAGAACAAAGTGCTTGGCTGGGAGAACCAGGGAGCCAGTTTCATCCTGAGCCTGGAGTTTGAGCCTGGTTCCTGCCAGCGATGCCCCTGCTTCCCCTGGCTTCCAGATCCACAGGCAATTGTCTTGCCGGTTGGGAGCAGAGCAAGCAGGGCCCAAGATCAGAAGGCTTTGTGTTAAGCAAGACAAAGGCCGTGTGTGCTGCCTGCCTGCCACTCAAACACTCGTGTCACTTTCTATTCGCTCACCCAGAATAAAGACGGTTTCTTATTTCAAGTCAATAGCTCATACACCTTCCCACAAAGAAAACAGAATGCACTGGAGATGGGGAGTCAGGGTAGGAGTCCACGAAGCATCATCTAGCGTGCTAACGGGTACTTCTTCCTTCCTTAATCCCAAATTTGTGTTTCTTGGGAACAGAAAGCCTGAAACCCAGCATGGTGGCTGAATGGTATTCTGTCATCAGGGGGAAAAGAGGCCCCGTGATGAAAGAGGGAAGAGAGACTGAGACATAAAAGCAGAATTTTAGGAGCTCAGGCTCACCTGTAAATCTACCACTTGGGAGGTTGAGGCAAGAGGATCATTTTTAAAACCAGCCAGTAAGGCTAGAGAGAGCATTTAGCTGGTAAAGTTCTTGTCTAACAAGCATGGGGACCTGAGTTTGATCTCCAGAAGCCATGTAAAAAAGCTGGGTAGGGTGGTTTTTGCTTGTAATCCCAGTGCTGGGGAGGTAGAGACAGGTGGACCCCCTGGGGCTCGCTGGCTGGCCAGCATAGTCTAATTGGTGAGCTCCAGGCCAAGTAAGAAACCCTTGTCAAGAAAAAAAAAGAAGAAAGAAAGAAAGAAAAAAAGAAAGAAAGAAAGAAAGAAAGAAAGAAGAGAAAAAAGAGAAGAAAGAAAAGCATTTGTGTGTGTGTATGAACTGTGTCTGAAGAAAGATATCCAAGATTGTGCATGCACACACATGTGCATATATGCCCACATACACACAAACATATGTGTACACACGTCCACATAGATCAGCAAGTTGGGTTACATAGTGAGTGCCTGTCCACAGGGAGGAAAAAAATAAGAACAAACGTGCAAAGCATTGTTTTTCTGTGGCATAGACATTAAGAGCCTATGTTCGGTGGGTCTAGCCCTGCGCCCTGCCCTGCCTTCCCTGCCCTGCTCTGTAATTTGACAGACCCTGGGCTGACCTCCACCCCTGAACTTACCCCTGGAGTGGGCTCTCTGAAAATGGCTGGCACTTAGAGCCCGGAGCATGCCCTCCAACAGAGCCTGCTTACCCCCCCTCCCTCACCCAGTTGCTCACATCCCAAGGAAAAGAAGCAGGGAGAAGTTTGGGGGGTCTTATGATTAAAAAATTGGCGGGGCGATGTCTCATGCATGCATCTGTTATGCTAAAATAACCATCCTTTCTAACCAGGCCCACCTGCTGTCTTTTTCAATTTTAAGTATTTCTAAGTAGCAATCAAATCAGTATAATTTGTTCTTTATCTCGGCAAAACCATTGTGAAAGAAAAATGTGACCATTATGTTCCATCAGGGAAATACAAGCCCTTTATCTTCAGCCTTCTCTATATTCTGTCGGGTCTCGCAGTTGTCGTTATGCCAGTTGTATTTAATGTTGTTCAAATGAACAGAGCTTTCTTTAATCACTACAGCCTTCTTTCCCCTAAATGCTTTTTTCCAAGGTTATGGTTTTCAGAGATAAATACATAAATACCAATGTTATGAATACGTTAAGGGTATCCAAGAGACAGCTTCCAGGATTTGTAGCGAGAACCCGCTGTCATCGGAGTTCCACAATAGCTGGCTGATGTTTGGAGTATGAAGTTGCTGGGTATCAGGCAAAGGCCCGCTACCCCACATGGAGGCACGAGGCTATTTTGAGCCCATCACAATAGGCCACTCAGCAAATGCTGACTTTAGAAATCTGGCATCAGGATCTTCGTGGCTAATAACCAAAGCCAGGGAGTCCAGAGCTGTGGGTGCCCTCCGTTCACAGAGGGAGGGCTGTGGAGAGGGGAGTTGTCCTGTAGGCTTCCAGACTCTACCTGCATAAAGCACCCGGCATGCCCACATCGTTCAAAAGGCAAGAGTGAGGACTGAGGCTATTCCTTTACGTCTAAGAGCAACCACCCACTTCAGTTCACTCTGTTTGAAAAATAAGAATGAGGCCGCAAAAGGTCGGATGACTTTCCCAACACGTGTGTCCAGCTTCCGGCAGAGCTGGACTAGAACCCACGGCCACTACAAATATATTTTGGTTTTGTTGCCAACTGGAGTACCCCAGCTCTCTAGCAAACATTACTGGGGGTGACTCTGAGGTTATAGGAATTCTACACTTAGTCACTCAGACATCTATTCAGAAAACACTTATTCTTTGTGAGGTGCTGAGAAGAAGAATACTTACTATTAATAGCTAATATTTTTGAGTGCCTGCCACCATTCTAAGCACTAGGTGAAAATTAATGTATTTTCCTTCCCAGTAACCCTAGGGGCAGGTGCTATGGTGACTGTCATTTTATAGACAATAGAGGCCAGGCACAGAGAGGGTGAGTGTTCTGCCCAAGGGCCCACACTGCGGATTCCCATCCAACAGCAGGTGTCTAGAGCCAGCACTCCAGATCACCACACAAGGACAATTTCCCCAAATCATCGCAAGTGTTGAATGGCTGTGTGTTGAATAAAGCATCGTATGCTGCCCCTGAGAAACTCACGATGCAAAGGGAAACCGTTTATGTAAACAAATAAAGAAAACTCAAGATATGATATAATGCGTCTCAAGAGAAAGTGCCAGTGGGGGTGCAGAGGAGGGAGGAAGGGCGCGATGGTGACTAAGCAGGAGTCTGTGGAGGGTCTCTGCAGGGTGGAGACTGAACAGCAGGTCTGGGGACTCCTCCGCACAGTCAGCCATCCGGGTGTGTGGGATCTCTCTAAGTTCCTCACCACATATCCTCAGGGGTCGCTAATGACCTCAAGGCTGTGCAGATCCCGCCTCTCGGCTCAGGAAATGCTACCACACCCACGCATTGATTTTGGGCTTCCAGGAAGTTATCCTTCCAATGGTGGGCGCTGTGCTACTTTGCCTTTCCTTCCTGTCCCCCTATCTCTTGTCACCCAGGCTGCCCTCCAACTTATGGTAGAGCTAAAGATGACCTTGAACTTCTGATCCTGTGGATGCCTGCAGGGAAGGCAAACTAAACCCTGACCTGTACACAAGCCCTTGTTCAACAAAAATGCCCTTAGAATAATTTGGCGACATCCGTGGAAATTCTGACTTTTTTACGATCTCCAAGACTTTTGGTAACTACAAACAAACTTCAACCTAGTTTCCTGCATTGCTAGTTTGTTTGTTTTGGTGCTGGGAATAGAACCCAGAGCCAGGCACAAACTAGGCAAACATTCCACCACTGGCCTGCATCCCCAGCCCTCACAATGTCCGTCTAAGCTTCCTTCTCATGGGTTTCTCTCCCCCTGTGTTTAATGTCCTCACAAAGGAAGACAACTATACAGAAAATCCGGGCTTGAGGGCAAAGGGCTTCAACCAGCAGTGCTGGTTTTCTAGCTCTGTGACCTTGGGGGATTGGCTGAAGCTCTCCTTGCTCCAGTTTTGTTGTCTGTAAAAGGGACATAGTAATAACCAAGTGTGGAATGAAGTGTGACAACACAGCTCACAATGATGCCAGGGGCTCCTCCCTTCTACTCTTCTTTCCTCGGGCTAAGCAGAGCCAGAGCTCCCCCCCCCCCCATCTATCCCATTTGTCTGATTAATGTGACTTAGATGCGACGTAACCATTGTTCTGAGTTTTTCTCTTTTGGATACTGTGAACAGAGAATGATTCATTCCCATTGTTAAGAGGCACAGCCTGAAGGCCAAGTGCTTTGAGCTTTGTCTGCCTGGCCTCACCTCAGTCACCTTAGATTGGTCATTTAATGTCTCTGACATTTGCATTCTTAATTTATAATACAGGGATTGTGCTGGGGGGAATAAAGAGAAAAATAATGCATATGGAATAGAGTCCAAGCTGGGCATGACAGTAAGTGACCATGATCCCAGAACCCAAGGAGGTCGAGGTAGAAGGATCCCAAGTTCCAGGCTAGCCTGGACTACATAGTGCGACCTGTTTTAAATAAACAGGGGCCAGTAAGATGACTCAGCAGGTAGAAGTACTGCTTGGGCACAGACCTGATAATCTGAATTGAATGAGGTGTTTTGAGGGACCGTCTCATAACCCAGTCTTTCTTCTTAGGTCCTGGCAAACTCAGAGAGAAGCCTGGCTATAGGAACCCCACATCTCACACTCAGAGGGTAACCTGGCTATAGGAACCCCACATCTCATACTCAGAGGGAAGCCTGGCTATAGGAACCCCACATCTCACACTCAGAGGGAAGCCTGGCTATAGGAACCCCACATCTCACACTCAGAGGGAAACTTGGGCACAGGAACCCCACATCTCACACTCAGAGGAAAGCCTGGGCACAGGAACCCCACATCTCATACTCAGGGGGTAGCCTGGCTATAGGAACCCCACATCTCACACTCAGAGGGAAGCCTGGCTATAGGAACCCCACATCTCACACTCAGAGGGAAGCCTGGCTATAGGAACCCCACGTCTCATCAGAGGAAGCTCTCACAGAACACATCTCAGAGACCCCTCAACTACAGAGGATCCTCAAACAACTAAAATTAACCCCTTGGATGACCTAGAAACTTAAGAATCCACATGTACCCACTCTCCTGCGGCCCCCAACTGTGCCCACACACTCTTGATCCTTGGCTTTCTCAAGGCAGAGGCCTTACTCTGGAACTCATCTTCAAGACTGGCTCAGAATCATCCACTCTTCCTACAGATGGGGCTGTGCAGCGTTTACAGAGGGACGCCTGTCGTTAAAGCTTGTTCTGTTCCAGTCCTGCCTGCTGAACAGGAACACGAACGGCACTTTATGTGACAGAGACACAGGGGTCTTCCCAGGAACTGTTAATCGTGGTTCATTTCACAACCTCAGCCGGTGCCGCAGACACTTTGTAGGTGTGATGTCAGAGGGGGCAATGAAACACTGTGAGGGGCTGAAAGGGGGGTCTTCTAATTAAGATGGTTCTTGGGCTAGCGGGGAACAATGCGGTCCAGTTAAGAAAGAAAGCTTGTCTTCACCGTAAGTCTGCCGTGGGCCAGGTACCAAGCCAGATACCACACTGAGTACCACACCGACACTGTTAATTTGATTTCGGTCCCATTTTAAAGAAGGGAATTGGGAGCTGGGACGATGGCTCAGTAGGTTAAGTGCTTGCTGCGCAAGCGTGAGACTGGGATCTCGATTCCCACAAAACAGCTAGAAACTGGTTTAAGCCGGTGTAGAACTTGCCTCTGTAACCCAAGTACTCCTACATCCTTACAGCAAGAGGAGTTAGGAGGATCCACAAAAACCCACAGGCCAGTTAGATTAGAATACCAAGAGGCAAAAGTTGGGAAACTCTGTTTTAGGCAATGTCAAGCACCAAAAGTTGTCCTCTGCCATCTACAGGCAGGCCACGGAATGTGCATTCCATCAGTCACATACACAAGTATGTACATATGTGTAGGGTCAGCCAAAGAAACACACCCTGATCCTGAAACCAGAGTCGAAGAAACACACTCTGCCCCTGACCAACTGAGCACGAAACGAACCAATCCCTGAGCAGGAAAACCAACCAATCCCTAAACATGAAACCAACCAATCCTCGAGCCTGAAATCTAGCCAATCTCTGAGCTTGTCCGAGCTCAGTGATTGAAACCTGACCAATTCCCACCCTGAAAATCATCTCCCTGGAAAACCTCCACTCCTATGAAGCCCTATGTAAGCTCTGTGACTGTTCAGTGGGCAGCTGTCCTTCACCCTGGCAGAGGTAGCCACTTCCCTGGATTCCTCGGTCCCTTTCACTGGCGCAGAGCAGACTCTCTGCTGGGAAACTCCCTTAGCGGAGTGGAGCAGAAGCAACAACTTTCCCCAGAACCTGAGCAGACTGCTACGTTTCTGCAGGGGTTTCCCCCTTAGTGGGAGTGGAGCAGAGAAGAAATGAACATCTCTGCCTGGAAACTCCCTTAGGGGAGTGGGACAGAGCTCAGCTCTAACCCCCCCCCACACACACACACACCTCTCTTTCTCTTGGGGAGAGGCAGAATTGCCACATCCTGCAGGAGGCCGTCCCCCATCAGAACCCAGCTTTAGGTACAGCCTGCCTTCCCCACAGTCAGGACACCTTTCTCTTCAGAGCTGTAGCTATCCAGGATACCTTCCCTTCACAGCTGTAGGTATAGCCTGACTTCTGACAGTCAGGGTACCTTTCCCTCCAGAGCCGTAACTCTCTCTCTCTCTCTCTCTCTCTCTCTCTCTCTCTCTCCCTCCCTCCCTCCGCCCCCCCCCCCTCTCTCTCTCTCACACACACACACACACAGAGAGAGATTTTTTTAATAGACGGCACCTGGAACATGATTTACCATGCCTGACTACTAAGCCCAAAGTAGTCATAGTCACCAGATTCTCCCTTTTAAAAAGTGGTGTATTTATATGCATCAGTGTTTGCCTACATGTATGTGTGTGCACTGTGTACAGGTTTGGTGTCGGAGGGGGGGAGGTCAGAAGAGGGCATCAAATCCCCTGGAACTGAAGTTACACACAGTTGTGAGATACCTTTGTGGGTGCTGAGAAAGAGCCTGGGTCCTCTGCAAGAGCAGCTGATGCTCTTAACGGCTGAACCATCTCCCCAGCTCCTAAAGTCTCCTCTGTTATCTATAGTGGCAGCAACATTAACCAAAATGGCCAAGTTAGTCCATCCACTATTGAATACTGGCGTTTAGTGATGGTAAGAGGAAGGATTTCAACTCTCGGGCAGGATGAACTTCAGATGCTGTTTAAATGAAAGAGAGTCCCCGTTTCAGAGCTGAGTGTCCTCTTTCCTAGACACCAAGGGAATGAAGTTGGGCCCAGTGGACCAGTGAGGTTGGGGAAATCTGAGAAAGGAGCACAAGACATGGAGTGTTGAGGAGCAGAGGGTCTCATTCCCCTTTTGTTCCCTCATCCCGTCCACCTTGCTTCTTCTGATAACGCTAGACAATGAAATTAAGTATAAAAATAGGTTGCACTGGGAAGTCTCACCTAGAAAAAGATTAATGGTCAAATGCTTTCCAAACAATACACCTTTGTTCAATTAAAAATGGAAAGTCTGGTGTGGTGGCTTACATCTATAATCTCAGAACTCAGGAGGCTGAGGCAGGAAAAGCACCATGAGTATGAAGCCAGCCTGGGCTACATAGTGAGTTCTAGGTCAGCCTGGGCTATCTAATGAAATCCTACCTCAAAATAAACAATCCATAAATGTGAACAGCATATTCTCTCTTGTCTAGAGGGTGCAAATAATTTAGAGTTCATGTTTTACAACTTTGGAAATGATAGCACTGGGTATTTATTAGACTATAATAATATTTTATTTTAAATTTTTATTTATATGAACATACTAGCAAGTAATCATGTAAGATTATAGAAATTATGACAGTTAAATCCTATTATTTTACTATTATAAAAATAGCAGCTATTTTGTACCAACAAAACTATCAGGGCTTTTGTATTTGAAAATACTACAGAATCATAATACAGGAACACCCCAAACCAGTATTATAATTGTAAATTATGTTCTCATTCTATGCCACCTTCCACAACATTAACCAGTGTGTATGTGTGTGTGTGTGTGTGCATGCATGCTCACTAACGTGTGCGTGAACATGTTCATGGGAATATGAACATGTGTGGGTCACGTGTGTGTAGGTATACATGCACATGTGTGCACATGTGTCTCAAGGCTAAAGGGGTCAATGTCAGGTATCTCCTTTACTTATTTATTCAGTTAGAGACCTTATTTATTGAGATGTGGGCTCTAACTGAACCCAGAACTCACTGATCTGATTGAGTCAGCAAGCCCTAGAGATCCTCCCAGCCTCTCCATCACCAGTATTACAGGTGCATTACAGGTTTGCTCAGCCTTTCATGTGGGCGTTGGAGATTCAAACTCAGGTTCTCATGTTTTATCAACTGAGCCATCTCCCAGTTCACGGCTGTTCTTCGGCTTCCTGAAGAACATTTGTTTTTATCTGCTCAGCGTCTCAGAAGCATAAAACAGGAATTATTGCATGCCCACTCAACGGATAAGGAGGTTGAGTCTTTGGTGCATGTATAGCTCAGTGGTAGAGCACACACACAGCATGTACACAGCCCTGGGTTCCATTCTAGCACCCCCTCCAAAAAAAAGCATATGAAACGTGATCCTTTGGAAGTGTCTGAGCGAGGACTTGAGCTGATGACATCATGCTGCAAGTTTTGTCCTGTTTCCTTTGTTTTCCTGTGTCTCTGTTGGGGCTTTCCTCTAATATGTGAAGCCGCTCTCTGAGTTCTCCATGCATTGACTGCTGCCACTATCCTCCTTCCTTCCCTCAGTCAAAAACTCTTCCAGGGAGAGAAGGAGGATGAAGAAGAAAAATTTTATTTATTATTATTATTATTATTATTATTATTATTATTATTTTGTCCTTGTTTTCAAAAAGGGTCACGTTGTTATCTACATTCTTTTCTCCTCCCTGTACAATATGCAGTCATTACTCCACAAAGGGAAACTAAGGCCCAGAGAATTGACATCATCTGCACCTTGCCTCTTGTCACTGAAGTGAACTGTATGAATTGTTATATTCTAGGTACCCAGGTCCCTTAGGTCACACACACATCAGTCATCCCCAGCTTCTGTGCTGTGTCTGCTTCTCCTCTTCCTGCCCATCAAAGCCAACCCTCAGTTGCTCTCACACTGAGAAGAGATGTGCTCACCATACAAAAATGTCGGTGATGGCTTCTGATCTTTCTTTCTCCCATGAGAAGCAAGAGCAGTATAGAGGAGAGGGAGCCTTACCCCCAAGCTTCAGCTCCTGTGAGGGATTCGGACCGCACTAGCCTTGCATGTGGGAAATCATGGGTTCCATCCCCGGCAAATACAAACACACACACACACATGTACACACACACATGTATACACACAATGATAATAAGAAATAGCCCTGATTGTCTACCCTACAGTGTTCTGCATCAACTCCATGAGGTAGGTATCCGGCCTCTTTCTTACGGAGGAAGACCCTGAGGTTCCAAATATCTCAGACTCTTTGCAGTAGCTTTCAGAAGGAAGTGGCACTGGGAAATTCAGGACAGTGTTAGCTCACAAACAGCTCAGGAGGCTTACCAGGCCCCCCTGGGTGCAGTAATAGAAGCAGTAAATATGCAGAGGTAGGGAGACTGCTTCAGGTTGTTGAGGGAGCTTCAGGGATGTGGCTTTCTGGATTTCTCCACTGTACCGAGGCTTTTGGTTGATGCAGCTGCTCAAGTTGCCCACGTTCCTATTAGTAACCATGGGGATTTGAATGAGAAATGTCCCCCACAGTCTAGGCATTAGAATACGTCCCTGATCACCAGTTGGTGGCGCTGTTTAGGAAGGCTTAGGAGGTGTGGCCTTGTTGAAGGAGGTGTGTCACTGGAGGTGGGATTTGAGAGTTTAAAGACTTGGGCCGTTTCAAGTAAGCTCCTCCTATCTTGTGCTTGTGTGTTTTGTGCCCTCCGTGTTTTGTTCAGGCTACCAAGCCTGCCACTTGCTGCTATGTTTCCCTATCATTATGGACTCAGCCCCCTGGAACTGTAAGTCCAAATGAACCCCTCCTTCTCTATAAGTCGCCCTGCGCATGGTATTTTATCACAGCAACAGAAAAATAACTAATACAGTGACCCCAATGAACTCATCATTTCACGAGGACTGGCAGGATGGGCGTGTTTCTTTGATTCTCCTATGAGCCCTCTCTCAGGTGAACAGACTTTCATTCATATTTCCCCAGAGAAAGATACACAACAGAGAGGCATTTAATCAAGAAAATGGCCCTTCCGGACCTGCAAGCTTGGGCCAGAGGGCTGTGGGGGTTGGTAAAATGTGGAGACAGAGGCCGATCTTCATCCACCAGGAGGGACAAGACTGAAAACAAGCCGTTCTACCTTCTGTGCTGCTTCTGTGTAAAGTCACTGAGAAGTCATTTATAGTGCACTTTATAAATGTCCCAGAGTGCTGGGCTATAAAAACAGGTTCAGATAAAGGAAACAAACAGATATGTCCCCATGTTCCCTAAAAGTCACGACTGTAGAGACACAACTCCAAATACTTTAATCCACAAAGCAGATTAAGAAATACAGTGTGAGGGACTGGAAAGATGGTTTACTGACTAAGAACACTTGTCGCTCTTGCAGAGGACCAGAGTTGAGTTTCTAGCATCCGAGACAGGTGGCTCCCAACTTCCTGTAACCCCAGTTTGGGGTGGAGTGGGGGGATCTGTCTCCCTCTTCTCTAGCTTCCATGGTCACCTGCACATACACACACACACGTAAAATAAAAGAAATCCTTTAAAAATATAACTTACAAGTCAGCCTCAGCAATAGGACCCATTCACACAGGCATAGCTGAGACAAAATTTTCATGTTCCCAACCCTTGCTGCATACACTGCTCGAAGTTCTGCTGTTCTGTTTCTTTCTTTCTAATGCACCATGAAACTGACTCAGAGACTATACGATAGACAAAGGAAAGCTCGTAGCAGAAGATGGAGCTGAGTGAGTGCTGGGAAGCAGTGGCCTGTGGACCATCCTTTGCCCCAGTCACTGCAGTCAGGTAGGACTTCCTGGAAGAACCACCTCTCAGCTGAGGCATGAGTCTAAGATAGTGCAGACATGTTTCAGCCTTTTGGAGCAATGTGTATGCTATCCCATGGACCATGGCGAGCTGCCAGAGGCTGCCAAAAAGGTGTAGAAGCCATTACAACGGAGGGGGGAGGGGAGACTCTAGTTCTCCCTCTGGGAGCAGGGCACCATGGCATGTCCTTCTCCCTTCTAAGTCAGGTGGAGCCTTGGGGCTGGGTTGGTCCGGTGAAACAAGAGCCAGACTGATGCGTGCTAGGGACTGGGAAAGCTCAAGTCTCAGTCAATGATCTGCCATATTTCTGTCCTCTTGGCATGGTGACCGTGAGGATATGGCTCAGCAGCCCTGATCTGTGGAGCAGAAAGTGGAGACACTCATTAACTCGATGATGAGCACTCTTAAAAAAAAAAATCAAACCAGGGAACAAGGCTGTGGACGTGTCTAGTGAAGAGCTCACTTCTGAATAAGGCATTAAAGATGAAGAAAGGAGCTGGCCACACAGTTATCTCAAAGATGCCTTTGCCAACCAGAAGGCAAAGAAGGTAAAGGCAAAGGCCCTGAGACAGGTGTGTGCCTAGTGGTGACTGGTGAGAGCCCAGTGCACTTATTCAAGGAGCCATGCCTTCTGGGACCATGAAGCCCTCTGGGAAACAGGATTCTTTCTGCCTTGTGCTATTTTGAAAAAGCAACAAGAGGTTGAGGGACACCACAGCAGAACGGTTGCATCTTTCAGAGATGTACCCCAAAGCTTCTTGCTGGGTTGCGGACTCGATACACACAACTTCTGTGAAAATGGCCTTCCCTCCCACGGCCAGAGCTGACTGCTTCCAGCCTCCTTCCTCCACGCTCTCTCGAGAAGAAGGGAGCACACACACAATTTGTTTAAGCAAACAAGTTGTACCGAGTTGTGGGATTTAAAATCTCTCCTTGCTAAAAATAAACCGGTTGTGGAAAATCCCCAAAGATAAAATGCATCTCTCACCTTGGGGGGCCCACGCTGGGCTTCCCGCCTTTATCATTAGCTGTATGTGAAGTCAGGAGGGGCAGCCCCACTGCTCTCAGAGGCGTGGGCTGCTGGCTGATTTCCTGGGGCCCTTGAGAGAAAAACACAAGCTCTACTTTAGAACAGTGCTGGGCTTGTTTATCAGTAATGATCTTTTCCTTAAGATTCTTCAGTGCAAGTTTCTCACTGACCACACAGCCACCATCTTATCTCTGAGCTTGCACAGGGTTAGTAATCTGGAGAGCCCAGAAAACAAAGCATGCTCTCTTTCCTCTTGACCCGATCAAAGAGTGGAAAGCTGGCTCCCGTATCTTCTCTAGAATGTTCAGACAATAGATGAGAAGTTCTGGCTCCCAGAGGTGATTGGCAGTGACAACTGGGCACAGACCAGCAGTGACCACAATAGCCACTCCGTCTCCTCCTGCTGTCCTGTGATGCCACTGGTCTCTCTATACATTCACGTACATAGTGATGAGAGTTACTCTTAGTTGTCTCTGTACCAGGCTTGTCTACTGTTTACATCAGCATCCAGAGCAAACCACTTCTGTCCCTGGAAAGTGAGTTTCAGGTAGGTACTGTGAAGTATTGGGGCCACTTTATCCTCCTAAGTGACATCCAGCTGCTATTGAGTGCTGAAACTAAATTCTGGAAGAATGGTAGGTGCACAGATACACCTCTAGGACAGGTGTATCTGTCTGTGTAGATCCATCATGTGTATGTAATTTTGTGTAAGTGAATGTAGCATATGATCCCTGCCATGGGATAGATTCATGCCAAATCAGAGGGAGGGATGTGGATGGGAAGATCATGTGTAGCCGAGGTAGGAAGTCAAAAGAACAGAGAGAGGAACACTTGAGAAAACACAGACAGTGCATAAAGCCTGGTGTGATGGCAGGCTCTTGTGACCCTAGTTCCAGGGAGGTAGAAACACCCAGTCTAACCTACTTGGATGGTTCCAGGCCTTGGAGAGACTTTGTTTCAAAAGATCAGGTAGATTGTGCCTGAGGAGCAACACCCAAGGTTGATCTCTGGTCCGTACACCCACATGCAAATACCTGTGATCCTGTACACCCAAGGACATGAGCACACACTCACGCATACACGTGCACACAATACACACACATACACACACACAGTGACACTGTTGATGTTTGAAGACAGGGTCTCATGTACCCTCACTCTTATGTGGGAGGGGAAATGATGTGGGAGTGTCATATCAATCTGTTGATTCCATTGGTTAATTAATAAAGAAACTGCTTGGCCTGATAGGTTATAACATAAGTGGGTGGAGTAAACAGAACAGAATGCTGGGAAGAAGGGAAGTTAGGCAGACGCCATGCCTCTCCTCTCCAGGCACACGCCATACCTCTCCTCTTTGAGATGGATGCAGGTTAAGGATATTCCCGGTAAGACACACACCACCTCTTGGTGCTACACTCATTAGAAATGGGTTAATCGAGATGTGAGAGTTAGCCAGAAGAGGCTAGATATAATGGGCCAGGCAGTGTTTAAATGAATATAGTTTATGTGTTGTTATTTCAGGTGTAAAGCTAACCACGTGGGAGCCAGGCGGGATGAAAAGCAGGCCTGCCCGCAGCTTCCTTCTACATCACTCTGGTCTCAAACTCACTAAGGGTGACTTTCAACTCCTGATCACCTGTAAACCCCTTTTACCTCCTGGGTGCAAAGATATTTTATTGGACTTTATGTGGTGTGGTGGGGGCACCTCAAACAGAGAGAGTGAACTGTGCCAAGACCCAGGGATGTGTAGATTTTTGGCCCATGTCACTGGGCAAGAT
The DNA here is from genome assembly GCF_950005125.1 of Chionomys nivalis. Lineage (NCBI taxonomy): Eukaryota > Metazoa > Chordata > Mammalia > Rodentia > Cricetidae > Chionomys > Chionomys nivalis. The sequence goes on along the minus strand of NC_080089.1, from coordinate 46,833,112 downwards.
GAAGCACATTAGGACAGTTTTAAATTGGAGAAGGTCAGGTACTCGCCTATGTGTATAAACTCCATTCGCTTCGGAAGGGGTAGCTACACAGTCTGTCACCACCACACAATGACATATACGTCTCGTACCGACCAGCAACAGAGGCTACAAATAGGAATCGTGATAACAACCACATCAAAAAGAAACTCTTGAATACATTATCCACTTGATTGGAACCTTTGGGTTATTCTCCTAGTGACCCTACAGTATGGTTGCCGTGATCCCCATTGACAGGTGGAGGAAGTGGTGCTCATAGACACAGACTCTGCCATAAGGAGCTCACAGATGAACTCTTTTTCCTCCCTGCCTTGATGGAGCCATTCTGTCATTCTGACTGTTCTGTCCTCTCCTCACATAGGAGGCCAACTCACAACCAGAAAAACAGCAGCAACATTTATCATGCTTTTATTCTGGCCAAATAGTAACATCCCAAGGGAGGTTGGTGATCTTAAGATAGGGTGGCATCCCCCAAGATGTAGCGGGTCTGAGCAGTGACTTGATATACGGCCATGATATCGACACCCACAGCAGTATTGGTTGGAATATTGCTAGTCTCCTCCTGCATGTGGCCATGCCTTGGTGGCTTTCTGTTTGTTATGCGAGATGGCTGAGCAGTGTCACTTCTGATTAACGCACACCTCCTGTAGGTGTGTTAATACATTCAATCAGGTTACTGTCAAGTCACGCCACCCAGGGAGCCGTTCTGCCTCCTGAAGGTGACTTTGCGGTCCTGTTCTGTACCAGTCTTAAACTTTAATTGGTAACAGAACAGACAATCCTAAATTCTCTACAGACTCTCAAAGGTGCTTCCCTTTTCTCCCACCATCAAGAAAAACGTACCTAGTGTACTAGAAAGCCATGTATTTGACGAGTAGCAAAAACCATGCCAAGGAGTTAAAATTGGGGAGGTAGGTTGGCTTATGAAACGCAAAATGCAAGAATTATCCATCTCAACATGACCTCTTGGGCTAGGGACATGGCTCAGTTGAAAAAGTCCGTGCAATGCAAGCGCAAGAACCTAACTTTGCTCCCTATAACCCACAGCTTTAATAGGTCGGGCATGGTGGTGCACACTTGCAATCCCAGCAGGGAGGTGGAAACAGAGTGATTTCTAGGGCTCACTGGCCAGCTGCCCAGTTCCAAGCTAGTGAAAGACTCTGTCTCAAAAACACGATGTAGGGAAAAATGCTCCAAGTTTCTCTAATCTCCATGTGCACATTCACACCTATAAGAACACACCCACATATATACATGATCTCACAAGCAAAGAAACACACAATTGTACACACATATGCACATATGCACATGCATGCACATACACACACACACAAGTCCTTGCCCTTGATGAACTTCCATTCCCTCGCAGACAGTATCTCATTACCCACTGGGAGCATAAATTCATGTCTGTCTTTCACGTTCATTTTGTCTCTCATTCGTTCCCTGCACATCACCAACATCGGAAGGTACCACTCTTACAAAGGCATCTGCTGTTCTAACAGCAGCTCCGGGTCTCCACTAGGCTTTACCACCAGATGGGACAGATTCAGGACAGTGACAAAGAGGTACAGACAGTCCCCTGTCCACATCCATCCCACACCTCCAATAAAAAATGCCACTTGAGTAGGAAACCTACCACAGACAAGGTCATACATTGTCTCCAGCCAGAATCCAAAACCTGGTTAAAGTTGAAAAAAAGTTAAACAAATGAATTTTGAATCTGGCCCAGGATTGAAATTTTAAACTTCACTGAACTATGCTATTCAAATAAATAAGTCTTTGGCTAAGGTAGCAAGAGCATGGAAAGGAACATTATTAAGAGCAGACACGAGAAAAATCAGAACTCTAAAGCAAGTCTATAGACTGTCGCATAAGGTTTTTTTTGTTTTTGTTTTTGTTTTTGAGCCCGTATTTCTGATCTCGGCCCCTGCTGTCTCACAGGTGATATGTGGTTGATCCTTTTCTTACTGGATCCTGCAAAGTCCTCCTCGCTGGTCCATCTTTGTCCACCCTTGCCCTGTCACATCCAACAGTCGGTCTGACTTTGAAAATCCTCTGGTCCTAACTCCAACCTTAAAGTTCTCCAAGGATCTGGATAAAAACAAACAGCACCAGCGTTCTGGGTTCAGAGGGCATGTTGGCATGTTTAAGAACGAGCATCTCCAGCTTCAGTCCTGACCCTGCACTGGTTGGTTAATAAACATTGCATCAATCTCTGTGCTTCTATGTTCTCGGCAAAGTGGAGGCTGTGATGGAACCATCCCTAATGGGATAGCCAGCAGAATCAATCGTTAGATGTTGTCTGCTCTTAAAAACTGGGGCTGGAGTGATGGCTCAGCTATTAAGAGCATATGATGCTCTTGGATGTGACTGGATTTTGGCTCCCAGGACCCACAGTCAGACAGCTCACAACCACTCCAGGTTGTGATTCCAGCTCCAGGGCATCTCACACATTCTTTTGGCCTCTGCAGGTACTTGCCCTTGCACACACACATGCAGCAATCACACATACACGCACCTACACATGCAGCATGCATACATGTAGCATGCACATGCAATATGCACACATTTACAGAAATATAAATAAAATTTTTTAGCTCTTTTTTTTTTTAACCTTTAAGCTCTTAAAACTACCTGGCATACAGCAATCACTACCCAGTGCCCACTACTGTTATCTTAAGGAGCTACATAGCTAGAGTTTAATAACAAAGCTGATTGTGAGCCGCCAAAGGGTACTAGAGAAACAAGCTTGCTCCTGTATCTTCGCTACCTGACATAGTGCGACAGTAAGGAACCTGGCAGTGGGAAGTAAAAATACATTTTTACTGCTGGCTGGACATATGGACATACAGACAGATGGACAACTGAACGATGTAACCCTCCTCCTAAACAAAGATTCTTGGCTCAAGGCTCTGGGTACTGTTTGTACAAGACCCTGATACCATCTGTGCATCACTCCTCGCTGGGCTCTAAAGCTGCACGGAATGGGCTGTGGTAACTTAGCAACAGAAGCAGCTTCCATAGAGACGAAGCTGCAGACAATAAGATCAGGTGCCAGGTCCCACCCTACATTTGAGAGCAGAGCTCATGCAAACAGCAGCCCGCACCCCTGCCTTGGGATCATGCAGGTCTTGACATTACTGGGAGGGCCAGAGCCAGTCTAAATGCCCCTGTGCTGAGTGCAAGGAAGGCCTAGAGTAGGCAAGATTAATCTTTCAGGAAATGTTGGAAAAGTGTAGTTTTGTCACAAAGATCAAAGGACAGGCCACCCTTGGAAATGTTCTTCCAGGCCAGGAAAAGTTAAAAAAAAAAAAAAATGGGAGACCTTGGTAGCCCCAGCTACAGTGAGGAGCAGCTAAAGGTCAGGGAACACAGGGTTATCCTATAAAACCATGTTCCAGCCATGTGAGGTCCAGCCTGGTGCTCAGTGGAAGGCTTCAGAGAACACAAAGAAATGGATGTGACGACCTTTTTAGGCTGAGAGAGGTGTGTTAGGGTAGGCAAAGCAGGGACAAGCAAATTAAGCTGGTTGACTGGGATGTTCAAAATAAGATGCCCATCCACAAATGCATGCTGGATAAGGTATTAGTGCCGAGTCTTTGTCCCTGTGTCAAGCTTGGTTCTTGTCTTTGCAAAGTGGGAGCCAAAACTGAGTGGCCCCAAGGTCTCTGGTGGAGGCACCGGCAATGAATCTGTACAAACTCACTCTGCTCCAAAGAAGGTGTTCCCATTTGGGTTCAATAGAAAACCAAGTTCATTTACTAGCTCCATTCCCATCTGACCCACCCAGTTTTGCCTGTGACTTGTTTGAAAGACATAGGGACATAGATAGTAGCAGATCCAATCCACACACATACACACACACACATACACACACATCCTATCCACCCACCCTTTCCTACTCACTCAAACAACACTCACAAAAACCTAAGGTGTGCTCCGAGTTGCTATCTAGTGCCAGGGAGCGTGTACTATGCTGTTAGAACTATCAAGCCTCCTGGTGTCTGGATTCTAAAGGACACTAACTGGGGCCATTGCCCCAAGCCCCTGAAGTCCCATGCAGGTGGGAAAGGTGAAGTTCAGAGAAGGACTGGGGGAAAGCCAAATGCTACATTGACATCTAATGCATCTTGGTCACAGTGAGGTGTAAAGGGGAAGCGAGGGCTGCATGCTTCTAGTGGTACCGGCTCTGCCCAGCTAGTTATTGATAAATCTAAAGGCAGGACGTTGGGTGGAGGCCAAGGGCAAAAGAGAGGCTGGGGGCAGACCTACTTCTACTCATACAGCAGCAGGGCCAGCAGGCCTGCCTGCTCCCTCCCTGGCATGAAGAAGCCTGTGTTGGAGAAGAGACGACTGGAAAAGCTTGCCAAAAGGTGGTCCCCTAATGAGGCAATAAACGGGGTAATTATTGACTAATTACTGGCCCTCCAAGTGTCTGGGAAGCCTTGGGTGAGAGAATTTGGCCAGCTTAACACCTCTCAGCTCCCACGAGCTGGAAGTTTCATTGAAATGTAGACCGTGTGAACAGGCCAGGGCGAGGCTGCTCCGAGCACTGTTTCTCAGTCTGATCATTCCCTGTTCTTTTTTCTCTCTTTCTGGCACTGAACTCAAGGCTATTGGAAAGCTCTCAGAGCCTATGCATCGCCTAGAACATGGAGGCTGCTACATGTCCAGGTACCTTTGAAGACCAGTCCTAGCCATGCACTATAGTCCCATAGTCCCTTGTCACTCTATCCTACTCCATCAGAGCCCCACCCTGACCTGAGGGCTCCCTTGGGGCCAAGTATTGATGTGGGATTCCCCTCTGTATGCTGTCGTTAGCATTAATTAATAAAGAAACTGCTTTGGATCTATGGCAGGGCAGAACTTAGCTAGGAAGGAAAAACTAAATTGAATGCTGGGAGGAAGAAGGCAGAGTCAGAGAGAAGCCCTGGAGCTGCCTCTGGAGACAGACATGCTAAAACTTTGCTGGTAGGCCACAACCTCATGGTGATGCACAGATTAATGAAGATGGATTAAAGATGCAAGGTTTAGCCAATAAGAAGCTAGAGCTAATGGGTCAAGCAGTGATTTAAATTATATAGTTTCTGTGTGGTTAGTTTGGGTCTGAGCTGCTGGGGGACGGGGAAACAAACAAGGGGTCTCCTAAAAACTTAAAACCTGAGAAGGCTTACAAAGGAATTCTAGATACTAAAAAACAAAGTTTAGCACTTTTTTCTGAATGGGCTTTGCTTACTAGCAGCAGGCTGCAGCTCCTTTGGAGAGGTTCTCCTGATTTAGTGGTAGAAAAAAAAAACCTAAAGTTTTGAAATGCCAGCTTTCTGGACCATGCTGCCAGCATGAACTCTGACTCTTTCTGTAGGTCCAGCTGTGGAGAATTTAAATAGGGTTTGTGAACAGAGTGTTACAACTTTCTTAATGGCAACATAGTCTGGCTATGTGCCTAAAAATGGGACTGTGAGCATTGCTCTCGAGGCAGCAAACAGTTCGGCCATGCTGGACTGGGTGGGGCAAGCAGGAAGTGCTGTATTTCCCCTAGCAATGGTGCCGCTTAAGTTCATGAGAAGGGCTTAGCATTTTAAGAAGCACTTCTGGTCAGTAAAAATTTACACATGCACAGTAAATTCAGTACAGATTCAGACATAAAAGACCTCTAAATGGGTCACAGTGTGTTTTAAAAATGTATGTAGGCTTGGGAGAGAAGATAAAGAGTATAGAGAGTCATAAAAGGAAGTAAATGGTTCAGAAAAATAAAACAAACTCTTTAAAGAGACAGAGTACAGACAGTCGTATATTAAAGGAGTAAGGATAATAAAATAAATATTAAAAAGTAATAGAGTAAAAATAAGCCTTGTAAAGATGGAGTATACACAGAGTCTGGATTATGTATACTATTGTGTTTTCTTTGAATTTTTTGATTGCAGAGAGACATTTGATTCTGGGGATTGCTAAGCTAAACCAACATATATACTTTAAAGGTATCTTGAATTCAAAATATGGGTCTAAGGATATGTTGTTTTGGAAAAGAGGTTCTTCTTTTGTTTCCACAGAAGATGAGAACCTGTGGGTTCTTGCCAAGCTAATGTAGTTTCATGCACCAAGGCCCCCTGAAACGTCATTGTGAACACCCCCAAAAATTACTTTGCCCTACAAAAAGCAGGAAACAGTATAGAGAGAATCACACCCATATTCTCAAATATTGTCTATAAAGGTTTGTTTACATTTAAAGGGGAATATGCTATAGAGATTTGCATTGGTACAGATCTTGTTTTATCTTGTTAAATTGTGTGTATGTCCTTCTGCTTTTGATTAAGGTATTGTGACTATATAGTTCATTTTAAAATGTAATGTATAATTAAGAAATACAGGTTCATAGACAGTCATCTTTAATAGTCAAGCTTGTAGTCATGTTAGTTAGGTTTTCTAGATATACAAAGATATATTTCAGTTAGCTAAATAATCTTCAGATCTTTCAAAGACTAACAGAATATGACATTTAAAAATGTTTTAAGAACTTAGGACTTTTCATGACATGAGACACATCTGCTCCTAGCAGCACCAATTATTTCAAGAGGATAATGGGCATCAAAGAGGCTCCTTATGGAGTTGGTTAGCCATTTGGGTAAGAAACTGCTCTTGCCTGGACTGCTTGATGAACTGAACATGTTGGACCCACAGAAAAATGACTGCTGAAGTTTCTTAAAGAAGGTGAGATATCCTTTGGGGTTTCTGCTTCATAAAAGAGTCTGCCAGACATTCTGTAGGACACCGGAGAAAGCACCCAATGGACTTTGCCACTACAAGGTAAAACAAATCTTCAAATTTCCTGCTTTATGGAAAAGTCTGCTGGATTTATGGGCCAGTAGGCTGAAGATGGATGCCCCAATGGTACAGAAGAACTTTGGGTGACTGTCCAGGCAGCAAGATGTTTCTGTCAATTCTAGAGTTTAGGAAGTTGCTTACAATGTAGTTCCTATTTACTTAGATAATATTATCTACTTCTGAAGTCTTTGATGAAATTGAAGACTAGATGATTTTCCTTAGTTATGATAAGAGATAAAGTAGATATAAATATTTTAACTGTAATTCTTGCTTGATACCTGTTTTATTGTATGTAATTTTTCTATGCTAAAGTTAAAACCTTCCTTCTTATTTAAACAGAAAAGGAGAGATGATGTGGGATTCCCCTCTGTGTGCTGTGATTACCATTAATGAATAAAGAAACTGCTTTAGACCTATAGCTGGGCAGACCTTAGCTAGGTGGAGAAAATTGAACTGAATGCTGGAAGAAAGGAGGTGGAGTCAATGAAATGTTGCCCCATTGGAGACAGATGCCAGAACTTTACCCGGAAGCCACAGCCTTGTGGTGATACACAGATTAATTGAAATGGTTTAAATTAATATGTAAGGGTTAGCTAATAAAAAGCAAGAGCTAATGGGCCAACCAGTGATTTAATTAACAGTTTCTACGTGATTATTTCAGGTCTGAGCTGACAGGCAGCCGGGAAACAAATTAACGGCTTCCTCCAACAAAGTATCACTAGGGATGGGGTCTAACCTGGCCCCTTACAGGCAGGCACTTTCATTCTAGTTAGAGAAACAGGGAAAGTTCACCTAGAAAAATAGACTTTGCTTAAAGACACAGAATGGAATCTTGACACAATCAAATCAAAGGGTCCATTGACTTCAACTGAGGGTGAAGTAGGGGCATTTTTTGAGGGGAGTGAAACATAAAATAATTATTTTAGTGTCTTTTCCATGTCGTATGTCACTTTGTTAGTTTAAAAATATTAAAAATCCATCACCCAGGGCTCGCTCTGCTTAGAAAGTAATCCTCTTCGGCATATTAAAATTTAAAGTGTAGTTTATTCTGGAAGTAATTATACTTTTACTAATTGAATTTACTCTTAAATATTTCAAAGTTTTGTAATAAATTGAGCTACGAGATACCAAGCCTCGAGATATGTACATTCAATTGTGTTTGGAAAACAGGCAAAACCTTGAAAAACGGAAGCAATTGCAAGCATTGGAGAAGAAAAAGGTTTGTTTTCTGGTATTTTTTTTCATTGCTGCTAAGGAGAAGCTGTGCAGCAGTACACATAGTACATGATGAGGCCCTGGTTGTTTACATGCTTTCTCTGGCTTGCTCTTTGCAGCCAAGGTCTAAGGAACAAGGGCAGGAGTGTATCTAGAGAAGAGGTAAATGGGACTCAGAGTAGCTGAGGGACTTGCCCAAGGTAACACAGCAATACCAAAACTGAGACTTGTCTTTGAACCTCAAACTTGTAGTTAGGAAAACTTCCCTAACGAAATATTTGTCAGTAGGTGAGCATGCGCACAGATGGGAGTAAACAGCAAACATCGTTTGAACTTAAAGGGGCAGGAAATTCTGCCTCCAGCAGCACTGCCAAGATGCATCCTGGAACATTCTACATAAAAGACATTTGCCATATGCGTCTCCATGGAGAATGCAAATCTGCCCAAAGGAAAGGTAGAGTCATGGTTTCCAGGAGCTAGGGAGAGGTAAATCAGAAGTGCTTATGAATGACTGTCATTTATGTAATGAAAAATTTCTAACAATGGATACCTGCAAGGGTTGCATGTAATTATATTATGCCTTGTGCTGTCAAGCTGCATGTTTATCAGTGATAAATAATAATTTCTAAATTGCATTTCTTCATATGTACATGCACATGTGTGTGGGCATGTGTGTGCCATGCCACATGTGGAAGACATAGGACAATTTATGGGAGTTATCAGTTCCCTCCCTCCATACTCAAATCACAGGATGCAGCTCAGTTTTGGTGGCTGATGTCGTTACTTGCAAATCCAACACTTTGGCCCACAACAGTAATTTTTAAAAAGTGGTTTTCTCCACACATAATTTTTGCTACCAAGTCCTTGCTATTCATTTCAATACTTTGCAGGACTTTTGCAAAGTCCCCCATTCTGTTAATTTAGACATGTTTAAGAACCAAAATTTTGCTTCTTTCACTGCAAGACTCTCTCCTGAGCCAAACTGACCTGAACCAATCATTTCTTTCTGTCGATGCCTGAAGGGATGCTCCCAGTCCCAGGAGGTGTGTTTCAATGAAAATACATCTCAGGCTTGGGTTACCCATGCATACAAATATTTATTAGCAAGGTGGCCCCAAACAAAACACCTATGCAGTGAAGTCAGTGTCATCATAGCCCTTCTGAGTGACAGCTCCCTGTAAGACAACATTGCATTCCTCGGGCACCGGGGTAGGAGCGATTCTCTGATGACATATGGGGCTTGTTTAGAGCCTTGGGTATTGTTTGGAAGAGTGTGTGCAGTCACTGGACTTCCTAAGTTTGTAGACCTTTCTTGGGAGGGCAGCAAGAGCCCCTGCATTTGACACTTCTAGGAGAGAACGCACACATGGACCTCTGTTTGGTTTACCGAAGAGGACAGTTTTGTAACAGCAATTCTGGTAGTTAGCAAAGTCTCTGGTGTTGATGGGAGATAAAACTAGCTGCTGAAGATCTTGTGCTGTCTGGGGATTGTTTCTTCAGTTTGGGATCCCATGTGCTACCTACTCAAAGCACTCTGGAAGTGTGTGATCCTTCACACATTAACCCACCACCCTGTAGAATTTAGATCAAACAATATTGCTTGCCAGATAAAATACTGTGGTGTTTTGAATGAGAAGTCCTCCCGCCGCCCGGGTCTCAGACAATTGAAGACTTGGTCTCCAGTTGGTGGTGATGTTTGGGGGAGCCTAGGTGATGCAGCCTTGCTAGACGATGTAGATCACTGGTCTGGATAGATGGCTCAGAGGTTAGGAGCACTGTTTTGCCAGAGGACCTGGTTTCACCCACATAGCACCTCACAACTGTCTGTAATTCCAGTTCCAGGGTGCCTGATGCCCATGGAAAAAAATGTACATAAAATAAAGAAAAAAATAATTAATTAAAAAATCTGTTAAACAGTCTGGCATGCACCTATAACCTTAGCACTGGAGAGCAGAAACCAGAGAATTCCTGGGACTTGCTATTCGGCCAGTCTAGCTGAATTGTAGAGCCACGTTCAGTGAGTGAGTTTGTTTCATAAGGTAGAAGGCTGAGGAGACGGCTCTTCGGGTAAGAACCCATGCCATAGAAGTGTGAGGACCCAAGTTCAAATTTCTAGCATTCACATGCAAAGGTAAATGTGGCACCCCAGCACTTTGCAGGGAAGGGGTAAAGACGTGAGGATTTCTGTAGTTTATGGGCCACCAGCTTAACTAAACTGCGAGCCCCAAATTCAGTGAGAGATCTTGTCTCAAATGACCAAGATGCATAGTAACAGAGCAGGGTACTTTACAACCTTCTCTGGCCTTTGCACAAGCACACACACACACACACACACACACAGACACACATTCGTGAATTAAGGAAGGGCAGAGCCTCAATGAGAGTAAGAAGTTTCTGCTTCTATTCTCTATCTCTGTGGGGTGTGTGTGTGTGTGTGTGTGTGTGTGTGTGTGTGTGTGTAAAGAGAGAGAGAGAGAGAGAGAGAGAGAGAGAGAGAGAGAGAGATGGAGAGAGAGAGGAGAGACAGAGGAGGGGGGAAGGAATATGGTATATTGTCCGAGGATGCAGGCGTGTTCCTTCCTTCTGTATGTGCAATGCTGACATTGAGAAGTCTTCAAGTCCTGCTCCTGGTGGACAGTAAGGACAGTGATGGTGTCCTGGGCTGTCCCACAGGACCCTTCCCCTGTGCATAGAGTGATGCAGAACTCATCAACAGAGGCTGGGGAGGAGCTGGCAAGATAGATAACAGCATCTTCCCAGAGTGCTTCCCATCATTGTTCTCATTTCCGGATTGGTCTTCAGTTTAATTGTTACCATGGTTCAGGGAGAAATGTTCAGGGCAAAAATAAAATAACATCATCTGGTCCCCGAACTTCAATTCTCACTTCTCAGATATTTGAAGAAAAGAGAAGACGGAAACTAACCCTTTCACATCTCTAGTTGGGCATTAAATAGTCTCTCCCAAATGTTCCCAAAGGTGAATTGTTTAAAAAATCAAAATCAATAAAAAGGGAGTGTCCCCAAGTCTGGCACCTGCAGCTACAGCTAGTCCCCTCCCCCATCATCCCACCCCTGCGGCAAAAAGATCACAGAACAGGTCAGACTTCACTGCAGCTGCCCAGGGTGCTAGGGCTGCCACCTCCTCACTCCCTATGTTGCAGCTTAATAAAGCTTAATAAAGGTGTGATTGCCATGGCAACCTCCGAAACACTGTCAAATAGACGGCCAATTATTATTCACTCATTTACTGTTTATTGTAGCGACGCCAATCACAATGAACTCCAGGGGTGTATTAATGGAGATGTGATCCCGGACTCAGGGCCCTGGGGAAGCAGCATTGTAATGCCTCCTTCATTAGCATGGAGCATTCCAAGGGATAGGAACACAGCCTTTCTTAGGTACCTTTGCACCCACGCACAGCCAGGGAGGACAGACAGACAGACAGACAGACAGACACACACACACACACACACACACACACACTGCTACTAGAGCAGACCCACACCTCCAGACAGATGGTCAGAAAGCTTTCTTTGCTCAGCCCTGGCGAGAATTTTGATATTCTTCACCTCCCCCGGGACCCTTTCCACATTTCAAATTCGATAAGCAAATCTTCTGTCTTGTTAAACTTTAGACAAGCTGGGCGGGGAAGGGGGGAGCCAAGGCCAGTTCCCTTTCTGGGCAGACCTCTCCATTGGTGGCTTAGGAAGGGAAATCAGCCCCCAAATGTTTCTCCCTGGACAGGCTGAGTATCCCTTCTTCAAATTGCTTAAGCAAGAAGGATTTCAGATACTGGGTTTTTCCAGATTTTGGAATAGTTCCATGTAATGAGATGTTTTGGGGACCCAAGTCTAAACACAATGTTACAGGTGTTTTTCACACATCCAGCATGCATGGGGGTGGTTCTAGACGTTTTTAGGACACCTAAAATCTGATTTTGACTCTTCATTTGGAATCAGGTGTGGACTCTCACACTGTCATCATTCAAAACTTTTAGATTTGGGGGGCGGGGCAAAGGGATGGCTCAGTGAGCTAAGGAAGCTTGCTGCGCAGCATAAGGACCTGAGTTCAGATCCTCGGCACTCACATAAAAGTCAGGCACAGCAGCACGTGCAGCTGTAAAGCCAGAGCTATGAGGACAGAGGCAGGAGGATCCCTGGGGTTCGCTGGATGAGACCCAGACTCAAGAAAACAAAGTGGGGAATGATAGAGCCAGTCACCCAATGTCCTCCTCTGGACTTCACATGTGCAAGAGGGTGCACATACATGCCCATGCACCCCCCAATACACAAGTGCACACACACACACACACACGTACGCACACACAGTTTCAGATTTGGGAGCCTTTCAGATTTTAGAGTTTTGAAGAGGGTGCTTTAGTGGTGGTGCACACCTTTAATTCCAGCACTCTGGAGGCAGAGGCAGGAGATCTGTGAGTTCGAGACCAGCCTGGTCTACAGAGCGAGTTCCAGGACACCCAGGGCTACAAAGAGAAACCTTGTCTGAAAAAGAAAAAAGAAAAAAAACAACAAACAAACAAACAAAATGTAGGTAGTATGTAAAGAAAACGGTTCAAACAGCTCTCCTGGCTTTGAATCCCAGTAACTAAGAAAACCTATCAGAGCGTGAAGGATGGGGGAGCAAATATGAGCAGAGGGAATTTACGATGGGCTCCACCCTCCAGCCTCCAAGGGGCTGCGGCTCCTGTCTGATACTCACCCCCTTCTACCTGAGAGCCACCTATGGCCTGATCCTACACTCCCTGTCTCTGTCTCCATCCTCTTCTCCAAACTCCCCACGCCCATCCCCTCAGGAGCCTGGCCTCCTTCGGAGCTCTTCCTGCTTGCCAGCTCTTACCTTCCTGCTGTGATTTGACAGGGAGATACCCCACATAGGGTCTGTTTGAACATTCAGCTGGTGCAGATGTGGGGAAGTTGTGGGGCCTTTGGTTCCTGGGGTGAGGACACTGAAGGCTAGACAAGCCTTCAGATTGGAGCCCTGCTTTTGCTGCCTTCTGACCACGTGAAGAAGCGGCCACAGCATGCACTGGCTGTCACAGCCTGCTGTCACCCCTCCCACCATGACGGGTCACATCTTCTGAAGCTGTGAGCCCAAATAAACTCTTCCTCCTTTGGGGTGTCTTGCCTGGTATTTTGTCATGGCAACATGGAAAGTAGCCAATACAGGATATCAGAGAGAAGCTAGGTCCCAGAGACAAATAGGGGGGATTGCTTCACCTTAGACACCCTGACATTTCTGCGAATCAGGGACACCCAAGCAAGACTCAGTAAAAGAGGTTGCTCATCTGAGAGCCCCTCCCTGGCTGCATCATCTGAGGTAATGATGGTTTGTGGCTGTTGAGGATTGGCTATGCACCAGACCCTTATAGGACATTCTGGCCATTCAATAGCCCAGCAGTCAAGGTCAGAAAGATCCATTTCTTTAATTTTTTTTCCAGATATGGTGACTAAGGAACCAAGAAGGTCAGTGATTTGCCCAACAGTCCATGGCTAGGAAGAGAAACAGCGACAACATTGGGACCCAAACCTACTAGACTTCAAAGTGTGACCTCTGGTCCATTAAGGTTCCTTCCCTCCTGCGAATACATAGACCCCCCACTGTGCCTGCACAGCTCACCAGCACGGTCTAGTGAGTGATGCACTGACCATCAGGGCATGGGGACCTGGAGCAGTTTCCTTCCAGGTGGGGTGACCAGGTGATGCTGTGGAGTTCTGCTGTGCCTCCTCTCTGCCACCCTGAGTAGCAGGAGGAATGTCAACATCCGGACACGTGGCCCGGGATACCTCTACTCTACATTCCCTGGGTTCCCTCAAGGTGCCGTCTGAAGCAAGCCACTTAAACTCTCTAAGGCTTATTTTTGCCCGTTACGAAAATGTAAATAAGTATCACGGCATAAGTCACGGGGTTTTTACGAGGACTTAATAGGATAATGGACGTGAAATGCTTTATAAACTGTAAAGTACCACGCAAGCGTGAGGCTTTGTAATTAATTACCGATGAGTATGCACATGCTCACACCCCCACATCCATAGGTGCCCATTCATCCGTACAAGCACGCGTCCTTGTTCCAAAGAGAAATTAGCATAAGGATGCAGGCTGCTTACAGCCTCATGCTGGGTCCTCCCTGCATCCTCCCCCTCCCGTCACTATTACCCACTTAGACTGAGTGGGCTCAGGGAGGCTGAGCAGGCTGAAGAGCTTGGAGGAGAAGCAGGTGGGGCTGGAGCACACCCTGCTCCCTCACACCTGCCTCTGCCCTCCTGTCGTCTGGGGTTTATTTCCTGGTTCCTTGACAAAGCAGCACCTGGGGAAAGAGAGCCAGCCCTTGGGAGATGAAGCTGAGCGGAGCAGGGTACCTAAAAAGAGGGTCCACGTCAGAGGCTTTCCCTGGGTACCGGATGGTCATTCGTTTGTCCCCCCAACCCCTAATCTGTATCGAGCACCTGACTGGATCTGTGCAGGCCTGTTCCTAGTGCCAGGATGGGGTGGGGCTCAGTGGTAGTTACTTAGCACAAGACTATCGTCAGTTCCAACCCCAGCAAATCAAGAAGAAGAAAAAAGCTCTATCTATTCAAGTAATGCAGGAAAGGGGAGGAGGGAAGGAAGGATGGGCAACTCTGTGCTTCCTGGACAGGTCTGTAGAACACTGCCAGGTGATGCTGGGCAGTGCCAGGAGGTCTGCCGCCGTGCAGATGAGTTTGGACTTTACTCTGTAGGCCATGGGGAGCCAGGGAAGGGAACTGGGACCGGAGCTAGGCAGACTGCTCCTGTGTTTTCTTTCACTTCTTTTTAGTACGTTCTCGCCTTTAAATAAAAAAACAAACAAACAGATCTCTCTTCAAACTTGATCACAGTGACAGAATCATGCTAAAACCAGTGAAAGAATATGAAATGTATGAAGGTTAAGTCCTTAATCACCCTTACATCTATCACCCCATCCCTGTTCCACGCTGCACCGTGGTTCTCAAACTGTGTTCCCTAGGATGGTGGCAGTAACGTCACTCAGTATATGTTTATCAGGCCCATTGATGGTCACTCCACCCCTGCATGGTCAGGAACTCTGGGGAGGCCCAGGCATCTGTCCCCCTCTACCAGCCTGCTAGGTATCTATGATTGTTTTAGGCAGTTCCTCACATCTGTGGTCCAGGCAGAAGGAGCCCTTTCGGCTCACAGTTACAGAGACTTTATTTAGCTCACGACCCTTAGTTCCACTGTCTCTGGGCCCACGGTGAGACAGAAAACTGTGGCAGCCGGAACATGGGGAGAATGAGGCTGTGCCCCTCACGGTGGACAGGAAATAGAGAGAAAGGGACTGGGGTCACCATGACCTTCAAGTGGCCTGTTTCCTCTAGGTTCTGCCAAAGTTTTCATCATCTCCATAAAGTATCGCCAAGTGTGCAACACAAGCATGCAGCGTTTCCACCCACACCGCAGCACCAATGCTGTTAAAGCTTAGGGGTTTCTGCTTTATGCCATGCAAGGCGCCCGTTGTTTTCAGCCCCTCCTTCCATGCCCATCATGTGTGCATGGATGCCTTTAAAAATATGTTATTATATTTTTGTTTTTTTGAGACAGGGTTCTCTGTGTAGCCCAGGCTGTCTAGAACTCAGTTTGTAGACCAGGCTGACCTCGAACTCACAAACTCACAGAGATCTACCTGCCTCTGCCTCCTGAGTGCGGGGATTAAAGGTGTGTGCCAGCACAGCCCAGCTGAATGATACTCTTTATAAAGCAACCTGTTTATCTCATGTTGTAATATATCCTTGTCAACAGTTACAGGACTGACTCATTAAAGAAGGTATGTGCTTTCTACGGTATGGGTTAATCAAATGTATTCAGATATTTACTGTCGGATCGTCAGGTTATTTACAGTTATGTCATTACCTAAAGATGTGCTTTATAACAAGCAGCCCAATCTGTCAGTCTTTCATACCAATGCTTTCCATAGGATGTATCTGTTGAAAGTGCTAAGGCTGAATCAAAAGTTACGGTCTTCTCGTCATGACCGATATCTCTGCCTTGACTTTCCCTAACGTCATCCAACTACCCAATCTCATCAGCAAAACAGAAGATGTCTGGTTTTGTCTCATCTTCATCAGGTCTTGTATGTCCTCAAATTCACATTTCAAAATCAAGAGGGCAATAGGTATGCCTTCAAACCAGGACCTGAATGAATTTCTCCCTCTTTCTGGTTGCTTGTTGCCAAATATTTGGTCACAATTATGAGAAAAGTTGTTAATAGCCCATTCCAGGTCAGAACTCCTCTCACCTAAGGGTTTCTGACCCTGTTCTCCAGCAACTGGTAAATGAGAAAGAGTGAACAGGAAACTCGAGGTGACCCATGAAGTGGCCTGTGGTCCATGGCCTGTGGTCAGTGGGAGAAGAGCGAAGACCAGGTCCCTTCTGGAGTTTGACAGGACTGAGAGGGAGCTGCCAACGGTGACAGTGGGCGGTACAGAGACAGGACTAGGGAATCCGTGGCACAGATATCTTGGTTATAAGGTGTGTGGAAGTGAGAATCACATGGGGTAAGCTGAGCAGAGAGAGGATAGGGCAAATGTACAAAGAAAGGAAAAAAAAGAACGACAGAGTGTAATAAGCAAAGCTCCTGTCGGAGGGCAGAGATTCAGAGCTCAGCTACTGCTGAACCAAACTTACCACTTTCCTTCCCACAATGCCCTGCAACTCTGCAGCTCTGAGACCCTAATCCCTATCAACCCTTCCTCTCCATGCACCCTGCAGTGGTGTCCTGGAGGTCTCTACCATGTGTGTGCATGTGTGCGTGCGTGCGTGTGTGTGCACATGTGTGTGTGCTTGTGCGTGCATGCGTGTGTGCACGTGTGTGTGTGTAACATGTCCATGCTCATGCGGATGTGTGCATCTGTGGGGGTGCAGCTGTGCATGGGTGAGGAAGCCAGAGGTCCTCACCAGGTGTTTTCCTCCATCATTCCCCCCCTTGTTTTTTGAAACAGGACCCCGAGACTGCCGGGCCAGTAAGCTCCAGGGAGCCTCTGTCTCCACCTTCCCAGCACTAGGATTAAGGTGTCCTCCACCGTGCCCAGCTTTTTATATGGGTTCTGGGGATCCAAACCTAGGTCTGTGTGTATGCTCATACAGTGAGCTATTTGCCAGATGAATCATCTCCCCAGGCTCTGGGAATCTCTGCTTCTTACAACCAACGGGCCAGGATGTTCATGTGCACTACAAATAAGCTTTCAAAATCTCAAGTTCTCCTGACTTCAGGCTCATGATAGCTGAAGAATAAAGAGTACCTCAGTATTGGTCATTAACAAAATGCTTTTTATCTGTGTTATGTATTCCTAGCATTTCCTAGGAGAAAATAAACGGTCAGAGAAACTATATGATATCTACATATCTTGGTTTATTTTCCACAGCCATGAAAAACACCATGCATGACTAAAGACAGTTAGTGGGGGGAGGGGTTTGTTTGGCTCATATATCCTGATTATGAAGCAAGTCAAGTTGGGAACTTAAGACAGACAGGAACCTGTAGACAGGAACTGAAGCAGAGGTCATAGAGGAAAGTTGCTTTCTGGCTTCTCCTGTTTGCTTTCTTGTACATGCTTGGGACTACCTGCCCAAGAAGTGGCCTCACCCACAGTGGACTGGCTCCACCCACATCGATCATCCATCAAGGAAATGCCCCATCGATTTGACTACCATCCAATCTGATGGAGGCATTTTCTTGGTGGGGTCCTTTTTCTCAGATGTTGTGACTTGGTTTGTATTAAGTTGAGAAGAAACAGCCAACACACTACAGTAGAACACAAAGTAGGAGGGGAGATTTGAATCCTGGTCATTCTTCAGATCCCAAACCCCACCTGGACCCTCTTGTCTCTCTGCAGCAATGGCATCCAGGCCAGAGGTATCTGTAACGCCTCCCCGTTTGCTCTCCTCCACTCATGCCCCTTTGATCCTAGGCTGCCATGGTTCCAAAACTTGCTGGTTCACATGGGAATGGTGACAGACTGTGGTTATCCACACTGGGAGCCTGGCTCAGATTCTGAGGGTTGCGGAGGATGACCCCAGTACCGAAGAGGGCCTCTCTTCCAAAGGTGTGACTCAAGGAATAAAAGCCTTTGTTCTTAATTAGATTGCTACAAAAACGTATCTATCGTAACTTTGGAGTGATTCATTAGCCTCTACCAAGACAGGATCATGAATAGGTTTAAAAGCCAAAAATAACTAACATTTATTGAATATTTATTATGCTTCAGGCATTGTGCTACATTCTTTACATAAATTCATTTGAAGCTCCCAATAACCCTATGAGGTGTTGTTATGCTCATCTCTCAGATAAGCAAACTGAAGCTAAGAGAGGTTAATTAACTTGCCTGGAGATGGAAGGCTCAAGGGGGGACCTGAATTCGAACCTGGGGAGCCTGTGTTTGTTCTACGTGTCAGATTATCGGGGTCTTCTTACAGAGTTCAAGCCCCTGAGCAAATGGACAATGACCAAGTGATTGGCCGAGGGCTGGAAGGGAGCGGGTAGGGATGATGTCTGAGTATCCAACCTACTCTTCAGCGACACGGGCTGGTTGCTAGGGAGTCCACATCATCTGGAAACAGACCAAAGGCACTGGGTGCCCATTCGGAGAATTAGTACCTGACTCCAAGAAGATGGGGGGGGGGGGCACGGAAGAGGAAGGAGGACCAGGAACAAAAGGGGGAGGAGGGAAGAAAGGAGACTGGTGCTTTCTGGGAGACAGAAACAAACCTTCACACATCATTCTCTTGAACCATTCACCACCCCTTCCATCTTTCCCTAAAACTACTCTAAGGGATAGACTGGTAACAAGTCCCCGGACAAATCTCAGGAGAAAAATATTCCATCTGTCTCTGACCCACTGCCACCTCGGTCTCTCTCCCAGGAACTTCTTTGAAGGATTCCTGATTTTCTCTGAGATTTTGCCCACTGAGGAAGTAGGAGACCCTTGCTGTGAACTCTCTGTGACTCTGAGCTGCTCATGCATCATGGAAACGGAGAGTCCCTTACTTTCCCTGCTGTGCGTGGATCAGCTGCCCACCCTCAGCTCGCCTCGCGACGAGGCCACGCCCTTGAGAGGCATTTGAACTTGGCTAAAGCTTCCATGCACGCAAGCGTAAGCTATCGATTATCTCTGACTTCTCTCTTCCTCCAACTCCCCTGAAGCCAGATCTAGCAGGAGAGCAGAGTCCAGAAAGGTGTCATGGAGCCCATGTCACCTTGTCATAAGCCCAGCCTCTGCAGCCCTACTCACAAGACAGCAGTCCTCTCAGTGCCACAATGCTCAGGGGATGCTTGGGAGACTCACCGTGCCCGTTCCAGTGTTACCTTTGAAAGTCAAGCCAGATCCCCAGCTGCAATCACCTCCAAACTGAACTTGAGGCCAGGAGGGTTCGAGACAAGGAGGTGCCCAGCCCCGACTGCTCTGGAAGGCAGACACAGAGCGCACCGCGCCCCATCTCACAGTCCATTTTTCAAAGTTTGACGTCAATTTACGGCCTTAGATTGGTTTTTGTTTCTCCGTACTTTGTTTTCTTTTTGGTGATGAATGGTTATTGTCAGGCTGGCTTAGGAGAAGCGATAGGCAGCAGGTGGGGGCTGCGGTGGAGAGCGCAGGGTGGGGGTTTTCATGGCGGAGTTTACTGTTTACGTTTCTTTTCTAGGGATGAAATGGAGTTGGAGGAGGTGCCTGAGGTCACCCATGGGTCACATGAGATAGATACCAGGGTCACTCTGTGTCTGGTTCCCCTTCATCCCAGTCAGGAGCAAGCAAGACCTCTGCCCCTTTCTTTTCCCCATAAGTACACGGTCTGGTCTGGGGGGTGGGCAGTGTGTCACGGCTGAGGTGGCTGACGCTGTCAACTGCAGATAAATACAACCAAAACAGACCCAGAAAATTATTTCCTCTTAATGGAAAAATTATCAGGCCCTGAGCAGCCTGATCTAAGGGCTTTTAGAAGCACAGAGAAATACACTTCAAGCTCACACTCAGGCTCCTCTCCCCAGCTCCCTCCCAGGACAGCTCTGCAAAAGCCACGTTTTCCCAGACTGTACAGAACCCACACAGCCAGCACATGGGCTCGGCTGAGAGAAAACAGACTCAGAACAACCACAGTTTAGGGGCGCGGAGGGCATTTGCTTAAGGTCTTCAGGGCAGTGAGCTTGAAAAGATTGGAGAAATCACTCTGCCCATCTCACTCACGTCCCAGATAATTAAAGCACAGCCCAGAGAGAAGTGACTTTCCAAAGGTCCTCGGCCACCCAGCAGCAGGACAAGAGACTGGAGCTTTTCTCTCCAAGTCCTGTTTCCATTTCCCACAATTCCCTGCTACAACTACACAGGTATAATGCCTCTTAACCCAAACACCAGGCTTGTAGGCCCAGGGGCATTGAATTCTAGACAGGAATTGACTTATTGAAGGTCTTTTTTTTTTAACTAGGATTCAAACCCAGAGTCTACCTGCGTGCTAGCAAGCTTTCCACCCCTGAACTACAAGTCTGCAAGTCTCCTTTCCTTCCCTTTCCACCACGGTGTGACTCGCTGGACCCAGAGCAAACATCTCTACCTCGCTGGTTCATCGCTTGCTTTGATTAAGGCAACATTAGATGTACCAGAGAGCGGAAACTCCAGTGTGTTCGCATGGCTTAGCTGAGTGGTTAGCATTTCCGCACTCAGCCATGATCTGGGAGTAGTTGCACGTGGAGCAGATCTGAGCACAGCCCTCCGCCCGAAGCTGCTACCTGATCGGCACACACAACTCTGAGTGATGAACCCAACTGCACTGGTTACAGCCTGCGGTCTTACAGCCATGTCCCAGAAGAATCCTCCATTCTGAGGTAGAGCCCGGTCTAGATTTCCTCTTCTGGTCACTGAGGCCCCTAAAAGTTAGAAGAGAAGGTTGGCATGCATTGGTGTGGCAAGTGGTCCCATGGTTGTGACAAGACCTTCATAGGCTCTTGCTGAAGGAACCCAGTCTAGACCTACTTTCTTTTTCTCCCAAGAGATTCCTTATGGAAAAGCTTGTTGTCTTAATTATGAGAGGGGTGGCTGGGGCCTCAGTCCCCACATCTCAGTGGCTTGATGTCTTCTTCCGCTTTCTTTTGCTATAGCAAAACATTCAAGACTGAGTATATATATATATATATATATATATATATATATATATATATATATATATACACACACACATATGAAAAGAAATTTGTTTTGGTTCATGCTTCCAGAGTCCACGGCATCTCCAGAGCATCCCACCAGCATCTGCCTGGCTTTTTAGTGGGAGCCTAATGGAGGAAGAGCAGATAGGAATGTGTAAAAGAAAGAGTCCCTAAGGCCTAAAACTGCTAACTTATTTCTACAGTGAACATATTAATCTATCCATGATGCATCTTCCATGAACCAAACACCTCCTACACACACACACACACACACACACACACACACACGACTCCACCTCCAACACTACCACACTGAGGAACTAAGGTTCCAGCCTGTGACTCTCAAGGCACATGCTCAAACCTTACAAGCGGCACGCTGTTGCCACAATCTCATGCCACGATCTCATACATTGAAGTTACCCAGAGGCTCCGAGTCTATCTGTCTAGCATCTTTGTCATCTTTCAGATCCTTCCTTGAACCTATTTCCAGCTGTGTGGAGCAAAAAGAGACAGTGAAGACTATCTCTGAGAGGATCTGAGCATGCTGCAATTCTGCCCATATTTCCTTGGCCAACATTCAGGTAAATGACCCCAGCAGTCTAGGAGGGAAGACATAGATGAAGTCCATACAACAGGAAGGGCAATACTACTGTGAGTGACCAATTCTGACTGTGAACACTCCAGTCTGTATCACCCTCTCCTATGCCCAAGGCTGCAGACCAACCACCAGAAACTCCCTTTAGTTGATCTCTCTTGGGATCTTAAATGGTGGGGGCCTCTACTAATGAGTATGCTGCCTCTCCTCTGTGCTTCCTCAATTTCCACGGACTCATATCCAAATCCCTCCCCTTTTCATAGATTGGTCAAATTGATTTGTACAGCCTGCCTGACTCTGGGCCTCTTTGTCCCCAGGAGGTTTCTTGTTGGCTCCATCCTAGCTCATGCCCTTCTCCAGGCCCAGCTTCAGCTTCTGCTGGGACATCAGAGTTTGGCTACACCAAGAGGGAAATCTGCCACCTAATGAGACCATGGGAAGCTGTTTTGAATGGTTGAAGGGAGGTGTGCTATTTTCAATAAAAGTAAGGTTTGAAGAGGAGCCCGTTAGCAAGCTAAGTTAGAATGGACCAGGAGGGGTGAAGAGTGGAGAGGGGAGAGAAGGTGAGCGATCCACTGCTGTAATCCAAGAAAGAATGTTAAGAGCCTGGACTCGAACTGAAGATGTGGCACGAAAAAAGGAGGCGCTCAAGATGTGATGGTGAGACCGGAGCCGGCGCCAGGAGGCACCTGTTGCTTGAGACGGAGGCAGAGGCAGAGACACACACCCCCGTTTCCAGTCCTGGGGCAGCAGCCCACTTCCAGAGCGTCTCATTGCCCCAGCCCACCTGCCAGCCCCCCCCCTGTGCTCAGCTCCACCAAGTAGCAAGGCTGCCTGGCCCTTCCAATCTACTTGCAAGGAATGTGGAGTTACATTTAATTAAAAGTATCTACACAGAAACGAGATTAATTAAGTCTCTTTTACCCAGGAGCCCTCTCTTTGTGTTCACTTAAATGAGGTTTTAAATGTTGTCTCAATGTTATATCTGGGCAAGATTTCTCCAGACAACACTTGGAGTGGTGCTGAGGCTCCGTCGGAGCCGGCTGGGAATTATTTCACGGCGAGAACCACGCAAGGACAGCCTTCCCCCTGCCTCAGTCAGCTCAGCTCCAAGCAGGTGGGGACCTTGGGCCAAAGAAAGTAGAATTTGAAAATGAAATGGGGGGTAAATTATCTCAGGCCAGAGCTGCCTCCCAAGGCTTCCTCTCAGTGTGGAACAGGTGGTCTGAGATGCTCTCTGAGTCATGCGTACGGAGGACTCACGTGTCCAAAGTTGAACTGAATACAAACACGGCTGTCCAGAGGCAAGCAGCTGAGGGGTCTCACCTGTAGGCAGTGTTCACAGAGCCTGATGAGGAAGCTAGGGAGGAGTCTGAGGAAGGGCAAAGAGCCCTGGCGAGCTTTAGCACTATTTCAGGCTACTTGCCTGAACCCACTTTTAACCTTTTTATTAAAAAATATTAACTGTATATCTTCCTATAGTATGGTATCATGTTTTTAGTATGGCATATTAATCATAGAGAATAATGGATTTCATTGTGATATTTTCACACATGTTCATAGCATACTTTGGGTTTTTTTTGTTTTTGCTTTGTTGGGTTTTGTTTAGTTTTGGTTTGGTTTGGTTTTCCAGGACAGAGTTTTTCTGTGTAGCCCTTGCTGTCCCTGAACTCACTAAGTAGACCAAGCTGGCCTCGAACCCGGAGACTCACCTGCCTCTGCCTGCCAAGTACTCAGACTAAAGGCGTTCGAGGCATGCTTTAATTTTACTCACACCAATTTCCCTACATCTTCCCCCTTACGCCAGTCCCCCAACAACAGTCTCCCTTTTGCTTTAATCCCCTTTCATGTTACCAGACCACACACAAAGGCATGTGTGCTGTATCCTTCTGACCCTGGCTTAACATCTTGCTTAACATTATGCCTTCCAGCTCCACCCATTTTTCTACCAATGACATAATTTTGTGTTCTATGATATAATTTCCCATTCTATAAAGTTTTCTTTTCTTTATTCACGTATCCATTGACTGGCATCTAGGTTATTGTAAAATAATTCTCCAGAGTTCAAGAGATGGCCTCCAGCAATGAAGTGATTACTGCGCCAACATGGAGATGGGAGTTCGGGTCCCCATGACCCGTGTAAAAGCTGGGTATGGTAGGTGCTCGTCTGCAATCTTAGTGCTTTAGAAATGAACACAGGAGTTCCTTGGGGGCTTGCTGGCCAGTCAGCCAACCGACTGGTGAACTCCAACTTCAGCGAGAGACCCTGTCTCAAAAAAATAAAATGGAATACAATTGAGGGAGACACTCAGCATTGACTGCTAGCCTCCACAGGCATGTAGGCACACACACACACAAACACACACACATGCACAAATGCATAGACCTTATACACACACACATGCATGTACCCACACAAACATATATAAGTGCATATAACTTATACACACACCTAATTCTCCAGCTGTGTGTTAGTGGCACATGCTTGAAACCCCAACACTCAGGAGACCATGACACAAAAATTGCTACATGATTGAAGCTAGCCTGGGCTACATATATTTCTGGCTGGCCTGGGCTACAGTAAGTCTATGACTTGGAAAAACAAACGAACAAACAAAAAAGAAAGAAAATGAAATGAGTCAAAATTAATTTTCCAACTAAGTTCATAAAACTGTTCCATTTTTAGAGGGTTATAGGAGGAAGCTGGAGATATAAAATGTACAGCAGGTATTGTCATTAGTAGCCATAGTGAGCTCACTGTAAGGCCCAATATTGACTAGAAGGGGTGGGGGAAGGTAGGCTCAACCATTCTCGTGACTTATCTTTCATTGGGTCTTAGCAAAGGACCAGTCTAAGGTCAAAGACCTGTGTTAGATTCCATCCTTCATTTACCCTTGAACCTTTAACCTGATAATGATTGATGTTCAAAGATAACCCTACTTGTCCTGCCTATGAAAGATTTGATTTTGTAGCTCAATTTGACAGAGTTATGAGGTACCCCAACTGTATTTGGATGTGTTTGTGAGGGAATTTCCAGAGGCAATTACACTGGACTTGTAGACAGAATAAAGAAGACTCATCATGGTGGGGATCCCCATCACAGGTGGGGCACCCCCTCATCGGTTGACTTGGTCCAGTCTCCAGAATGCCTGGAGAGAAGAAAAGAGCTGTAAGTGGGCTAACCCATCTCTACTTTGAGTTGACACAGCCGCCTTGTCCCCTCAGTCACCAGTGTACCTGATCTTGGCACTTCGGACATTACCTGAATTCTCTCATTAGCTTTGCAGTTTCTCCAGCTTACACCAGCTTACTATTAGGACATCCAGGCCCTCCATGCACCAATTTCCCTAACTGGTCTCATAAGATATATATATCTTATTGATTCCCTTTCTAGAAGGACCCTGACTAATATACTAAGTTTATTGTATTATTAAAACACAAAGGAGATGGGCTGGAAAGAGAGCTCAGGCAGGAAGAGCACTTGTTGCTCTTCCAGGGGACCAGAGTCTAGAACTGTCATTCAAGCAACTCCTAACTACCCCGTAACTCCAGCTCCAGGGGCTCTGATGCCCTTTTCTGGCTTCTGCAGTCACCAGCATGCACTTATACAGACACACGGAGGGACAGTTAAAAATAAAATTCAATCTTTTTACAAACCCCACAAAAATGATCTTCCTCTTTTGGAATAGGTGGTCCCTTTCATAGTGTGTACTTAAAAGTTCCATTTTCTCTGTGTTTCTTAGGCCTGAATCACTGTTCAGTTGTGAAGTGTTTATTGAGCCTAGTGAAACCAGAAACATGGTGCCCTGTGCTGAAACTGTAATGACCAATGCGACCAAGGCTTTGACCTTGGCCCTAAGGAGCTTGGTTACTCTGGAAAAGAATGTGTATTCCCAGGGTGGAGGCAGGACAGGGTCATCTATTTAGGTAAGGCTTCCACCTGGCATACCTTGGCACAGAGGGAAGGGGTATCAACGGTGGCCTTGGGTTACAAGACGCTGGAAATCTTTCGAGAAGATGTCCATCAAGCCTCCAAAGTTGAATGACAATACAGAGCTGTATGGAGCCCAAGGATGAAACCTATCCCTTAGCCAGAGGCCCTAGAACAGCCAGTCACTGCATGGCGGCCCAGGTATGGAGCCTGGGAAGCTGACTTCACAACCAGATCAGCCACTGACTGATGGACAGATGGACCAGCTCTGAGCCCACAGCTTCCTAGACTGTAGAGTGACAGAAATAACTCATGAGATGTTTCAAAGGGGTTTGTAAGGATTAGACGAGGCTAACTCTGAGCCTCTCTCAAGCCAAGCTCTCCAGAACAAATGCCCTCCTCCTCCCTGCCTCTTCCTGTCTGGTAGAATGCATTGTTTTTGTGGGGTGTATTGGTTCCTGGCAGTATAATGAGAATTTATTTAAAAGGTATCCAGGGCTGGGGATGTGGCTACACAAGGCGAGACCATGTGGCTTCTATCCTTTGGGTTAATATCAAGCGTCTAAGGGAACAGGTGGAATTTTACAGTTGATGGGATTTTAAGAACTGGTCTCAGGCAAAGTTTTATGCCAGGCAAAATCTGGTTTTCAGCATTTTTGAAGCTCTGCCAGTGATGAAATGTCTATATGTTAGGAACAAAGAAGTAACTGATATCTGTGTCCCCTCCCACATTGTTCTCCTAATTTTAACAGTACACAAATGGAAGCCCAGCTCTAGTTCAAGCACAGACCTCTCAGATGAGGAGTAATGGTGGCAAGCAGCCATAAGCTTGGTGATGCCATTTCCTTTATTCCTCATTTCAAAGCCTAATCTCCTTTAACACCAGTTCCAGAGGATAGTCATATGTTACCACAGTTCTGTTTCCTTCCTTCCTTCCTTCCTTCCTTCCTTCCTTCCTTCCTTCCTTCCTTCCTTCCTTCCTTCCCTCCCTCCCTCCCTCCCTCCCTCCCTCCCTCCTTCCTTCCTTCTTCATTCATTCCTACTTCCTTTCTTCCTCCTTTCCTTCTTCCTTTTTTCTTCTCTCTCTCTCTCTCTCTCTCTCTCTCTCTCTCTCTCTCTCTCTCTCTCTCCCCCTTCCTCCTTTCCTTTCTTGTGTTTTGTTTTCTTTTATGAGACAGGGTCTCACTATGGAGCCTTGGCTATCCTGAAACTCTTTGTAGACCATGCTGGCCTCAGAGACACAGAGGTCTGCCTGCTTCTGCCTCCTGAGTCCTGGGATTGAAGCTGCGAGCCACCCTGCCCAGGCTTTTTTCTTTTGTTTACTTCTCTGTGTCAGTCTTTATCCTCGTGTACTTTTGAGCTGGTAAAAACTGTGATCCTTTAGTTTAAAAGTCAAGGGCCCTAGCAGAAAAAGGGAAGAAGGAAGAAACAAAGTAGGGAAAGGAGAAGGGAATACTTTCTTATCAATTTACCCAGGGCAAAATCTAAAGCCACCAAAGTCACCAGCACACATATCTACTAAGGAAGACTTGAAGATCTTTCTCGCTGGGCCCAAAGTTGTGTGGCCGTCTTAACCAGAACTCAAACCCCACCTGGTTTTGCTGTTTAGACAGTAAGATGCACAGCTGTGGAACACGTGTAACGGTGAGGGTTTCACGATCCCGCCACGTTCCTCCTTGATATGCACCGTGCACTCCTTTAGAGGAAGTGTGTTCCGCCTCCTAGCAAGGGCAGAGGATCCCACACTCCGAGAAGGAGATCCCCAAACTGTGGTGCTGCACAGCTACCACCCAGGACTCCATAGATGACAGATGTCCACCCTCGTCATCTACTGCCATTCTTCCACATGACTGTGTCCTCTGTGCAGCCATCTGGATGTCTAGCCTCTTTCAGAGCCTGGGCCCTTTGATCACTGTGGGGGCACCCTTGGGAATCTGACTAAAGTAAACACTCAAGAGGAGCCATCCTCCAGCCCAGCGATCCTGGCCCATGTGACTGTCACCATTTCCCACCCCAATACACACTGGAAGCTAGCTAGCCCCAGTGACAGAGTGAACAGGGTTGTCCATAGCCAAAGATTAATTGCTAAGGGTTTGGGAGCTTTCTGTTCTGTAACAATGGGCTTTTCGCTTGCACTAATAAGGTGCCCATTAGGATATTCACACTTTGGGTTCAACCTAAAGGTAAGCCTGCTTTCTATGAGGTGGGCCAGAGGGTTGAGAGCCTCCTAAATGAACTGTATACCAAGACGGAGCAGCAGGGAGAGCACGCAGAAGACAGAGCCCCTCTGCAGGCACTGGGAGGTTACTGACTCTGGGGGTAACTCAAATGGAGCTGAGCTCTGCACCCCATTATTTCGTCAGTTAGTTCTAACTCTTTGGAGTGACTTAAGACAGTATGCTGTTACATGTGCCAAACGTTGCTTCAAGGGGGAAAAGACGGAAAAGAAAGCTCTATTAGACATAAGAAATCAATTTGATTTTTATTTAGTTTCACTCACCTTTTAATTCTCATCCTTGTTTGGTCTTTAAAAATCACATCTATTGTCATTTTTCCACTTTCCCGGGGTCCCGGACATTCTGCCTCTAGGTCAGGAGTCCTGCTGAACAGGGCATGATGTCTTCTCAGGTCGAGAGGTTAGTGCCATAGTACTGTAAAATGCCTTCTCACCGGCTGTGCACCTAAATAAAGGACCTTCACATCCACGGGATGCACACTTTCACTAAGGCTTCTTCTAGGGAAGAGTATAAAGGAGCCAGAGCAAATCCAGACTGTGCTGGAAAGATCCACGCTTCATGAATGGATGGACACAGCGCACAGACAGGCGAGCCATCGTGTACCCACCCATTCCCAGCCAACCTGTGAGCATCTGAGGGCATGGGCCTGACCCTAGTTCTCCCCTAGGTCCATATCTCTAAGCACCATAGTGAGGACCAGTGAGAAACAGCTGGTTGACAGGTCACCTTTGGCAGAGACCAGGGCAGCAGTCTGGGCCACAGAGGGGAGGCCTGAGGTTTCTTCCCACACATGGCTGATTTCCTAGCTCCTCTTTCACTACAGCATCAGCTCCTTTTGACTAATGACGGACATTGTGCTCTCACAGTGCTAGAAGACAATCACCGCTCAGGCCAAAATCAAGGCGTCAGCAGGGACACATTCTGTGCCGAGGCTGTGGGAGAGAACCTGTGCCTGCTCTCTCTCAAAGTTTTTAGGCTGCTGGTCTTTGGCTCATGGTCACACCACTTCCGTCTTCAATGTCAGCAATCTCTTTCTCCTATGGTTTTTTTTTTTTTTTTTTTTTTTTTTTTTTGGTTTTTTCAAGACAGGGTTTCTCTGTGGTTTTGGAGCCTGTCCTGGAACTAGCTCTTGTAGACCAGGCTGGTCTCGAACTCACAGAGATCCGCCTGTCTCTGCCTCCCGAGTGCTGGGATTAAAGGCGTGTGCCACCACCGCCCGACTTCTCCTACGTTTTTAACTTCTATATGTTCATGTACTCTTGTGTGTAAGGTCATGTGTGTGCAAGTGCATGTGCACACTGAAGTGAGCATGTGTACATGAACAGGTTTGTGCAAACATTTGTATTCACATATATTGTGAGTGTGTGTTCACATGTGTGAGTCATGTATGCATGTATGCATTGCTGTAAGCATATATGTGTGCACATGCATGTGGAGGAGCAAGTATGTAGCATATATATGAGTATGTATGTGTTTCCCTGTTCTAAGAACATCTATGACATTCTGGGTCCACATGGAAAATCAGGGATAATCCTCCTCAAGATGCAAAGACCCCCTTTTCAATGGGTTACACCCCAGGCTCCAAATATCAGGACCTGAATCTGTTAGAGACCATTATTTAGCTTTCAGAACTGTGTCTCCTGGCCTCTTCTGCTCCGGAGCGGTGTCTAGAGTAGCCCCTCAAGGCTCCAGTTTCCTCTTCTATGGTACAAGAAGGAGACAGACTTCCAACGAATTGCCTGCTGCCTTATGGTAGTAAGACTTTGAGACAGAGAGAGAAGGAATGCTTTCCGAGTTGTAAAGCTCCACACAGATGCAGGACTATTATTGCTCTGGGAGTGGTGAGTTTAGCACTTGAGAAAACTATCAGATTTGAAAACATGAGAGGGATAGGAAACCAATGTTATTCAAAAACCTCATTTACACCCCACTGCAAAGCCTCCCGCCCTCCCTGCCTTCCCGTTCCCCTGTGGCTACAGGGGTGTGACAGAAACCTGTCTTGGGGGTGGCTTTGTGGCCCGAAAACAAATCATCCTTCACAGCTTGCTCCCAAGTCCAATAAGCCAGAAGGAATGGGGAGAGAGATTTAACGATATGTATTTCAAGAAAAAGATGAAGACGTGCCTGCTTTTAGGAGATGCTGTGAAAATCCATCAGCCCACAGTGAACTTGCAGCCAGATGAAGAGAGGGGAGACTAGCAAAACCAGGGATGGGATGCCCGCTTCAGAGGGAAACTGCAGGTCTCAGAGTCTGCCCCCAACCAAAACCCAGCACACACTCTGGGTTTTGCATGCTGGGGCTCACATACCCCTGAGGCCTCCAGACTGTGCAGGGAGTCAGTTGACTCAAAGGCATCCTGCCCATGGCCTGCCTTTGCAGTGTTTCTGAGGACATGGCCTGACATAGCTTAGCAGATCAATTTCACTAGGGGTCAGCAAAGAAAGTCCCGAAGACTAAATTCAAACCACAGGGTCTCGCTATGTCGTGTAAGTTGGTGAGGAATTCGCGAAGTAGAGCATTCTGGCATTGTTCTTCCTGCCTCTGCCTCCTGAATGCTAAATTACAGGTGTGAGATGGCCCTTCTTTTTGTTCTTATAAATAAAGTTTTATTAGAAGAATACAATCTTGCTCTTCAATCTATTGCTGCCTTGACCCAACAACAGAGTTCGGTCATTGAGATTCATACTGTTTGTCCTTCAAAGTTGAGCACATCCTTTAGAACACTTCATTATAAATAGTCTCTGGTTGTATGTTAACTAGTGAGAAGGGGAGAAGAAAATGGTGTGCCGTGGAGGGGGTGCTCAATGGAAAAGCATGTACTAAACATGTGTGAGGCCTGAGTTCCAACTCCAGTACCAAAATAGAAAAACAAAAGCAACGTCAATGACAGAAAAGGACTAACGCTTTTTAACCTCTCTGTGTCCCATCCCATAGCACCCAGAGCAGAGTCTTGAGAAAACTGAGGCTCAGCAAGGCAGGCAGGCAACTTTCTGAAGGTCTCAACAGCTGGGCACAACAGAATTGGAGACTCAGGCCCATGTCTGCCTAACCCACCACC
Source organism: Chionomys nivalis (assembly GCF_950005125.1). NCBI lineage: Eukaryota > Metazoa > Chordata > Mammalia > Rodentia > Cricetidae > Chionomys > Chionomys nivalis. Next base: position 46,802,034 of record NC_080089.1, on the reverse strand, counting down.
TGACTCTGATCCCAGCTCCATAGCCTCTCTCCCTTACTGGTCCTAGTGGGTGATTCTCAACCCTCTTCTGTCTTTAGCAGATTCACAATTTCCAAATGTTGGAGGTCTTTTTTTTTTTCTTTCAGTTTTTCAAGACAGGGTTTCTCTGTATAGCCTTGACTGTCCTGGAATTTGCTCTGTTAGACCAGGCTGGCCTCGAACTCACAGAGATCTTCCTGCCTCTGCTTCCTGACTACTCTGATTAAAGGTGTGTACCACTACCACCCTGACTGCAATATCTGTCACCCCCTTTGCCACCAGGGTTAATTTGACTGATCTGGCTGGCTAGGCAGGTGTCCCCTTCCTTTGTCACCGCTCCTTGTGTGTCCCTCCAGAAGCTGTGCCTCCCCGGTGACGAGGAGGACCCGCCTTTGGTTTTTCTTTGGAAGAGAGCATGAGTGTGCTGCTCTGTGCACACAAAGGTCAAGGACAATCTCTCTCGTCATCATCTGTCACTACAATGTTTATGGTGGGCTAGCCAGCCTGCCTCCAGAGAGTCTCCCGTCTCCAGTATATCACACAGTAGGAGCGCTGGAGCTACAGAAATGTATCGCTGTGCTCAACTTTACATGGGGTGTGGGGCTTCAAACTCAGGCCCTCACACTTTCAAGGCAAGCGCTTTATTTACCAAGCCGCTCAGACACTGTCAACAGTCAACACCACATCCATTCTGCCCAGGAGCCCAGAGAGGAGAGCTTCCCAAAGGTTGTGTCTCATCCTTACCCATCTTTTATTCCGCATAGCCACACCCCTCTCCCCACCGTTGCCCTAGTCCTCCTGACTGTGCTCTGTGATTCTGCAGGCCTGCATCCCACAGTCCTCTACCGGCCACACCCTGTGTATTTGCCACTCTGTCCCGCTACTGCGGTCCGGTCCGCTCCGGTCCAGTCTGTCCCTGGGTGCAGAGGCCCTGTGAGGCTGACAGGGGCACCAGGCATTTGCATTCCACTTCCCGGGGCTGTTCAGATCTCACCTGCAATTCTTCTGACAAATCCTTATCAGCGATGCCCATGGCGGAGTCTGTGGCGACTTTGTTCGTTCTTATTAGCTCTGAACAGATTAGCTCTTCACAGCGCTTGGCTGGTTCATACCGATTCCTGATAAACGTTGTGTGATTTTTCCCGACTGGGACCAGGCTGGGGACTGGGGTTTGGGAGGAAATGGAGGACTGGGAGGAGAGAGAGGTGCTGGCCAGAGGCAGATGAGGAAAACGCAGGCAGGATTACATCTGGACTATGAAATATTCATCACATGCCTGCTGGAGTGGGGTCAGCACAGGAGTCCAGCAACAACTCCTTCACCAGGCTCTGCTTTGAAATGCACAGGCCCAGGCGGGAGGGGCTACCGCAGAGGCCCCCATCTGGTCCTGAGGCTTCTGAGAGAGGGGACAGAGGAAGTTAAAAGGAAGGAGTGAGAAACCTGCTCACCTGGGCTTCGCTGTCCTCCTCCATCCTTTCTTGCCTGCTCTTCACGACCAGCTTTTGATGGTGGAATACTAATAGTCCAGGTGGATCCCACTGTTCCCTCCTTATCGCATTGGCTCCTCATCTCCCTCTCTGCCCCTAGGACTCCTGTGTGCGCGCATTGAGCATCCCACCAGCTTCCTGTTCTGAGGATGTTAGGCGGTGCAGCCACCAACCAGTTCCCTACACTCCCCAAGGTAGACTGGATTCTGCGTATGGCTTCCGTACCGCCCCACCTCCATGCCCAGAATAGGACTGGTGGAGATGTTCAAAACACTTTTGCTGAAATAAATATGCTCCGTTACTTCAGCAGGAGGGGAAGTGGGTACTATTGCCCATGCTGGAACAATGCAGGCATCAATAAATCCTTTTTTCACTTTTTTCCTGAAACCAAATGTCCTTTCCCAGGTTTTCTAGCCACGAGGCTCCAATCAGCTACTTCCTAATAAATAAGCTTGGCAAAGGGATTAGAAACCCATGGGCTGTCTTGCTTCTTAGCTCCTATATAATCTCTTTGTGGGCAGGACCCACTTTCACGCTCTAAGAGACTGGTTGGTGCACTTCAGTATAGACAGATGCTCTGTACATATTTGGGGGATAAAGATGACTTCTATAGACACGGTATGCATTTTATTTATTTATTTATTTATTTATTTTTGGTTTTTTATGTTGTTGTTGTTTGTTTATTTTGTTCTTATGAGACAGGATTTCTCTTTAACAGCCCTGGATCTCCTGGAATTCACTTTGTAGACCAGGCTGGCCACAAACTCGCAGAGATTCACCTGCCTCTGTGTCCTGGGATTAAATGGTGCACACCCAGCTCCAGAGTGCATTTTAAACCACCCCTAATTCTACAAAGGAGGTGAGCATTGTGGCACATGTTGAAAATCCAAGCACCCAGGAGGCTGAGGCAGGCAGATCTCTGTGAGTTCAAACTCAGCCTGGTCTAGATATGGAGTTCCAGGACATCCAGGGTTACAGAGATCTGATCTCAAAACAAATAAACAAAACCTACAAGAGAAAACTATTTTATAACTCTATAGTTATTTGGCCAAGATCATCTAAAAATTCTTTCATCTGCTCACCCCAGTTCTTCCTGATGCAGTGTGAACACAGTGACTAGGATTGTTAGCAAGGGGAATGAATGCCACTTCCCTTTGATATAGCCCAGAATTTTCACTTTCTTTTATTTGGTTTTTAATTTGAGTCTGATTCTCATGGAGCCAAGGCTAGCCTCAAACACACTACATAGCTGAGGGCAACTTTGATTTTCTGACTTTCCTGCCTCCACCTACTAAGTGTTAGGAACACAGCCAGCTGCCCACAACGCGCCCAGTCACACAAAACTTTTGGCATGCAGGTCAGCTGCCTCCGTGCATGCTATCCACAGCCTCTCCCACTCCAGAGCCCAGAAGATGACCTCCACTGTGCCTCTAGAAGGCCCGAAGACTGTTGGCCTTCATCTCAGGCCACAGGAACAGCCCAGCCATTAGCCTTTCGCCAGATTTATCTTTGCCCGGGTAGCCTGCAGACTTTGATTTGTCCTCCTGTCGCCGGGACTGACGCTGATGGCAGCCACCCCCCCGGAGGGTGTCAGGCTCTCCAGCCTCCTGCCAGAGGCCTCAAGGAAAATGCATGAGCAACTGACCTGAAAAATAAATACCAGGCTTCCAGGTTCTGATAAAGATTAAATATTGGAGGAGTCATTTCAAATGAATATATAAAAGCGAAGGAAGAAGCCCTTTCAGGCAGCGACAGGGTGAAATACGGGCAAACAAAGAGAGATGTCTTCGGGAGGTTCAATGGCAGGGAAGCTGGAGGCTCTCAGGGCAATCTCCCCAGAAATACTCCAGTTTCAGGGAAGACTCTAAAAGCCGTCATCCCTGCCTCCTATGCCATGCCCACCCAGACGGTGAGAGAGAACACTTGGCTTCAAATGTGCTGCCAACATGATGCTGAAGTCAGCTCTGCTCGGTTGGCCCAACCTACCAAGGGAGAAGAGAAGCGCGATGACTCAACGCCATCTGCCTTCCGCGTGAGCCAGCCAAGAGCCTGGATCATCAGTGGGATGGGCTCTGAGACCCCAGCTGAAAGGCTGCAGGGGAACTGAAGGCGAGGCACATCAGAAGAAGGCCTAGGAACAGAGACAGGAGTAGCCAAAGTCAGCAAACGAAGCCAGTGCTGCTTCAGCCTGGGGCAGAATTTCTTTCAATTTTATATGCTTGCCCACTTGACTTCACATAGAAAACTTCCAAAGAAACAGCATCTTGCCTCTAGCATCAATCGAGAGATGATTGAGCTACAAGGGAACAACAAGCAAGGTTGGATGTTGGTTCCTCCGAGTCTAATATGGTCCAACACCTTGCTGGGCAATTAGCATCTAGGGTCTCATTCACTTTGCATAAAATCTTGAAAGATGGGTATTGTCACCCACTATGAAGGGAGGCTGAGGCTAAGGAAATGAATGAGAATGAGGTCAGGGGTTTGAAAGACTCAGTTTCTTTTATTACTCCCAGCTCTGCCTAGGTGGTAGGCTCTTCTGAGCCCATCTTTAAGTTAGACATAGAGACTCTGAATTGAGTACATACTCTGTGAGTTGAATATATATATATATATATATTTCTTATTTTATTTTTTTTAGATTTACTTACTTTAATTTATGCATTTGAGTGCTTTGCATGTATGCCAGTGTATCACATGCATGCCTGGTGCCCACAGAGGTCAAGAGAGAGCACCGGATCTCCTGCAACTGGAGTTACGGACAGTTGTGAGCCACCTTAGGGGTGCTAGGAATGAACCTGAGTTCCTCTGCAAAGACATCATGTATTCTTTATTGCTGAGCCACCTCTCCAGCTCTGAGCGTATCTGTTCAGTACATTTAGCGAATTGGTTCTGTTTGCATCTGCCTCTTATTTTATTCTCCTTCCCACAGGAAGGCCTTGTAGTGAGCCTTACAGAAGAAGGAAGAGCCATCATGTGCCATTGAGCTTTAGGTGACCTTTATGATTCGGTTGAGATCACAGGGGTTCGGGAACAAGAATATAGCTAGTCCACCAGGCCCTGCTCCTCCACGTGGTCCATCCCCGCCCCACTGCTTCTCCACCCCTCCATCCCCACCCCACTCCCCTCTCCTTGTGCAGAGTTATCACAGCAAGATGTCCTACAGCTTAGATGCCACAGGAACACAGAAAGGTTGCAAACTGGTGACAATCGTTCTCCTCAAATCCTTGGACTTTTGGTCCTGCTACCTTGTGTCAACTCAGGCGGTGGAGATGGAGGGGTGGAAGATCAGGGGTGGGGATGGAGGGGTGGAAGATCAGGGGTGGGGATGGAGGGGTGGAAGAGCAGGGGTGGGGATGGAGGGGTGGAGAAGCAGTGGGGTGGGGATGGAGGGGTGGAGAAGCAGTGGGGTGGGGATGGAGGGGTGGAGAAGCAGTGGGGTGGGGATGGACCGCATGGAGGAGCAGGAGGTGGGGATGAAGGGGTGGAGGAGCAGCAGGGAGGGGATGGACCACGTGGAGGAGCAGGGGATGGAGATGGACCAAGTGGAGAAGCAGTGGGGTGGGGATGGACCGGATGGAGGAACAGAGGGTAGCATGGTTCACAAGGAATACAACCTGCAGCAATTGCTGCAACAGTAGCCCAGACACAGAGGAGCCCCCAGTCCCGTCTCCTTCGTGGCTGCTGCCCCTTCTCCAGAGGACGTTATGTGAAAGGAAAGAGTACCCTGCACCAGGGGAAAGGGGGAAAAAATCTTCAAGGCCATTCCTGCCTGGGGGTTTCAGAGTGAGCCTGTAGACAGGCTGGTAGGAATGCAGCAATCTGGGGACATGTAGACTGAGAGGCACTGAATCCAGCTCCCACCCAGTGGAACACCTAGAAATAAACTGGGCTAGCCTGTTCCCAGTCTCATGTCTCCTTCTCATGTTCTGCAAGGAAGACTGGCATAGACCACAGTGAATGACATGAATCATCTCATTATTACCGAACCAGCCCCCTCCCAAAGCCCCCTTGTAGTATGTGTACACATGCAAGCCCTTGCATATGACAGCCAGAGGACAATCTCTGGCACTGTATTTCATTAGAGACTGTCCCACCTTATTATTATTATTATTGTTGTTGTTGTTGTTGTTGAGGAAGGGTTGTTTCTCATCACTCACCTGTGCTCACAAAGTAGGCTAGGCTTCCAGGCCAGGAAACCTCAGGTCTTTACTTCCTTGATACTTGACTTGCAAGCTTAAACCACCCATCTGGCTCTTTGATGAATTCAGGTCCTGACGCTTGCAAAATAAGCACTTTATAAACCAAGCTGTCTCCCTAGGCCCTCCCTCCACTTTAGTTTTTAATCTCTTTCTTCCAGAGTCATTGCTGTTTCTCCACATCTAGTCACCAAAAAAAAAAAAAAAAAAGAATATCAGAGCCCAGTGAGCAAACAGGCTTGCTCATTGCTACCTCACGGTCATCAGCAGAGCTGGGGCACCTGATGACAGAGTTCTCTCCGCCCTGCAGCCTAACCACTGTCCTATCCACGCCTCTTCTGCCTGTTTTTCCAGAGGGAAAGTCAAAGGTCTGCTGTCAGCCCCCTGAAGGTACCGCAGGGAACCAATCGGCCAGGTCACTGAACAGCAATCACCACTGAGAGGCTCTGTGGAGTCAGGAAGAATGAAGTGTCCACACCAGTTCCCATCTCCTGGCCTCCCTTCCCCTTCATATTACGGTGCAGCTGTTTCCTTGGGTACCAAGGTAATTTAGCAAGCATGTTTTGCATCAGTCCAGCAGTTTCTGATATTAACTCTCCCTGGACCGTCTCAAGGCTGCCTTGCTGTCTCTATCCCCGACCTCTTCTGACTACAAGAGGCAGCAGTGGGAGCCTGGGGCTAGCTCTGCTAGCCTGAGGAACTGACCTCCTCCAGTGGGCAGCTGTGTGTCTGTGGTTGACTGAGGCCTCTCACAACACACTTCATGGCTTTCACCGCACATGTCTCTAGGTGTCCCTTATCACGGCAGAGACGGAACAGTACAGACAGTGCTGGACCTGCCATGCTGGGTTGCGGCTCTCCTGTTTATACATCCGATACTCTGCTCTCCCCACTCCCTTGTCCCTCTCCCCTTAGAAGGAAAACAGCCTCCTCCTGACTCCTGGCTTTGGCCCCAGACAGTTAACGTGATCTAAGGCCAGAACACTGACCATGCGGAACAAATGGGTTAGGTCCAGCATGGTCCCGGACCCCCATCCCTGCCCCATGTATTGGTCACATTAAATCTCTTAGCATGTTTGGTTTGGAAGTCAGTAGGGTCCTACTGACGAGGAGAAGGCGCAAATGAAAGCAGGGAGTGGGAAGCTCCAAAAGACCTCAGGCGGTGGGTCCGTTTCTCTTTTGATATCTGGTCAACTTGTCGACCCACTGATCTCCCTAGTATCAACCCCACTCGTGAATGCTAATACTCTGGCCTTCAATTTCAGTCACCCGGCTCGCTTTTCTCTGCCTTTCTTTCTTCCTGGCCTCTTCTCGTTCTTTCCATCTGGTGTTAAAATGAAAGAAAAGGGGCAAGTCTATTCTCTCTAGTAATTTAAGATCCCTTGCATATGAGAACGTGCAGATGAACAAAAGGGAAGGGTTAGAACACACTGGAAATGATCTCCTGCCTATTAAAAATTAGGCAGGCTGAAGTGGTCCTGACTAGCAGACAGGGCCCGCAGCTCCGGGAAAGTGGTACTTAAGGGAATTTGCAATTAAGAGAAGCTTGGAGCTCTGCCACACATCGCTTCCCTTGCCTTCTTTTATTTAGAAAAGCATCACAAAGCAGGGACCTAAATGGAAGATGACAATAATGTGAGGTGACAGATGCCTGTTTGGCAGGGAACACCAGGAAACCAAGTTACTTACCTGTGGCATTCATGCCACTACCACATGCCCAGCTCTCCATCTCAGTCTGGAAGGCAGAGCCTTGGTGGCCGGCCAGGGATGGCTGTCCAAATTCCTGGGGAGCCTGCTCAGCGGCCAGGTCCCTCCAGCCCACCCTGGGTAAACAAGGGCATCTGCAGGCAGGAGCCCAGCCACAATAGGCATGCCCACTCCAGGAATCCTGCTGGCTCCAGCTGTCTGCAGGGCTGGGGAGACCACCTACCGCTCATACCAGTCTTTCCAGTGGCTTGGCAGCCCCGTTTGCCAAGAGCCGCACACATCTTTGATGAAGGCTTGTTTCTGACCTCAGCAGCAATTGACAGCAGACCCTAGTCGAGACCGTTCATAGCTAAGGGCTGGTATGCTCAAGGGGTAGTGGGATGGGCTGCTTCTGAAAGCCCCTACACTGGAGATTCCAAGTCTGCTTGGAGATATTGACAATACAATTTGCAACACACACACACACACCGTCACATTCTCAGGAGAGTGTGGATGGAAGCCATGAATCTGTGTTTTTAAACTTCCTGCTGGAGTGATGGATGGACAGCCTGCTATAACCAGTGGTCCACACAGCAGAAGTACAGGCTTTTTCTCCCTCATAGCTAGGTCACTGATGTTATGCTATCTAGTACCTCCTTTTCCGGGGTGCCATACATGATGAAAAGGGGATACTATGACACCTTAATCTGGTTCTAACTTCTTTTCATCAAGGCATCTAGTTGAAATTGGTATTGATGGGGAAGAGATGTATGATTATAGGTCTATGTGATATATATTTGCCATGAATGAATGTCTGGTGGTATGTGTGTGTTATGTACAAAGTGTTTGTATGTGTGGGGTGTATATTTGGTGTATATGTATGCTTGTAGTGTGAGCATCTGTGAATGAGGGGGTATAATGTGGTATGTGCCTAGTGTGTGGTGTGTGTGATGTGTTTATGTGGCATGTGACATCTAAGTTTGTATGTGGCATGCATATGAGTGTAGTATGTAGTGTGTGCTTATGTATATGTGGCATGCAACATCTGAGTTTATGTGTGTAGCAAATATGTGGCATGTATATATGTGTATGGGATGTGTTATAATCTGTTTGTGTGAATATCATGCATATGGAATGTGTATGCATGTGATGTGTGACTATCTCTATGTGTGTAACATGTATGTGATAGAAATATTGTATGCATGCACGTAGTATATAATATCTATATATAGTATGTATGTGATATGTGTACACATGTGTATAGTGTATCTCTATATCATATGCATTTATATGTAATGTGTGACCATCTGTATTTATCTATAAATGTTAATGAAGTATATGTGTTTATGATGTGTCTATGTACTGTGTGAACATCTGCAGCTATGTGTGTAGTATGCCTGAAGTTTGTTTATGCAAGAGAGAGAGAGAGAGAGAGAGAGAGAATCAGGGAAGGGAACTCCCCGCACTGATAGAGCTTGTCTCTCATTTCAAAGCAGCACCCCGCTTTTCCATATATATTTCATCGTCACCTGAACAGCTGCAGCAGCTCCACTTCATAGGCTGTGCAGTTTCTGGCGGAAGCAGGACCAGTTACCTTTCCAGTATCATCTTTATGATCTAGTCCTGGACACCACACAGCATTTAATGTTTATCTTCATACAGATTGTTTCATTTCATCTTTTTGGCAGCTCAGGGATGCAGCTTGCATGTCTCCATTTCCAAGGCACAGAACTAGAATGTAGAAAGACAAAAGATCTGGGCGAGAGAATTTATGCCTACAATCCAAGCACTTGGGAAGTGAAGGTGGGAGGATCAGGGTTCAAGGTTAACCTCAGCTTACAAGTTCAAGGTCATGACTTCAGGAGGCACTATCTTAAAAAAAAGAAAGAAGGGAAGGAAGAATAAAGGGGAAGAAAGGGGGGAGGGAAAACAAAGAAAGAGAAGGAGGGAGGTATAAAAGAAAGCAATGGAATAAAAACTGTGTAAGGGACTAACCCTAGGGCACAAGACTGCTAAAAGGCAGACATGAAGGCTGGCAGTGAGCAGAGTGCAGGACACACTCTGCAAGATAGGGGCCTTGAGTCTAGTAGAAAGTTAGCATCCCTCCGCTATGGAGCCAGAGGAAGCTGTATATCCTGGTTTAGGAAGCATAAGGATCATGGAAACATTTGGTTTGCCTTGCTTAGGTGAGAACAGCCCCTCTGTAAGATTTGTAACTCTTTATGGTATTGTTTACTTGGGACCTGATATCATGAAGGTACACACACATACAAGCACACGCTTACACACACACATGCCAGGGACTGGAGGCTGGCTCCACTGGGGATCCATGGTCTCAGATGCTAAGCTACTGTCTCTCTGACTAAAGTAGCTGCTTGCTCTCACCTGGCTTCAGTTTTCCTGCCTGGAATCTGCTGCAGTCACGCTAAGCCTGCTTTCAGATCTATGATTTCTTGATGGCCTCCTTCAAAATGAAAGCAAACCCCAGCATCACACCCACGTGCTAAGAGCCTTGTGCACATCATGCCACTGAATGAGAAGCTTTTACAAGCTCAAGTCAAGGAGCAGAGGACAAGATGGGGAAGCCAAGCAACTCCCTTAGCGGATGGCCATCGAGTGGCCGGATGGAATTCCAGGACATCCGGGCTCACCAAATCACCTTTGTCTGTTTCTAAATTGCTTAATAAAAAGTGTTTTCATTCTGTTCGAAACAAACTTTCACTTTACAGAAATAAAATTATTTCTGGTAAGAAGCAGAGCTCTCATAAGACAGATTTAGTGCTGCCTTTAGCCAGGATATTGTGGAAATACAGTCAGGAGAGGATCATCCATTCTGCTCCAGGGCCCGCGAGGACGCCATTTGCTTTAACTAAGTAGCTGCCAGGAAACCTTCTTGGGGAGAGAAGAACTCCAGTTCGTAGCAGGTGGTCATGTGGGGGGCAGGGAGAATAATTAGAACTGACCTGTCATTTCTCTCGATTCCGTAGCTGTTTCACAGATATTCCTGTGTCCGACATGGATCAAATACAATGCAGGCAAGTTGAGACCTCTGTTACACTGGACTGGGTCTTGCCAGGATGTGGGCCCTCAGCTAAGGTTAGCCATGTCAACATCAACAAGGACCTGCTGACATGCCCTTCATATATGCCCTGTGTTTCCAGCCATCCCAGCCCACTGGCATGTGTGCTCTCTACATGGAGTTACACGAGTCTGTGGAAGCCTCTAGGGAGCTGTGACCGCTTGAATCTTGTGGTCTCTCATTTATTCCAGAACATTCTACCTGTGAGAGGGAAAACAGTGAAAGAATTGGGAGACATTGGGCTCCAGCCCTGGTCCTGGTGGAGAGGCTTCCAGGATAAAACTGAGACCTGATAGAAAGACAGGGAAAATGACAGGGACATAGGAAGAGAAAGGAACCCTTCACCCAAGAGTCTGGTCGAGGCTGCTCATAAACTGGGAAGCAAGAACATCAGCCCAATTAACAACCTAAGACCTCTTCCCAGCTCAGTGGCAAACCTGCAATTTTCCAGGAATCTCAGCAGAAAACCCTTGGACAGCTCCAGCTAGTCCCGGTTTCACCTTATCAGACTATAGTATCAACCAAGGCACCTCTGCAGCCACGCCATAATCTCACTTATCAACAGAGAAAGAAAAGCGGGGAGAGGCTTTTTGGCAATCCTTTGAGATAGAACTTGAAAGTCACCAAACTAGAATATAAGACTAATGCTGATATTGTCTCTCGCAGCAGGATCTTACGTAGTCCAGGCTGTCCCTGAACGGTTCACGTAGCTGAGGATGACCTTGAATTTATGGTCCTCCCTTCCTCTCCAGCCACTCCCTTCCCCCAAGTGGTATGAGCCACCATGCCTAGTTTATACAGTGCTGAGGCTTGAACCCAGAAATGCATGTTTTCTATATGAGCACCTACCAACTGAACTGCACCCCGGCCTTTTGTATTTGCTTTCAATCAGAATCTCACTACATATTTGAGGCTGGCCCATAAAGCATTTATAGCCCAGACTAGCTTCAAACTCACAATTATCCCCCTGCCTCAGCCTTCTGGGATTATAGGAGTAAACCACCAGACCACAGTTCTATATTTTCTTGCATAGAAACCTTCCTTGTTCCTCTAGAGTCACACAACAAGGTCTAAGTCCTGGCATTGGGATCTGCCTTCCTCTTGACTTCCCTGTTCCCCAGTACCACCCCATAGTCAGCCCCCCACCTCCTTTCTAGAGCACTCCCAGGTCCCAGCCCTGGCCATTTGCTCACTTGGGCTTGCTCATCGGTTGTGGAACCTGCCCTTCCAGGAAGCTTGGCATCAGGTTTACAACAGGTGAGTCACCTCCGCAGCATCCTTTATGCCTCCATCAAGACAGCTATTCCACTGTGTGGTCATCACTGAGGTGTGGGTTGGTTCCAGGGTTGCAGGGGGTGAGGTGGGGTGGGGTGGGATGTTCCTCTGGAAGGAACTGGTTCTTTCCTGTTCGTGATTGCAGGCAGGATTTCAGGATGGAGCGGGAGTGGGAAGAAGTTGGTGGAACAGGGTTGGGGTTGGGTAAGAGGGAGTGGGATGGAAGGTAGGGGTGAAGGAAGTGGGAAAGATAGGGAATGGAGGAAAAGGTGATGGAGGATGGGATGGAGTTTGAGGGAAGTGGAGGTGAGGCATAAGGATATGGGAGGTATGGGTGGACACGAGGCTGGAAAGATGGGGGATAAAAGATAGGAGTGAAGAGAAGATGAGAGATGGGAATAGGGATGGAGAAAGTAGGAGGTGGGAGTTAGTTAGGGGTGGGGGGAGTGTAAGATTGAGGATGGGGTGGAAAGGGTACAGGATACAGGATATCGATAGGGGAGGCAGGGGTGTCTGGTGTTCATAGGCAGCCTGTAGGGATGGGGAGCAAAGGAGCTCTGCTCTCTAGCATCTGCTCCTTGATCACCCATGGGATCGAGGGTGACAGCCACATAGCAGCGGTGGTGCGTAGAGGGGTGGGGAGCTGATTGGACAAACAAAAGTTTTCCCTTAACTATTCTCAGTGGTCGGGAGAGAATTGCTGGAGCTCTCGACAGCAAAACAAGCATTTAAAGCCAAACACAGTAGCTCAGAGATTAAATGCACTGTAGATTTACCAAACTTGAGGCAAGACCACTGTTCCCCTTCAGGCTGGGGAGCAGCTGGTGGCATGTGCGTTGGTTCAGGCACAATCACAAGGCACCAAACAGACTCCTGGGCTTAATTTTTCATTTTCAATCAAGGCCATGCGTCCCCCATTCACGTGGTCCCAGAAACATGGGTCCTTCCTTGAGTGTTTTCCACATGCCTCATTGTCGAGAGAAGGAAAAATTATCCAGAGATAATGATGTTGATTATGGAATGGCAAGTAGCTGGGAAGTGTAGCTGTGCCTGAAGACGGGGACCTCCTGGAGAGGGTCCCTTTCACCCCTCTCAGGTCCCCACACTTCTCTCCCCTTGGAATTGTCCCTGAAAGGATCATATCTCAGCAATGAAATGGGGAAACAGCCCAGTGCAGGAGACAAGCTCAGTGCTTGGGATGGTATTTTCCTTGTGTTGTGTCCACCTTTCATGTAATCCAAGAAAAAAGAACAAAGAATTCTAGACTGTAGATCCTGCAAGACTGGGATTATGGAGATGGATGGGGTTGCAAGAAGTGGTACCTGCTGGAGGCTCACTGTTGGAGAGGCTGGCTGAATCCGTGCCCCTTGGCAATCCATTCCTGCTTGGCAGAGGCAGGGTCACAGCCAAATAGCTTCACAGCCTGGAGAGACCTCCTTCTCCAGAAGAGACAGTGCGGTGGCCTGGGCGGTTCTCAGCCTCTTCTGAAAAGCAGACAGAATAGAATGAACCCCAGTGGAAGCTTAGGGACTCAGATTAGATGAAAAGAAAGTTCTCACAGAGGGGAGTCACTAAAACATGAAAGTGGGTACAACGGAAGGCTGCAAAACCTCCTTTTTCCCTGGAGAACTTTAAAACTGGCAGCAAAGATGCCCCCACTGTGCCACCCTCTGAGGCACTGCCCTCTCTGAGGGAAAAGGTCCACTGTGCACTCAGCTTTCCGACCTGCTCAGCGAGCCTCTTCTGTGGATCTGACACAAATTCAGGCACTCTGAATGAGCACCTAAGAATTCAGATAATCCCAGATTCCCGCCTTTTCAGATGGAGATTGCAGTCTTAAAATAGGGACATAGAAGTTTGGCGGCACTGTTAGTGTCGTGGTGCTATGCTTGGGAGCTGAATCTAAACTGAAGTCTGGCTGGTTTCCAAAAACACGCTAGCCAGGAATGGTGGTGCACACTTGCAATCTCAGCACTTGGGTAGGTTGAGGCAGGAGGATTCAGGTGAGTTCAAGGCTCACCTGATCTACATCTCTACCCTATCTCAAAAACAAATATCAAAATTTCAAGAAGCCTCACTCTGCCCCAGACACAGGAGAAAGGCAGGGGAGGAAGGCCCAACATCATGAGGGCACTTCTGCCAGGGATCACTAGTAGCCTGTGAGGGGTGTGTCCCAAGCATTCTCTTTGCAGAGGTAGCTGTAGTGCCCTGGGCTGGGCTTGTGCACAAGAAGAGGGCTTTCTCTGGCTCCGGGAAGACAGGAAGCGCCCAGCCTGAAGACTTCAAAGACATTCACGCTGTCAACAGCCACCTGTGATCAACTATTCCCTTTGCGTCTGTCATGGGCTCAGAGAGCTGCTGCCACAAGGCCACCTGCTTTCTGACAGTGTGACAGGGTTGGTCATTAAGTCCTTGGAGAAAGAAGAGGCCATTAACCCTGGGAAGACAGGGAGGGAGTTGTCCAGAGCCCTAACCAGAGCCCACCCATAACCATGGAAGCTTAGGTAATGGCTGCGCCCTGGTCACTCTATCTCAGTCACAAGAGAAACTCTAACTACTGGCTTCCAGAAAATAGCTCCCTGCTTCTGCTTCTTCCAGCCTACCAGTTCCCATAGCAACAGGAAGCTTAGCTGCCCCCGTGCTAAGTGGAAAACCCATGCCAGAAGTACGACTGTAGGTGAGTCCCCCACCAGTCAACTATTCCTGGTTTTGTGTCCTGGGGCACAAGTCACCTCTCTGGGTCTCAGCTTCTTAGAGTGGAAATGGCAGCATCTGCTTCAAAGGTCGTTAGGAAGGTAGATGAGTTAATTCATCTACAGGATTTAGGGCTGTGCCTGCCATGCGTGAATGGCACCCTGTGAGTGTCAGCTGTCACCATGGTTGTTACTACTGCCCCGCCTTCGCATGGGAAGGAAGAAGCAGCGTCCAGGAAGGATCTGGGAAACTGAGGAGAGGACTTTTGCTTTTGTGACCTATTTCCCCCCTTAACCAGAAACTCCCGCACCCTAGGATCCTGCTTAGGAGAACTTGTTGTAAGCACAAACTTCAGGCATGTGGGACTGTGCCCAACTGGTCCCAGTTTACTCTGACTAGTTGCCTGCTCCAGACCACCCTCATTCCTGGGGAAACCAAGAGGACTGAGCAGCACAGCCCTCGGAGAAGATCAGAGCTGCCCCAGTTCAATTGCTCAGAGTCCAGGACTTTGGCATTCACAACCACTTACCAATACAAATGCACACACACACACCCTTTCTTCCCTCTTACCGTGTGTTTGGTATAGGTTCCTTTCTCCCTGTTCAAATGTGTGCATAGCACACCCACTTATAAAGATAAAAACCAGGGTCAGCTAGGAGGAATAGGTTGGGGTGGGGGGACCCGTGAGGCCACTAGGCAGGGGCTGGTGTCTGGAAGGGTCTATTCCCTCCCACTATGTGACTTATTGAAACACTGCAGCGCGAGTGATCTAAACAACACAGTGTTTCTTACAATTCTGGGAGGCTGGAACATCCAAGGCCAGATTGTCCTTTGGTTCTTATTGACATGCAAAGGCAAAAATCTTCCGTCCCTGAAGCCCTGTGGAGCTGCTGCTCCACCCTGAGGTGCTGTGCTCAAAGCGTTACCCAAACCCAGCTACCCCCTAAAGGCCTCATTCCCAAACACCATCAAAGTGGGGAGTAAAAGTTTAATAAATGTTCTGGGGGGAGGTCCATTTTTCTGTTTTTTTTTTTTTTTTTTTTTTTTGACAAGGTCTCATGTATCACGGGCTAGCCTCAAACTTGCTAAGTGGCTAAGGGTGATCTTAAGCTTCTGAGTCGCCTGCTTCCACCTTCCAAGGGCTGAGATTACAGGTCTGGGCCACCATAAATGGCTTTACATGATGCTGACGATCAAATCCGGGGCTTGCTACATGCTAGACAAACACCCTACACATGTATTCCTAGATCTCAGCCCCATTGTTCTCATGAATAAAAAAGGCTCTTACTACTGGGGTGAGGGAAGGCAGGGCAAAGTTTTTCCTCAAATTTTTCCATCTACCTGACTTGGGGCAAGCAACAACCAGATTTTCTGGGTTTGCTCAGGTACTGAGAGAGTAGAAGGTGCAAACTGGAGAGGACTTGGGGCTTCAAGTCTGTGGCTTGGGGTCTCTTCTTCCCACAGAGGTCCTAGTGATTGTGTTTCATCAAGCCCCTGCTGGCCTTTGACAGCCCACACCCACACCCTGTTGCTAAGGTGACCGTGTTTACATATTTAAGAGAGACTATGGAGGCAGGAGGAAGATGGGACACACATGTCCGACCTGACGGGTAACGCCCAGGAGTAGAGGCCCTGGTTCACTCAGGCTTTCTCAATTCTTAGCAAAGGCCAAGCCAGCAAGGGCAGAAGGGATCTGGGAAGATGGCAAAGGAAGGCTGGAGAGGCCTGGATAAATTTTTTTGATTGTTGTTTCCCTCTTCCTGCCATTCTTGGTGTCAAGAGGAAGAGGAAGGCCTGTCAGAGCTTCATGTTTGGGCTATACCTGGTCCTCAGAATGGCTCTGACCTGGATTGCAGAGGGGCAGCCAGTATTGCCATGATGGAGCATGTCCTCCGCTGACCTACAGAAGGTGCTGGGAAGTGACAGAGGTCTGGGTTCTTATAAAGAGTCCCATTGTTCTTACGTTACTCCTCAGCACCCTGCCTCACAGCTCAGTGAGCTCGGATTAGTGAGGAGCAGAGTGAGCCCTCTCTACATTGCAGACAGGTCTCCAAGAGGATTCCAGAACGTGCTTTCCAGAATGCCAAGTACTGCCTTCTGTGACTGTGGGCTTTGACACATCTCCTACCTCCCTTCTTCCATCAGTAGAGCCCTGACCCAAGGGTTTTCTCTTACAGCGACACGCCAGGAAGAAGTCTCCGCCGCCTCTCACTTTCCACGGAGATTCCATTTTACAGAGGGAACTGGTGGGGAATGGGAGTACGGGGTCCTGCTGGACCACTGCCCAGGCAGCAAGGGAGTCCCTGGCATGTCCTCGGTCTCATGCCTTCCTCAGCTTTATTTATGTTTTCTATTTATTTATTTATAATTTTATGGGCATTGGTGTTTTGCCTGCATGTCTGTTTGTGGGTGTCAGCGAGTCCCCTAGAACTGGAGTTACAGTTGTGTGCTGCCATGTGGGGGCTGGGAATTGAACTCAAGTCCTCTGGAAGAGCAGACAGTGCTCTTAACCACTGAGTCATCTCTCCAGCCCCCTTCCTCAGTTTTAAATGAGGTACAATTCTGTTCTGAGCTCTCTAAATGCAAGGTTTTTTTTTTTAAACCTAGCCTATTGATATTTTTTAAACCAGTACAAGTTTACCAAGAGTAGGAATGAGCTTCCCATCTCTTCCTTCCTTTCTTCCTTCCTTCCTTCCTTCCTTCCTTCCTTCCTTCCTTCCTTCCTTTCTTCCTTCTTTTCTTCCTGGTTAATTTGACTTTTGTTTCTCCAGCACTTGGAAGAGCGCTGGACGCTTAGCAAGTCTTGCAATAGTGAAAGAGTGAATGAGGGGAGGGCGGTGGCGTTTTTGCCACGCCCATTCCATAGATGAGGACACGAGGTAGAACTGTGCTAATTCACTCAGTTCCTACAAACCTGAAGCATTAGGGAAGGGGTGCTCACCAACAACTGTGACTCCATGCAAGTTCTACGACCAGTATGCCTTGCTCCTTCTTCATATAAGAACAATCCATCTCCTCCAGCAAAAACCAACCGAGAGATACCATCTTAAGGGGTCCCCTCTAGGTGAAGTGGGTGGGTCCAAGTGAAGTTGGGGAGGGTTTCCTCACCCCCTTCCCACCAGGAAGACATGATGGGTGGTAAGGCCAAGCACCTTGCCTTTTATGTGCAGAAGGGGAGTGAGGCTTCCTATGACTTTCCTTATAGATCTCACAGTCCTCCTTCTCTAATTTGGATGTTAATGTATTAGAGACGGCTTTGACTTCTAGGCTACAAATTGTCGTGTGTGTCCCCCCCACCCCGCCCTGAAAATTATACATCCAGATAGAGTAGTGTTCATTAAAGTAAGATTAGGAGAGGATAAAATGTGAGAGGTATGTAATCTTTTGCAAATGGTTAGTAAATTGGAACTACCCCAATTACAATCTTGTTCATCACACAGGGCTGAATTGCTCTGCCTGGGACGGCATTCTCAGCCATTGCTCTGCTCCGCCCCCATTTCATAAATATTGTATACAACTGATATTCTTTGCCATCTGCTTCACTGGTCACTGAGCAATACTTTTTTGTTTTTAACTTTCTGCTTGACTGCAGAGAGAGACAGGAGCAGGGAGGTCATCCTGCCTACTTGCATCCAGGCCCAGCGAGGTCCACTCCTTCTTCTATCTCCTGCATCAAGGGCCCTGCTGATAGCTGATGCTCCAGGCTCCATTCCCTAGGGTACACTCACTGTGGCTCTGAGGCTGTCACTGAGCAGGGGTCTGTGGGAAGGAGGAACCTCTATGAAAGGTTTCCTGGGGACCGATGAAAGTGACCCACAACGGGGTATCACTCCAGAGGTATAGAAGTGTGGTGAGAGCCTGGGTAGGCGGAGACTCTGATTTCACAGATATTCTGTGATTTTTCTCTTCCACTTAGCTCTGTGGTTCTGACCCAAAATCCTCCGACCCCTGACCACTTTGATTTCCTAAATCTCATAGGTTTCAAAGAGTTAATGAAGCCTAGTGAATAACAGAGAGGACACCAGGATTTGGGCCCAAATCTGGAGGCCAGTTTCATTATACTTAGCTACTTAAAGCTTACATGATCCTGACAAATGGTTTAAAAACTCTGTGAGTTTGCTCACCTGAACAAAAGTCGCTGTGGTCAGGCTTGGTTCATGGGGTCATGGAGTAACAGTGGGTGGCAGCTACAGTCTTGCTGCCATGGCGTTTAACTTCTTCCTGAAGTGTAGGGTCTCTCACAAAGGAACACAACACTGGCACCAAACCTACCTGTGGAGCAGGGGGCACCTAGACAGAGAGACCAGCTGGATCTTCCGAGTGCCTGTCACATGCTTGGTACTAGAGAAGTGCCGTGTCTTACCCTGGCTGTGCCATCCTATCCCAGACAGGCTTTTAAGCTGCCAGGGAGCTTTATGACGTTCATTAGAGAGGTGAAGAGAGTGAAGTTCAAGGAATCAGGAGAGCCAAATTCTGAAATCCTGAACCTGGCCGGTTCGATAGCATCCTCCTGGCCTGCCCCTCAGCTCTCCTCCGTGTGTTCCATGCTGGACTGTGCTCTGTACAGTTGCCTCTCCCCCTGCTCCTGAGTGTGCTCTTGTCTTTCTAATCACCTCTCAGCACACCTTTCTCCAGAGAAGCCTTTCATAAGGTCCACCAAAGGGTCTTTACGCTAACAGTTGGTCCCTAACCCGGTGTTGCTGGGAAGTGATGGACACTTTCAGAGCTGGGACTCAATGGGCGGTCTTCAGGGGATGGTGGGCCTGCCCTGTAGTGGCACCTCAACTTCAACCTTTTCTTCTCTGTCACTTTCCAAACATGAGTTCTTCTGTCATAAGATACTGCTTAGCCACAGACCCAAAAGCAATGGGACCAACCAGTCACAGACATACCGAGACCTCCAAAACCGAGTCACTCTCTCCCACCCTCACTTTAAAACCGATTCTCTCTGGTGTCTGTGGTATTCATGGAAAGCCGAAAACCACAACTTCCTTGAGGCAGTCCCCTAGCTCCACGGGTAGGTAAGGCCCCACTCCTACACGCTTTCCCAGTAACCCACAGGGCTCCTTCACGGAACTTCTCATACTATAGGGTATTTCAGAGGGCGGACATTTCCATTACGGGTGCATGTGTCCGTATGAGTCTTTACTCATTAGGAGAGGCAGAGCTGAGCAATAGCATCATAAATTCCCAGTCCACTTTCTGTCTCGCCCTGTGTTCCATGGTTATGGGCAATGGCCTCTCCTCCACTTTGTCACTCAGAGAGCCAGATCCCTTTGTTGATGCACCAAGTAGAGTGCCTGGCCCCCTCTGAGGTTGTAGCCGAGAAGAGAGACTGGAGATTGAGGTGTGAGCAGGGAGCATGTCGTCTCAGTCCTGAGAGGCAGCATTAAACCCTGCCCAATTATAAAGGCCTAGGACACAGTGAGCTGGTGTAGGCTTTGATCTATAACAAGGCATCAACGAACTTGTTTCTTTCTGGGTTTTCTATGCCTAACACACTGCTTGGCATGGAGTAGAAGCCCTGAGATATCTGTCGGGTGTCTGAGTGCCAGTGTAAGCTGGCAATGGTCATGCAGTCAACCCACTGGACTGGGACTGGCCTTCAGAACACGATCCTTTTATTGTTTAGAACCTTTGGCTTTTGTGCTGTATCTTGTCTAGCTCAGTTTGTGGAATGCTCTCCACCCCAGCCCCCTCCCTCCTGCCGCACGTAGCTCACAGAATGCCATGCATTTAGCCACTTAATAGATTTGTCTTTCCTGATGAAACTGATGAAACTTACATGCCCTCCAATCAGCTTTGCAATCAGACATCCATCCACTCACCCCAGACAAGTGGCAGCTCAAACGCTGCTAACATTTCTTAAGTGCCTACTATGTGCCAGGTGTGTCCTTTGGCGAGTGTACACAAAAGCCGAATGAGATGAGCGAGGCTCCTGCCTTGTTAGTGGAGACGCTGACACCAGGGAGCAAAGCCCACAACTGTTCTTAGATTTCAAGCTGGCATCTTTCTAATAGAACAGGCAGTAAGGGTCACAGAAGAGTGGACATCTAGTCACCTGGTGACATAGGAAATGCCAAAAGCTGAGCCCCAGCCCACAGACCCCTCAGTCAGTGGCATTGAGTGGGGCCGAGGATCTGCATGTTAACAAGTCCTGTGTTCTGGGTGTTTGACTCTCTGGCTTCCCTAACTGGGCTCTGCTGTCTCGCTCCAAGACTGGTACCTGGTACTCCTCTGTGAATACTCAAACTCTGTAAATTGGATGAGCTCTGGGGTGTTTGGCAGACCTGACATTCTGGATGAACTCAACCAAAGCTAAGGATTCCATTTAAGACTCTTCATGGGTTCCGGGAAGAGCTGCACACTTAAAATTGCACAGCAGTAAATACCCGGGGAAGTCAAGAGTTATCACATAACCATGGTAGGCTCAGCCCATTGGCTGGCTGTGGGAATTCAAGGCGAGTGTAATACAACCCTTCTGCACTGGAAACACACTCCTGAAACAATGAGGTGTGCGTGTGTGTGTTTGAGGACATATCTATGTACTAATTGATGTGAGTGGGTTAAGGGTTAATCACAGGGTGTGCGGGTAGTGAGGGGAGAAGCCCTGAGAGGAGGCGGGGTTCAAGAGCTCTGAGTCAGACAATAGCCTATAGCTGTTACTTGTATAACAATAGAGCATTCTTACTGTTCCCATCAGCTAGTGGGAGGTGGATATTTTGGGGTGAAGAAACAGATTTAGGCTCATTTCAAGTTGTTTTTCACGGGGAGAAATTGGGTTCGAACTAATGTCAGTCAAAGCCTGTGTTCTTCAAAAGGTTGGGCAAGGAGGGTAAAAGAGATGATGGATAGACATACCCCATGCAGCCTGCCTGGGCCTTGTGGAGTGTCTTAAATTGGACTAATTGATGGGTGAGGTGAATGCTAACCAAATAGGTTTAACCAACTGAGCCAGGTGGTGGTGGCACATGCCTTTAATCCTAGCACTTGGGAAACAAAGTCAGGCAGATCTCTGTGAGTTTGAGGCCAGTCTGGTCTACAGAGTGAGTACCAGGACAGCCAAGGCTGTCACACAGAGACCTCCCCCCCACCCCATCCACAAAGACAAACTGTGATTGAGATGCTAACGACCACAGAATGGTCATGAGAAGTACCAACATGGCCATTGCATCTGAGGATGCTCCTGGAAGTGGTCAAGAGTCCAAATTCAGCAGAATCCCATAGCAGAGTACCTCATGAATGAATCAGAAATTACCTCCACACCAGACTTTGGAGATGCGCGTGGTTCAGGTGTGATGGCAAACTCCTGTCACCGTAGCACTCAGGAAAAATACGGCAGGGGACTGATAAAAGTTACCAGCCATCTTGATCTACATAGTGAGTCGGTTGGATATGGTGGCAAACACTGGTAATCTTAGCACTCAGGAAAATAAGGAAGAGGACCAACGAAAGTTCTAGGCTAGCCTCGTCTACATAGTGAGTTAACCAGCCTGAGCTATCCAGGAAGGCCCTGTCTCAAAAATCAAGCAAACAAATAAACAAAAAGATAATGTCACTAAGTGTCAGGGCCCAGAGTTTGACTAGCAGTGGAGAAGCCTTAGCTCTGTCTCCTTGGACCCTGTGATCTGGAACCCTTGTCAAATAGTGTGTACTATTGTGTCTGGTAATCTTACGTCCCTCTCACCATCCATAGCCACAGCACACACACACACACACACACACACACACACACCCCTGAGCATGGGTCAGGGCTATTCCCATGCTGTATTATTTTTCTGAGTATTCCCTTGGTAGTAGCGATGGGGGTGGGAAATCTCCGTGATTCCCCACTGTTTCGTTCCTTCCTTCCCAGCAGGCTATCCAGCCGAATCTTTTAAGAGGGCTGCTGGCTAGGCAGGAAGCAGCTGTGAGAACACAGTCCACAAGGTCAGAGGGAAGCAGAGCAAAAACAGCCCTGATGCATCTCTCTTTAAGGGAGCACTAACAAAAGAGATAGCACACGGAGGGCCTGGTCAAGGGCAGAGGGAGGCGTCGGAGGGTCCCCCTCCCTCATCCCACGGTTAACCTGGGCTACAAAGCTCAAGTCTTTATTACCAAAAAAAGAGAAGGGGGGAAATGTGGCCTCAGCAGAAGTGAGAGTCCGTAAGAGAGGAGACAGGAGCGAGCCACACACTGAAATCAATACTGTACAGGACAAGCATTATCCCATGTGGAACACCTCGAGCCTCTGCCTAGAAAATTTGATTGGATCTTCAGAAAAACCTATTAGTGTGTTGTCAGGACCTTCTGGTGATAACTGACCAACTCTTGCCAATCGATGCTCTTCACTTGTGGAGCTCCTGATTTCTTAACAGCATAATTGTTTTTTTAATAACGGGCCAGCTCACCCAGTCGAGCAAGCCGGAGTCAAAGTCAGACTCCCAACTTACAATGTAGAGAAACGTGGGGCTCGGGCATCTCCGTCCTAATTGCACAATTACTTTACAGAGAACCAACGATGGGAGGCTGCAGGGGTGGGGGGGCTGTGGGGTGCAGGGGCAGGGGGGCTGTGGGGTGCAGGGGCGGGGGGCTGTGGGGTGCAGGGGCGGGGGGGGCTGTGGGGTGCAGGGGCGGGGGGGCTGTGGGGTGCAGGGGCGGGGGGCTGTGGGGTGCAGGGGCGGGGGGCTGTGGGGTGCAGGGGCTTTCTCACCTGAGTGGAAGTTGTGGAGAAGTCACAAAAGTAATTATACAAGTCAAAATTATGTGGCAAATGAAACCATTCTTACCAAAAGAGTTTTATTTATTTTTCCAGAAAAGGGGCCCAAACTGGATGGATCCCGTGATGGCAAGGACACCATGGAACAAAGTAGGATCAGTCATTCATTCCTTATCACAGCTTTTTAACTTCCAACTCAAGAGCAGGCAGCACAGTTTGTCGGACTTCTAAATGCCCTGGGACAACAGTGCCCCCTTAACTCACAGGGGGTGCCTTGGTCAAAACACTTGACAAAGGACTGGAAACCAATTGGATTGAGGTTCTTTACAGAAGAGCAGGGTTCAGGGAGGAAGCAGCTGTCCAAGGACACAGGCTGGGTCAGAGGTACAGATGGAAACACTCCTCAGTGCCCTGGCTTTGCATCTCCCCACCACCAGCTTATCCTTCTACCCATGCACCAAAACCACCCCACAGCTGGAAGACAGCAGTGGGGCGGAGAAGCCAGCTGCCCTCTGAAGCTTGGAGCATCACCTGAACAACTTGCCTTTTGCAGTCTTGAAGCTTGGGTGTGCAGGTCACATAGCCCTACTGACTGCAAATCGCCTTTGCTGCACATGGGAGACGCGCCGGTAAAGGTGATGTTTATATGAACACTTAATGGATCTATAGTGTTCTGTGGCTATTTGGAGTGGAACAGTTTGCCACGCTAACCCCCCAATGTGTATGGGTGGAGCCCTGTGAAGGGTCCCCTTCTGCCTACCTGCCAGTTCTGTTCTTTCTTCCAGAGCTTGTTATATGTACTTGGTGAGAGGGAGATTCAGGAGAGGGGGAGAAGAAAGGAGGAGAGTGAGAAGGGAAAGGTGAGGAAAGAGAGGAAGAAGTGGGGAGAAAAAGATGAGACCAGGGATAAGGAGAAAGAAGAGGAAAGAAAAGAAGTGGGGGCGGGGTGCAAATCTTTACAGGACCTGGAACCTCGGAATTGAAGCTCGCTTCCACACCGTGAAAAGTTTGGTTGCAGCTTGCTGTTTGGTAGACAATGCGACATTTTTGTAGGTGTTTAATTGAACACTTAACACATCTCAGGAGGCAGTTTTCTTGTCTCCTCTGGGTTTTGGAGGTCCTATTCATTTCCTTTCCAGGTATCAAACATGCTCACAAGCCTCGGAGGTGTTAGTAGGGCCGTGGGCACTGTGCTTCTGGACTTTAATGGTCAAACCAGCCTAGAGAGATAACAGGTCAGGATGGGAAAGACAAAACGAAAAACAGCCAACAACTTTGACTGTGACAGGAAGAAAAAAAAAATCTGAATCCAACAAAGCAGGAGGAGTTGGAGATATTTGAGAATTGCTGGCTACAAAGAAGGGAACAGGCCATAACTGCCTGTTTCCAGAAACGAGGCAAACAGAATAAGATCCATCCAATCACAGGTGGAAAAAAAAAACAAAACAAAAAACCAGTCTTTTACTATCCATCAATTTATTGAACACAGAGCCAGGTACCACACTTGGTTTGGGAGATACAGAGCTGGATTTGATTTTGTTTCCCAGGGAATTTACTGTTTTACTGAGGGAGACAGAAAAGTAAATAAAGCGCTCAGACATGCGATAAGGACAGAACTCGAGGTAAGAATGAGGAACTGAGAAGGCAAAGGGAAGCATCCTGAATCAGAGCCCCCCTGTTTTTCAAGGCACAGAGGTGGAGAGGGTGCAGAAGTGGGCTGAGTACACAGAATGGCACAGGACACGTGGCTGAGGGTCAGAGTGAGGTGAAGGCATGCTGTGAGCATTGAGTTGATGGCAAACCCAAAGTCAAGCAAGAGCTTGGCCTGAGCAGGGGAGGGACCCAGGTCATTAGGTCTAGAGATGGGGTAGTGGGCAGAGAGTGGGGAAATTAGAGGAAGGGAAACCAGTGGATCTTTTTGAGTTGAAGAGGCACAGGCCAGGTTAGTGACATAAGTAAGTTTATATGGAATCTGAGAAGCACTCAGAGGACATTGGCAGGAGCTGGTAATCACTGAAGGTGGGTGATGGAGAAGAGAGACTTGAGAATGGTGCCGAGGTCTCTAGTTTGGGGGAGAGGTTGATACAATGAACTGAGCCAGGGTTTATAAGGGAATGAGCATTCTTGAGGAAATGTCATTTCCCCAAAGGCTCAGGACCCCTGGCAGGACACCTGCAGCAGGACAGTGTGCATTGAAAATTGGCCAGTGGCTGGAGAGATGGCTCAGAGGTTAAGAGCATTGCCTGCTCTACCAAAGGTCCTGAGTTCAATTCCCAGCAACCACATGGTGGCTCACAGCCATCTGTAATGGGGTCTGGTGCCCTCTTCTGGACAGCAGGCATACACACAGACAGAATATTGTATACATAATAAATAAATAAATATTACAAAAAAAGAAAATTGGCCAGGAACCCCCATTAAAAACTCGTAAAAGGCCGTGGAGTATCCCTGGAAAAATTTTGATTCCTTTTGGAGTGGCACTAACAAACACGGCTCCAGAGACCAGCCACTAACGATCTATTCACTCTGCCTCAGAAGACAGCATCTTGTGGTGCAACAAGTAGGCACATCCTGGGAGAATGGGACCCTGCTGTCATTCATAGTTGGAGGAAGTGTTCGAAGTCAGCTCAGGAAGACCTCCAGCTCTAGCAGGATTCTGCTCTCGCTGGCAACACACCTGGGAGGCAGGGTTGAACTGAGATAAGACTGTGTATCAACCACACCTAACTCATTGGAATCCACCCCTATCACCCATTTTTCTACCAGAGAAAGCAATGGACTAAAAAGAAAAGCCATGGAAGTCTGATCTGAGGACATCTGTGATCATGGCAATGTTTGCCACCGCTTCATTGGTCTGGGCTTTAAACAGGTGGAAACTCTTGAATGGAATTGCCAGGATTATGCTGGGCGGTGGTGGCGCACGCCTTTAATCCCAGCACTTGGGAGGCAGAGGCAGGCAAATCTCCATGAGTTCAAGGCTAATCTGGTCTACAGAGTGAGTTCCAGGACACCCAGAACTAAACAGTGAAACCCTGTCTCCAAAGACAAACAAAAGCAAAAACAAAATACCAAAAAAGAAAAGAAAAGGAAAAGAAAAAAAAAATTCATACATGTGTCTGGGCACCTGGTCAGCTCACCCAAATTCTAACCAGAGACCTGTTCAGCATTCCTGGGAAGCAAACAGTCTCCAAAGCAAAAGGGATGGCGTTTCTTTCTCCATCTTCAAGGTTGGCAGAAGGAAGACAAAGGAGGCTTTGGTTTGGGGACGGCATGAATGAACCGCACGTATCCATGAGTAAACCAGAAGTCCTCCGAACATCCTGCTTGCTTGTTTCACACAAAAGCCAGGCTGGCAGCCCTCTCGCCCAGCCATGCTCACAGTTGGACCCTTAATGCATTGTGAGCATTCAATCAAACTTTTAGTGGTGAAACTCTAGGAACAGAAAGCCAGCTAAGCCCAAGTGGTCCCTTTGCTTTTCCATCTTTTGTGGCTGCCTGGCTGCGCTCTTCTGGGTTTTGTTGTCAACAAACTCCTGGCTTGCCTTTGAGCGCCCCAAATTATTGAAAATGACTACAGCTTAAGACTGGCAGGATGATTGTTAAAAACAGCCCCGGCATTAATCATAGCTTAAGAGCTTTTGGAAAACGATTCTAATTCAGAAGGGGTGGTTTACAAAGAGGCTTGTCGAAAGCGAAGCAGACATCAAATTCTGAAAAGAAAAAAAAGAAAAAAAAAGCTTCCTTGGTACCCACACCTGGCTTCTCCCCTGCAATCCAGCTGGCAGAAGTGTGTGGTGGGGGGGGATGAGGGAAGGGGGACAGATAGCTTACCTTACCAGCTTACCCGGTGTGAGACCTCCTTTGAATTTCCACTAGTACCATCCCACCCGTCCCAGCCCTCCCCAGTTTGGGGGACCTTGAAATGGGAAAGACCTTGGGTGGAGGCACCCGCAGATTTAAGTATTCCTGGCAGTCCTTGGAATCAGGAAGAGGAGACTAGGAGCCTTGTTTTCTGTCAACAGTTGGGGGGCCTTAGTCCGATGCTAAAATAAGCTGTACACATAGAGGCAGCTGCCTAGGCAAACACACGGTCAGCATTTGCAAGGAGCCAGGCTCTTGCGAAAGACAAACTAATACTTCTGCCTTTTGCCTGCCTGGCACGACAAAGGAGAATGATTTTTGCCATCAGCATTCTCCCTATCATGGAATCATTGCACAATTTAGTATGATTAATGGTTTCCATTTAGGAGGAGCTGGGAATAAAACAGTGGGGGAGTGATGGCACTGGGCTGGGGATGCTTGCGACTGCAAGGAGAGGGTAAGGGAGAGAGAGGGGCCCTGGTGCTTGCTGGTCACTCCCCTCTGCCTTCTCTTCCAGGCACGGTGAGGGAAAGACTCATGGCTTTTGACCTGAATTTGCATCCACAGTCTGGAAGCTGCAAGCCTGTGGTCCTGTCATTCTTGCAGCTTTCCCAGGATTTGTTAGCAAGAAGCCACGCCCTCCCGGACTGCCCAAAGGAATGTCCTTCCCAGAGGCTCCCGACTACAGGCTGGCTGAGAGTTGGCAAGGTGATGGGGCTGCATAGCTGAAGGGAGCAGAGCTAACTACACCACTTCTTGGCATTCCTGATTGGCCACACGGGGATGCCACATAGGGAAGGAAGGACGCCACCCTCGTGCTGGGAGGGCAGTGGTGGCCTCCGGTGTAGCCGTCTGTCTCTGCGGTGCCCGGGCTGCTGAGCTGACTCTCAGCTCGCCTCCGCTGGCTTTCTGGAAGTTCTTTCCCACATTGTAGCATCTTTTCTGTCCACATATGGAGGCACTGTTTCTTCTCGGATCTCACGCGGCTGGCTGCGGGCGGGCGAGCGGTGAGACAAAGGGCTCCAGAGCCTGAGACTTGCGGGTGCTGACAGAAACCAACCAGGGGAACAGAGAACTCAAGAGGGCCTGCGCATTTTGAGCAAGAGCCTTTGTAACTGAGGCCAGAAAGGGAGAGAACCGGTGATCTTGGCTGGGTCTAACTCGAATCCAGGCCCTTCTCGAGGTTTTGGTGTCTCTGCAAGGAAATCTATTATTTTCCATAAACTGTCTTAAGTGTCTCCCGGCTGCATTTCTGGCTGCGTTAAGGATCAAGCCGTCAAGAACAGCTGTGAACAGCAGCAATGGGCTTTGGAAGCGAAGTAGGAGCAAAAAACCCAAGTAGGACATTTCAGTTGACAGTAATGGCATTTTCCCTTCCTTGTCCAAACGATAAAAGATTCATGCTCCTAACTGCGACACTATAGCTGCCCCCATCACTTTATTCTGGGAGAGGAGGTTAGAGAAAACGGGCCTAGAGAGAGGGAGAGAAAGAGAAAGAGAGACGGATAGTAATTTCGTCACTAGCTAACAGAGACCGATTAGTGTAGAAGACCCCATCCATAGCAATACTTTTTAATCAGGACTGCTGTGTCTGGCAAACAGCTCTTGTGGATTAGCTAGACCGGAGCCTGCCAGCATCCGTTGCAAGTTTAAAGGATGAAATACACAACTACAGAGAAAACAAACCGAAAAGAGTAATAAAGTCACACATTTCAATATTCAGCAACCATTAAGGGATTTAAATATTTGCTTGCTATTAAAGGCTTGCATTAGGCTCTTCCAACACCAGCTCTGGAAGACTGAAATATCAATTACGGATCAATTTTCCCCCTAAGTAAACACTAATGCAGGATAAACAGTATTAGAAGATGCAATCGTAACATTGCTGACTTCAGGATGGACTTCCTGCTGGTAACAGCAAGTTTAAGCCTGGTGATTAATTAACCTGAGAAGATAGCACTTAAGGAAGATTTAAGGCGAGCATGTCTGAAATATGAGCGTGAGCCAGCGTCTGTATGCAGGACAGCTGGAGAGGTCTTGGCCCAGGGCATGGGTTGCTTTGCTCCTCAGTAGTGGTCCTGACTCTACAGCCCAATATTTTAAAGGATTAGAAGGGAGCAAAGGAGGAGTGTGGGTGGATATGCATGTGTGCCAGAGAAAAGGCAATAGTCTTGAAATTCTACCTTTAAATAAGCAAGAGTTGCAGTTCCTATACTGGCCACCAGGGGAGGTACACATTATAGTAACTTAGGAATGGAAAAAAAGCAAAAAACAAAACCAAAAAACCAAACCACAAACAAAATAAAACAAAACACAAAACAAAAACCACCATTAGCCAGGTGGTGGTGCACACTTTTAATCCAGCATTCGGGAGGCAGAGGCAGGGGATTTCTGTGAGTTTGATGACAGCCTGGTCTATAAAGAAACCTTGTCTTGAAAAACAAAACAAACAAATAAACAAAAAACCCCCAGAACTAAACCAAACAAACCCCAAACACTAAACAACAAAAACAATAAAAAAAAACCTTACCAAAGTATGTAGTTTCATACTGTACAAAAGAGCCTGGATGCTTTAGACTCTTGCTATGTTCAGTCTAGGCTTTGGGGTGTTCTTATTATCCTATCTTGATGTCCACTCCCCTTTTCCTACCAGGTAAAGTGGTCTGTGGACAACACTGTCCCACAGCTCCCATCAGAGGCACTCTTTAGCATTTTTCTATGAGCACATTTTGAGTTTTTCTGATCTGTGGTACCTCATTCTGAAGGGCCTTGGTATATGAGAACGATGATACCTTATTGATTTGCTCAGCCGTTACCCCAAAGGTTATCAGCCCCCAAGGAGGAACAAGTACCAGTGCTGGCAGGCCTCAGAGACAGATGGGACCAAGGGTGTTAAAAGTGGGCTGGACAGACACATATCTTCAAGGCCTTAGAGCTACCTAGTTGGAGATGGACTTGCAAAGTCAACAACTGAAACAGAGACTAAAAGTTCAAGGTCAAGTCAGGCAACCAGCCCTTGACTGCTGGCCCTTTAAGCCC
The DNA here is from genome assembly GCF_950005125.1 of Chionomys nivalis. Classification (NCBI taxonomy): domain Eukaryota; kingdom Metazoa; phylum Chordata; class Mammalia; order Rodentia; family Cricetidae; genus Chionomys; species Chionomys nivalis. The sequence goes on along the minus strand of NC_080089.1, from coordinate 46,772,001 downwards.
CAATGCTGGCTGAGAGCTCACTGTGTATCTGCTATGACCATGAGAGGCGGGCTGTGAGCCTGACTGGGTGATAGCAGAGAGCCTCTTCTCCCATTGGTTCCACAGTGGGGTCAGGTCTTCATCTTAGGTTTTTCTGAACTATCTGTAAAATACAGACCTCACTAAAGGAAGCTTACAGCCAGTTCTTTTTGATTAAACATTTGTGGCATCTTTGCGAAATGGTGTATTAGAAATCTGAGGCCACGTTTGTCACGTATCACAAGTACCTCATATAAAGAGGCTCTTTCTGCTTGTCATGTGACCACATGATTGCTTTCAGGCTCTGGATGACAGACTCAAAGGGGCTGCTCTCAACAGAGCAAGTCCACGGTATAAGAGTTACATTTCACCTAGACAGAGGACAGTGAACGATTGCACCAATTAATACCTGGGCATCACCTCCGGGTTCTGGTTGATGTATGTGGAGAGCACAACCAGGCCAAACATTTTTTGAGAACCCTCTGGAGGGAGTACGGACAGTTTTTGTGCTTTTACCAAGAGGCACATTGGAAACTTAACAACTGCACACGAACTCAGCTACTTCTGACATCGTTTCATTGGCATGCCCTACTGCGCTTCAATAGCCAAGCCGCCACCGTGCGTCAGCCTCAGCTCTTTGACCACCGGGGAGATCTGGAACCTCCTGCTATAGGCAAGGAGATGGGTGAGGACATTGCACAAACACCATACCACGTGGCTCAGGATAACTACAAATAAGTACACTGACAAATCATGATGAGAAAAATCCTTAAATTCCTATGGGAAAACCCACAAGGCGTGAGTCCACACAGATAATTCTGCCCAAGGTGTAGCCAGTTTTTTTAGCCATGGGCAGCCTTATCTTCTAAATCAACATTAAGTCTAACGAACATGCAATGAGTGCTTACTTCCTGTCTGCAACCTTATTGCCTAAGCAACAATGTCTTATCTTTTTGGTGATGTTGAAGACTGAACTCAAGGTCCACTGCACGCTAAGACAGGCTTGACCACGGATCTATTTATACTCCCAGCCCAAGGTGCGTATCCTTTCTCTCTCCCCTAATGGCTCTGGAGGTTGTAACAAACTCTCCCTTACCCAACAAAAGACAAAGATCAGGGTGCACTGGGCAACATTCCTGAGACTTCACACCTAGTAAAGATGGGACAGTTAGTTAAACCCAAGGCTAGTCCGCCCTAGTCCTTGATCTTGAGTGCTGTCCTAAAGTGCCCTTGTGGGTATAGAGATAAACGGTAGATCATCCTCCCCTTTGTGCTTGCCTTTTGGCTCCTGTTTTTCTTGCCATTTGGTTCCCCGTGATTCTTGTCTTTTGGCAGAAGCTGGGAGAGGCCAGTGAATGCCCGAAGCGTCTGCCTAGACTATGAGGGCAAGCACCAGTTAGATCCCATGCACAAGCACCTGACTCCTCAGCTCTCTGTCTCCTGCATCTGACTCAGTTTGCTTCTCTCCCATCCTTCCCAGCTCTCTCTTCCATTGAGCTGACTTGCTAGCTTTTGCTCATTTCCCTCCCCCAAAGAAGTCCCCACTGCTTCTGCCAATCATTCCATTGGGTAGGGGTGGCACTCACTGGTGTACCTGGCACCTTAGCCTCTAGTGATCACCTCCGCTTGTCTGTGTCCCCCACAATGTCCATGTGCCACTCAATGTCTGCATCTGTTGGTGCCGTTTTGTTCAGAGGCAGACCAGAGACCAGATGGTGATGTAAGAAACCAAAGCGAGATACCCAGCCTCTGTCTCTTCTGGAGCTTACCTTGTCTCTCCCTGCCAACCCTTCCTGGTTACCTCACTGAGACAGAAGGGGATCCCAAGGAGAGCTGGTAAAGGTGAGAGAGGGCACTTTGGAGAGGTCAGATTTTCTGCTCATGGATTGCAAGAGCAGTCCTTGCTAACTTCGCCTGCAAGGCAAGGACAGTGAGACCATGCTGCCAAATCTCACAGTCCACCTGGGCCTGGAGGTCTCCAAAACCTAAATGGTGAGAACAATCCGCAGGCAGCCGAGCTGTTAGCCCTCAGCAGCTCAGCTCTTCGCTTTTGTGAAAGGAGAGAGAATTTTAAGAGGAAGAAGGCAGTAGGAATTGTTAAGACACGGAACCCCAAGGAAAGAGAAAAAAAGAAAGAAGGTGGTAGGAACTGTTAAGACACGGAATCCCAAGGAAAGAGACAGGTGCAGCGGGCAACACAGGAAAGTGGGTGGTGGTGGGTGGAGTGGAGAAGGGTGGTGGTGGACATATCCGCAGGAGGGGCCATCCCGGCAGCTGCTCGCACACCTGCACAAATCACCCTGCCCACCAGAGGTGACTCCATTCAGCCAATCACCGGACTCTGTCTACTGTGAGGGGAGAAGAGGACAGGACAAGGACGTGTAGACGAGAGGGATGGAAACCCAGCTGGCAGCCACTCCCCAGCAATCTCCTGCCAGTGTTCTGGGTCCCCATCCAAGGTCCTAGGAGAGGAAGCTGAGACCAGAGGCCGGGTGTTGTAAGAATCCAGAAAGAGATTTAAAGGATCACTTGTGACATTAATTTTTTTATTAAGAAGACAGATATTTTATAGTACTTCTTTTTTTATCTTTTTTTTTTTTTTGTAAAAATGGTATACATGAACCGATACAAAATGCGAATGGGAACACACGGATGTGGAGTTTCTTACACTGTAACATGGTCCTTGTACACCTTAGGAACAGAACTGGCCTAGAGGGAAAAACAGGACGTCCTTGTGACTAAAGAACAAGCTTATTTGGCATCAATTATACATCCTTCATTATTTTATATTCCTTTAAAAAAACACAAAAAAACAAGTTTGTTCTTTCATCACTCTAAAAAAAGTGATCAACCTGTACAAAGTAATACTCAACAATACATTTCAAACAGCGCACTGTATACTTAAGAAAAATACATAAACCAATATACAACTAAAGTCCGTAATTTCCTGTTTTTGCTTTGTTTATTATAATTATAATTATTATTATTTTTCCAATGGGTGGGGCCTACACTTTGCAATCTACCTGAGACGGAAAAACACCAATCGAAACACAGGAACCTGAGACATGTCAACATTATAAGCCATAAAGTTACATCAGAACACTGCACTACTGTACACTTGTCAAAAACAGAAAGATGGGCGGTCCCGGAAATGAGATGCCGATTCTGTGAACAATGGTAGGTTTGTTTGTTTTCTCTTTTGTTCTTTTTTTTTTGTATTTTTATATATATATATTTTTTTCTAAAAAGAACAGCTGAAAAACCCTTTCAACGACATGCTAACTGGTTCTCACCCTTTGATATGGTCACACTATGTTCAGGATGGGTGCTAAGGGCTCGGAATAGATGCACATTATAAAATTCTTGAAAAAGGGATGTTCCTTGTGGCTTTTTGTCTTGGTTAAGTGCCTAGGGACAGGAGAGGGGTCAACAAAACACTGCTCGGTAATGTATTTTCCTTTACATACCAGTCCATTCCCAAAAGGTCCCCATATTGCAATGGTTCTACCAGAAGTGAAAATAAAGACAAGAAAAAGAAATACGTTTTCAAATAACAGAGTTGACACTTTTTCCCCTTAAATAAATCAGCGTAAGTTTTCCACATAATGTAACAATAGTAAAAATGCACCTTGCAAAATCCAAAAGTACTGACTGAAAATGTTATATAATATATATTTATATATCTATATATATATAGATAGCTCTATCTTTTCTGATGCCACCTTTCCATAGGGACTGTTATTTGGAGTCTGGAGCCTACCAACATGTAGGGAAAGAGCTTAGGTTTTCGTCCTTCAGAACCACTCCTGGATTCCCTCAACACTTCAGTGACAAACCCCGCCTTAGCTTTAAAGACTGCAAATGGTAACGACTCCTCTACCTTCCTCTAGGCTCCAGTCTAGGATATGTTCAAGGTAACTTATTTCAGTAGCTATGCGCTATGGCTGCCATCATGCGAGATGAGGAATTTTTGGCAGATGGTTCTTAAGGCTGAGGAAAGAGGCCAAGGCTAGTGTATGAAAGGTAGAAAGATAAAAACACTCACATCTGAGTTTTGATTAAGTAACTGAAATTCTCTACATGCTGCTTTTCCACCTCGGCTCTGACCTTTCGAGAACAATACTGGCCCTTCTTTTGTACCTCCTGCCTTTGTCAAGCCAAATCTGAAGGAATGAGAGCTGCTTAGGGATTGGGGTTGGAAATCCCAGCAGGACAAGCGTCCCAGCAGGACAGTGTCTGTAATATACAGTACATGCAGGCCACATCCTACTGCCCTCCTAAGTAAGCATAAAGGAAAGAAAAAATAAAAACAAAAGCAAACAAAACAAAACAAAACAAAAACAAAAAAACAACAAAAACCTGCCCCCTTCATTCATTCACACAACACACGGACTTGCTCTCTCCTGCACGTCAGTGAGCAGTAAGGCCAATTGGGAAAGGCGGATGGAGTTGTTTGGAATAGAAACAACCAGAGCAGGACTGACTGCCTTATCCCCTCCCTGCTTCCCCTCCTGCGGCAACTCAAATTTGTCCACTGACATCAAATGGACAGACCTCACCTGTTGGGTCTGTTTAGGTTAGGGCAACGAGGAAGGAGGATACTGTCCACCCCAAACCTTTCTGCACAGCGTGGGGCAATCTATACTGAGCCGCCTACAGATACAGTAAAGACAGAGTCAATCTCATTGCGACACACCTCACTTGCAGGTAACCCTGTACAGTAATGAAGAGATCCACAGCAAACCACAGTTTCTGAGTCACAGTCTACTTTTCTAGTCTTCGCTGCTCTAAGTATTGAAACATGGGCAGCAGCAAAGAGTTTTCATTGTTTTTTTTTTTCTTTTTTTTTTTTCACCCAAGTCTTTACGACAACAGAGAAGGATGCATCATGGAGACACTAAATTCTGAACTATGAAATCTAAACTGTGCTGGTTTTCCTTTTATGCAACTGAATTTGGAACAGAAAGCAGTCACCGTCAACACAAAAACAAAAGAAAGCAGAAACGGCAACAATGGGGGAAAAGTCTTAGGAATCCCAGCAGGTCAATTCCAAAAAAGGGGAGGTTTAGGGAGGGAAAAAAATTGATTTTGGGAAAAATAAATACTTAAAAAGGAGAAGGGGAAAAAACACACAAAAAAAAAAAAATGAAAAAACAAGGCACAGAATTTTCTGCAATCTACCGAAACCCAAGTTTGACTTGGTAGGAAGAAAGAAAAATTAAAAAACAAAAAACAAAACAAAACAAAAACCCAAACCAAATTAAAACCAGATAAAAAGAGGTGTCAAACAGCAGAGCGTACTTTTCAAAGAACATTTTTTCTTTTTGTTTTTACATAGCAAATCCCAAGCCTTCCCAGTCTCGCATCTTTCCACCCACTCATAAAAAACACACGAGCGTCTCGCAAGTTCCAGTATCACTGTCTCTTTATCATCTAAACAGGGCCAGTTGGACACCTCATTGGAACAAAAAGGCTGATCTAGATGAAGTACTCTTTCTTTTCTTCGGAGTTGTTCTGTCCTCCTTCTGCATTGATTATAGCTGTGTCTGCGTCTGCTGCGTCATCGGCTCCTTTGGCTTCATGAGTGAAGTATGTACCTGAAAGATGAAGGGGTAAAGCACTGTGACTCTCTGATGGCCTCTGTGTGAAGTGGTACAGAGATGGCAAGTTGCTTTATGGCCATCATCAGCCGAAGTGGTGTGCAGGCAGCAGAGGGGAAGAAAAAAAAAACAATTGAAAGAAGAGAGCGAGGTGGGTGAGACAGATGGGGATCCGGGGCTCCAAAGGTACCACTCCAACTGAGCCGCTGCGATGTAATTCAGCAAACGAGACATTAGAGCAGGGAGTATGACCAGAGAAGAAGACGTGAGTGGGGCTAAAATGCAGAAAGCTGGAGAGCTGCTGACTAACGCATAAACAGTAAACACCAAAGACCGATGACCAGAGATGTTCGCACATGGTTAAAGACCAAAGCAAGGAAGAGCAATTAGCCAATAAATGAATTAGGGCCCCAATGACGCTTCTATTGTCATCTTGAGTCAGTTACTCCAACCATAGTTTTCCTGGCTTCATGAATGGCTACTGGCTACCCACAGGTGAGACTGTGCTTGAACTTGTATAAGGGTTGGTTTCTCTATGCCTTCCATTTCAGAGTAGGGCACCAGATGGAGACAAAATTTTTGACACTGTAAAAACTGCAATTGAGGCTTGGACTCTGTCTTCAGGAACAAGGGTTTCTTTCTCACCATGTGACTGGAGCCTGGACCCGGATTCATGGATTTGCTAATTGGCACAGCCACTTTATAATGACAACAGACAGAACATTAACCAAGTTGGTGACATTTCTATCACCAAATCCCAAGGGTTTACATGAAGGAAGACAAGACTTCACCTCAGACTAGCAGACAGGTAGAATTCAAACTGTCTGGTAAAATCTGATAGGCTTCTTCCCATTATGCTCTAACTCAAGATTCTTATACTTCAGAAAGCCTGAGACATTTTACTGAATTTTCAGATCTTAAAGTGAGAAACTAAGCAAGCAGGTGGTCAAACGCTTCCTTCCCTAGCCCTCTCTCTTGCAGAGACATATGTACCCCTGTCTTCTGATTCCCCGTGAATGCTCTGCACACTCGCCTTGGCTCCCAGGTTGAACCTTCCCAGCTCGACCAAGTTAAGCACTGAAAGGCGGAGGTTCTGGGCCACACAGTTCCAAGAGTCCCCGGACTCTGTGCTCCAGATCCTAAGGTCTGTTGTTCAGCACCCTGGACCTCCACTGCTGGGCTCCAGGGACTTTCCCCAAACCCAGGTCACAATCGAGCAGTATGCAAGCGCCTACAACCCCCCCCAAAGCTCATTGCAGAGTGCTTGGAAAAAACAACTGGGAAAGACAAGGGCCGACAAAGAAAAGGAAGACTAAATTACCAGGAGGGGAGAAGAGGCTCAGAGCAGCATGAGGCAGAGAGGAAGAGCCTTGGCAAAGATGATTGCCCATCCAGTCTGCACAGTTGGTAAGTGTGATGATTAATGGCAATTTAAATCAATTGCCCTGATAATTTAAAAAATACATATTTATGTGGCTTTTAAGGCAAAAGATTTTTTCTGTTCTTTCTTTTCTTTTTCTTTCTTTTTTTTTTTTTCTTTTTAAACCTGGGCACACCACATCAAGGAGGAAATATTCTGGCCCTCGGGACCAGCTTACTCAGAGTTCAGGGTCAGTGAACTGGTTCACCTGTCTCTGGGGAAAAGTGAGCAGGCTGTGTATGTTTGCCATGCATACAATCTTCCAGGGCTCAGGTCATTCATCACACCAGCCCCAACCTTGTTATTTTGACTGGGGAAAACAGACCTGTACAGCTTTGTATTTATAGGGAATCCAAATTATCATACAGTCCTCAGCTGCGGCTGCTAAGGTTTCTTTATCCACCCAAACCCGCTCGAGGAATCATATATGCTAGGTCATCCTTACACCAAGCCTACTAATGACAACAGTGAAGTCCCCCAATGCCAGGGCTCTGGCGACATGTTGCTCCAGCCTGCCAAAGCACCTTGCTTACCTTTATGTCTGGCAAAATAGCGGCCCAGAATGATGAGCAAGCAAAGCATGGCAAACACGACCACAGCCACAACACCGCCAATCACTGCGTGGTCCACCGCACCAATGGCGCCCTCTTCACCTGCTCGAGAGTCTGTTAAAACCAGAAGAGGAATAGGGATGTAGAACTTATTACAAGACACCAGGAGCCCCAGGGACACTGCCTCCAGGGTCAGGAGGTCACCTTCTTTTTTAATGGAGGAGTCAGCAAGAACAAACCAGCTGGATCAAGTTACACGGAGGGAACAGACTGACCTGTCCAGTGCTGAATTGATCTGTTCTCCCCACAAGGCAATTTCATTAGAGGCAGCATAGGCGTGCTACTGTGTGTGAAAGGAACTAGGGAGCTGTGTGTGTGTATGGGGGCTGGGGATCCTGCCTCTTCTCACCTATCCCTAGCACTCACTATACACACCCTGGAACTTACAGCTACCAGTAATTAAGGGGGCTGACCTAACTGTTTATGGGCACCAGATGGTATCTTCAGGCGATCAGGGGAATGGGGGCGGGGGAGGGGGATGCCAACAGGCCGCACAGCTTACTCTCTTAGAGGAACATGCATAGCGAAAGCAAGGCTGTGTAGAGATAAACCAGGCTTATGAGACTAAAGACATGACATGCTTGCCACATTTACAAGGAGTGAGGAGGGGAAAAGCCTCAATGTAAAATCTGAAAACCTAATTCAAAGGGGGGGGGGATGGAGAGAGAAAGGGAGAGAGAGGGAGAGACAGAAAACATTAAGACAGGAAGGAATACTTGTCCATTGCCACAGACGGGTTTGATGTTATTTATTTAAAACCTTGAAATGCAATTAGTTTTCTCTTATAAGCCTCGCTCCCTCGGGATGTCCCTCTTTGAGTTTTTGGCTGGGGAACAACTTCAGAATGAACCCGGAATGAGCTATGGTGATGCAGAATGGATGTATGGCAGGGTAAACAATTTTAATTTAGGAATGTGGCTACAACACCTTTTGCTGAAATCCTAATGGCACCCGAGATTTATAACATAGTAAAAAACAATTATTCTCCCGTTGATTAATACATTAACATTTTGGAGTGGAAGCTAAACCATTGTCTTTTTTTTTTATTGAGTCAAGTACGACACCTCCATTAAAATGATTTACTGGCTGTACCTTACAATTTAAGCACAGCAGCAACAGAAACGGTAAAAATCTTTTAACTTTACATGATTTGTGAAGTCATATGTGAAGGATTTACCATTTAAATCTTTCAGTACATGAAGCACATGGCCTATAAATCTGCCCCCCTTGTAGTTGCTGGATGCCTAAGAGAAATGCATTTCACCGGGAAGACCGAGAGTGCAAATTCAAGTCAATTTCTAAGAAAGATTTATCTCTGTCTCTCTCCAAAGAACAGAGCAAATCTCTGAAGCCTCCACCTCTAATAATATTTGAAGTTTATCGATCAAGTGTACAGATCCGTGACAGCTAAAGGTAATGGTACTCTTTTGAGCCGAAACCTGATACAACGCTTTCAGCAGGAGGGCAGGGCTTACACTTTCTATCGATATTTCCAATTCTGCTTGGAGACTAGGCACTGAAGGATGCAAGGAAGTAACTCGTGACGACCGAGGCTCCCGTGGAAAGTACTTTAATTAAAAGAGCTTCAACCAGAATGTAGAGTATTTAAAGTGTTCCGTGGAGTTAACGTTGGAAGGGTTACAGAAGAACTCAAACCCCAAACCCCCAAAGAGATGCCAAGTCAGAGGCAGTGGTAGGTCGCCTGGACAACGGGATGATGGGAGTTTAATTGGAGGATGGAGATGGGTTGGAGGCAGAGAGCTGCAGCCAATTAGTCTACTCCGTGATGTGCAAGGCCCTCCAGCTACGTGTCTAATAAGCTCCACTTGAAATGTAGTGGAGGGGAATCCCCTGCCTCAGTCCAAGTGCTGCTGACTGCGGACAATGCGGCTTCCATTGTCTTGGAAGTCCTTTCAACGAGGCAGGCTGGGGTCATGGAAACTTCGTAGCCTTTTATGAAACAGCTTGTTGATGGGAAGTACTGTGTGTGTGTGTGTGTGTGGGTGCATTGATTATTGTTCTTCTGTGACAAAATACCTGCCACAAATAACTGAAAGAAGGGCTTCCTCTGCTTCCCATTCTGAGAGCATAGTCCATCATGGCAGGAAAGGGATGACGGCAGGAGTGAGTGGCAGCTGGTAGCATGGCATCCCCGGTCAGATAGAGGTGAACACTGGCACCTGCTTTTGCTTCTTCCTCTCTCTCTCTCTCTCTCTCTCTCTCTCTCTCTCTCTCTCTCTCTCTCTCTCTTTAGTTTGATCTAGGATCTGGCCCATGGAATGGTGTTACCCACATTTAGGATTTGGGTTTCTGTCTTCAGTTAAACTTTTCTGGAGACATCGTCAGACACGTCCATGAGTGTGTTTCCATGGTGATCCTAAAGCCAGTCACACTCACGATGAAGAGTGACCATCACGGGGTAGTACTGGATCCTGGTGCCTGCTGGAGGACCACACTTTATATCATGAAGATACACCCTTGACAAACACTCAAGTGTTCTCACAGGGACCAGATAATAGTAAAACTTGCCAGTTCTGTTTGAATGATATCAACTAATCTTGAGTTGTCATGGGCTTCGAACAGAGAGAATGTTTGACTTTTCCATAAACTGCTCGTGTCTTAGATTTGGGATAAAGTGATACAGATGACGGAAGAGAGTTACATGAGGCAAGGGAGCAGGGAGGTGCCGCTTTGGGAAGGTTGAGACTTGATGAACGCTTCTAGAAGCTGTTTAAGACGCAATCCCTACCCATGTGGAGGCAGGCAACTCTTGCCCACTGTTAAAAGACTAATTCCTCCAACTTCAGGCATAGAAAAGTCAGACAGTGAGCCAGTATGTTTGTGTTTTAGGGGGGGAGAAGGGAAGAAAAGATAGACAAAACTAAGGACAACCTTCTCCAAACAAGGCTTCACAAGCAAAACAAACAAACCTGCCATCTATGGGATTCTTTACTTAAGCCAGCAGTTCAGCTGACCTCTGTTCTCCAAATGCGCCCATTAGAGCTAGTTCCCCTGTACTTGGCTCACACTAAACACCTGGGATTGAGTTCTTTCCCACCCTCAAGGGCGCACACACGTTGTAGGTCCTTATTTGCAAGCATAATCTCTCTAGCTACTTTCTGATACTCTGATCAGAAAGTTTACCACCGCTAGTTAATCACCAAGACACTTTTCCTGCTTTCAATTACAGCAGATGGACACAGAAGGTAACTGATGTTTAATTTACAGGGAACACTGCTGGTTATGAGCTCCTGGCCGCCTCTCCCCACCTCTCCTCCACCCTCCTCCCAACCCTGGTTGACCATGAGAGGCAGTAATAGAGCTGTGACTGTCCGGAAGTGCCTGTCACGGGGCTGGGCTCCCCTGTGGCGATCAGTTGTTTCTCATTCATCTCTTGTGTTTCCTCTTGTGGGATGGGAGGCAGTTCCAGCTGTGCTGTGGATTGGCTCAGACTGGTAGGGGTGATCTGGTTGTCTGTTCCTGGGTAAGAACCCCCTGCACCTGCAGCTGAGACCTCTCGATGGTCACAAAAAGCAGCAATACGCTTTGCTCAAGGATGCACTTGGCTGTCAGAGGTGGCTAAAAACAGGATCTGTGGCAATGTCCGCCAACCTCCAGCTCTCCTATCTTGATCAAGAGGTGAGAATTCAGACGAGTTCTTGAGGAATTACTAAGTGGAAAGGCCACAGTTGTCACTATCATCTGAAGGTCCCGCTCCCCTGAGGAAGGACATGCATTCGATTGGGTCCCATGCCATTTGCTGCTGTTTTCCTGGAAACAGCTCTCCAGATTTCTTTCTCTCCTTTGTAGCCAGACAAGAAAACAAGAGGCAAACTCTCCTCAACCAAAAAGTGCAGGTGGGGAAGCAGAGGTCTTCTAAAGGAGCCCGGTCTCCAGGTAAAGGGGAGCCACAGGTGTTAGGGTTTCTATTTTGGGATAAAGCTGTGCTCTTGTGTACTGGAGAGGAGTGCCAAGCACATGCTTGGTACATGCATGTACAAAATAGCCATTCTAGTTCCTGCTAACCACGCTCGGTGTGTAGTTAATCTCCTCCAAATAACTCGATACACACATTCAGATGAATGAGTGAGCTAAGTCTAACTTAGACAACACTAACGACGGTCTGTGTGTAGTTAATCTCATACAAGTAACTTCATACACACATTTGGGTGAATAAGTGGGCTGACCAAATCTAACTTAGACAACACCAACGACAGTTTGTGTGTAGTTAATCTCATCCAAATAACTCCATACACACATCCGGGTGAATGAGTGAGCTAAGTCTAACTCAGACAACACTAGTGGCTTGGTGTGACAACACTACTGTGGCACAGCCCTTGGTCTGCCCCCACCACCGAATTCTGTGCCACATTACAGTGTCAAATGTGACAGCTACATCATGAGCTGGTTAGAGTTGGGAGTCAGAAACAACTTAGCTCCACGTGAGATTTATAAGTTCCTTGCAGAATGTCAGGTTGGGAAAAAACAAAAACAAAAAAACAAGCAAACAAAAAAAAAATCAATTAAACAACAATAACAAAACCCTGTGTCATATCTTCAACTACCCTGGCCATGATTTTTAGCATCTTAGAAATCTCAGAATAACAACAATAAAAGAATTAACAACAACATCTTAGAAATCTCAGAATAACAACAATAAAAGAATCAACAACAGCAACAAGGTACTTTTCATCAAATCCCAGGGATGTACCAAGTGCTCAGCTTTCTTCAGCTGACCTGACCCCTCCTGCTCCTCAAGGGCGGTGTGAATGGGAAGAATTCTGAAGGCTGGATTGGACTTTTAGTCTCTCTCCACTTTTCTCGTGGACAGCTCTCTTTTTCTCTACTTGTATTCATTCCTTAAATGCTTACTAAAGTGGAGCACTTCCTTCAGAAAACATCCCCCTGTTCTGCTGCCTGTGTGTAAGGCCCTGGTTTCTATGGCTACTTTACCACCTAGCAGGAGAGGTGCCACACCAACTGCCAGGAGAATGCCATGATTGTGGATCTGCCATAAGCCTTGCAGGCTGTGCTGCAGAAGCAGGGATTCATGGGTAACCAGGCTAGGACGTTCTTGACAGGCTTCTGGCAAAGCAGGACTCGCTGAGCAGAACCCTTATTACAACTGCAGACTGCCCACTAGGAAACCCAGGCTACAGAATCTAAGGTCAGTCGTCTTGCAAAAAGGATACAGAGCTCTCTCTTTGGAGAAGGGGAAGTGTGAAGTGTGCAGCGTCAGGATGGCAGTAACTGCACTGCTGTACCCTCCTATCTTGGGCTTCCTTGGTGCAGGCTAGATACCGCTCCAGCACCCACCAATCTTGTCTCTGAGGCTAAAAATTGCCTTGGAGCTCATTTAAAGTGGCAGATTCTACGTCTCCCACTCCCACAAGGGCCTCTCCTGCCCAGGGATGATTGAGACTGAAGCTGACATTTTGCAATAGTTCTGTCACTTGGTGCAGCCGAGGTCTTGCTGGACAAGTCAGTTTAATTAAAAACTCTTAGAATTGGTGTTTATGATGGAAATGCTGCCTCCGGCTTCCTAGAGCTGGATGGATTAGTCTATCTCAGAGAAGGCTTAATGACTGTGATGTCACTTGCTACTTCTTGCTAAGGAGGAGGGAGGTGGGAGGTGGTACACATTCCAAACCTGAAGAAAAACAAAACAAAACACCAAACACAAGTGTGTGCACACACCCCCACATATGCATACACACACACACCGGTTGTGTCATCTGAAAGGTGTAGCTACCGTTTCCATCATCTAGGGCAAGCATGCTACGGATGTGCTTTCAAAGCACAGCTTTATTACTGGAGGGAAACACTGAACGGCAAGCGCTGACAAAACGCCACGTTGTTTGCTAATCCTAATATGTTATTCTTCTTTTAAGATTTGCTTTTCTCAGCACCAATTCAATTATAGATGCTACAAATCCTTCTGACATTTAATTCCCTCTTGTCAGAGTGGTAAATGTATACAGTACATGCGCAGCTTTCCATTAAGATGTTAATATATATTGGAGCACACTAGCCTTTATGCAGCATAACCTTTCCTTTCTGTCTTCTCCGAGAAGGGAAGGGAAGGAATCAATGTAAGGCAAGAAAATCATGACGATTCCTATATAGCATGCCGGGCGGCCAGTGTCAACCATCGCTGCATTCGAGTGTTGCAATGTCATGCTGCTAATTCTGACATCTGGAGGGGCTGTGCAAGGCCACTGCCAGGAAAACTGCAGTAGTCGTCCTCAGTGTGCGCCCTGGAGCTTGGCATATGCTCACTTAAATGACAATTGTGCACAAACAGCGGCTGTACAGGTCACTCTCAGGGATCAGGACTCTCCCTGCCTGTCACCACCGAGGCACAGGGGACTAGCTAGGAGTTCATCTGCATGGCACGTGGGAAAGTGCACCAGACTTGCCATCAGACCTGGGCCAGAAACCGAACTTCAATTCTTTCCTGTGTGACTTCAGGCAGGTTAGTCACCTACTCTGAGACATTGGCTCCAATAGTATTCTGCCAGGGGCCAGCGCATGGCTGTGCATGAAAGTACCTATCTGGCTTAGGGCTTGACATGTCATCAGGATTCAGTGTCTGCTGAGCTTCAGTCTGTGTTATGAAAAGCTGAGGAGGCTCTTTTTGATTCTTATCACTGATCCTAGGTCAAAATTTGTCAGCTCTTTAGGAGCAATGGTGACCAAGCTTTCTTTTCACTTATACAGAATTGATGCAAGCCACATCTTACGGCTTCACTGTTCTCTACAGCGACAAAGGAAGCTCAGGGCCATCGGACACGTGCTATGATTCTGGTACACCATCTGAGGGCTGTAATGATAACCATTCTGCAGCTAAAGATTAGGACAAGTCTTTTAAATGTTGATTGCTCTCCCTTCTCCAGTCACTTGGTTTTAGTTAATTTAACCATCAGCAGAAATGACTCCATGAAACAGGATGCCAATCCCAAGACATTTAGTACTTTCAGAGCGACCCCGGCTCTCCTTGTAACAGGACACTTGGCAGTGGGGTTGACTTTTCTACTTTAAGCCATGGAAAGGCACTGAGGATGACACTGGAGTTTCCCTTAGAGGAACCTGGTAAGGAGGACAGAGTGTCAAGTGTTTCCAAACAGGCATTCCCACTAGAATTTGTCTCTATAGAGAGATGCTTTGGTGGGCCTCAGGCATTTGGGGGCGTGAGGAGGATGGAATCATGAATATGGTGAAGTCACCCCAAAGCAGTGTCCAACCTGTGGAACTGGAACTCACACTGCACACTGTGGCTAACAACTTTTTAGTCTGAAGAAAAGATTGGGTCTTTTTGGTGGTGGCCACCTTTCTTCCCACAGTGAAAACAGTAGCATGTTGGATTATGGGAAAGATCAGCACTAGGGGGAATCCAGAACCCCATTTATGGAAATGTCACTGAACATGGGCCCCATGAGCTCCCTCAATGGACTGGTTCACACTAAACTCAAGATCCTTTCTACTTCAGCTCCCGGGCTCTGAGGTCACAGGTGTGTACCACGGAGTGAAACTCCACTTTTGAAGAAGGAAATGTCCATGTCTTAACCCTCCTCAAGCATTACTTTATGGCACTTAGGGCCACGCTAGGGGAACTAATCCCATCATTTTTGGAGACTTCACAGGACAGTGGCACTGAAAACATCAGAGCAGAGCAGAGATGGATCGTTTCTAAAAGGGAAGGTACTTGATTTAAGGATTAAAACTACCTCTCCAGGTCAGTCAGCACACAGCTGGATGTCTGACAGGCCCCTCAGCGCCCAGCTTTCCTCTGCGCCTTCCCTAATGTCCACACTAAAAAGGAATTGTATGACTAAGAGGCTCCAGAGGCTGGGAACCCTGAACCAAAGGGCTACACTTTTTCTTTCTTGCAGGCAAGAGGACTGTGTTTAAGCTCTGTCCACGTGAATTGCCTGGGTCTATATGGGTGCCTACTTTCCTCACTTGTAAATTAACAACCCTTCTTACGCTGTCCTACCACAGTTTCCAGAGGATCCCCACAGCTGCTGGCTCATCTCCATCCATCCCTGGCCTCTGGCCTCCACCCTCTCCTGTCCCACTTCTTCACTCGTCGCTACTTGGATTATTCTCCAGTCACGACCAGCTGGGGTAGCCCCAGTCTGCATTCCCTAGCAGAAAGTTATCATGGGTGGCAGGGCTAGCCTGTGAAATCCAAGGCTGGATGAACTCCTTCTGGGCCTTATTCACCACTGTGTCTTAGGGGCCAGTCCAGAGCCAAGCATACAGAGCTCAAATACTTTTGTAGAATAAAAATTAGGCAACGTATACTTAGTGGTAGAAATTACTTAGCATACGTGAAGCCCTAGATTCAATCCTCAGAATTGTAAAACAGGAAAAAATGAAAGAACTTTCTGAGCTGTAGAGTATATTAATACAAGCTGAATGAAAACACACCTAAGACCCATGGGCACACTTTAAATGTCTCGCCCTTTCTCTCCTTTCTTTGTGGACATATTATCTATCTTAGTATCTATCAAAGAAATGAAACAGCCTGTTTGCCAAATCAGGGTCACACTTCATGTGGCGCTAACCGAAGGGTTTCTCCCAGTGCATGGGCTACTTCCCCATGTATGTATATGTTCACCCATGTGGTAGACACATGTGTGCAGGAGCAAGTGCCCGCATACTGCCTGAGAATCCTTGGATACAAAGGCCTAGGGTGTAGAGAGGCTTCCTCTGCAACCCACCAAGGGAGCCAAGAGCTATCTCTTCAGGATTTCTCCTAACACCTATGCAAGGGTTACAGAAGTCAGGTAGGATTCTGCCCCTCCTCTGGAGGTTTTTGTGGCTTGCGAAGGGCATGAGGATTTTTCCAGATCACTTTCTCATTTGGAGGGTAACAAGAGTTGAAAACAGCGCTGGAATGCCTTCTCTGTGCCTCTGCTTCTAAAGCAGGGGCCGAAGGGCTGCTGTGCTGGGGCTGAGGGCCACTCTCTGGCACGCTGTTTACCACCTTACTCCACTCCATTGTTCCTGGAGGCCCTTTCACTGCTGAAGGGAGGGGTCAGTTGGAGCCGTTTTTGTTAAAGCTTTAAAATAAAATAGAAGGAAAAATATGCTTAAAGCTAGTCTATTCCACATGGGTGGCAGTAACCACCAGCTGTCTCGGAGAGATGGCAGATGTAATTGATAAAACAATTCAAAACTAGTGTGGCTCTATCGTCAATAAAATTAACACCGAAAAAGTAAATAAAAGGTTTCAAGGAAGAGCCAGATAAGCCCCCCAAGTCGACCAATAATTAAATCTGTAAACTAGGCACTGAGTCTTTCAATTCAGATTACAAAGGGGGAGGATCAGCTGGGCATCTCAAGTTGCTGGTTGAGGGCTGCACACCATATGCTGCCTTTGAAGCTGTCATTAACCGAGGCAGGCACCAGTGAATGGAGGATGAGGGTGGGAGCAGGGCAGGGGAAGACCTGCAAGTGAGCAACATTAATCCCTAATGTGGAAAGGATGGACTTTCTACCCAATACAGCAGGGAGTGGGTAGCATTATTCATTATCACAGTTTAGCATTAAATGGGCAACACCTACTCTAATTTATTGATGGGCTGTTTAAGGCGGGTGTTAACCTGTTTGTCTTGTATTATAATTGAATTCAGTCTCCAGGCTACAGAGATTTGAGAAGTTCATCCTTTCTCAATCAATATGCTCCCCTTCAGTGACCCATTTCAAGACAGCTTCATAAAAAATAATGTATTTTGTTTTAATAAATTTAAACACTATGACAGCTGCTCAATTTTTATTGGTTGTTTTTTTCTCCCTTTAGATGTCTCTTCACAGCCCAGAGAAGCCAAGCTCACAATCAATAGTAATTGATTAATCAGCATCCCCTTTGAACAAAGGTGCTAATCAGTTTTTGATTAGTTCATCAAACCAGATGCAAAGGCAACCCAGCCCAGTCCGCTAGTTCATCAGTGTTCTACATGACTTATGACTTCCAGCAATAGGAGTGCCTCAGTCCTGGAGGGAATAGGGGGGCAATGTAATTATTAATTTAACCGAATTATTATGAACACAAACAGTTGTTGGTTTATTGCTCCTGACTTAGGTGATTGATAGAACTGCAGTGGGAACCCATCTAACATATTGCAGGGCTGAGACCTGCAGTGTTCCTAATTGATGAAGCTGGGAGAAGGGGTACCTGGCTGACTCATGTTTTCCTAAAGAGGACAAAAACTCCTTTTGCCTGTCTGAGTGATCCTTGTCGGGAAATACACTAAGAGAGATGGGGGACAATCTAGACCTTTCTCAGGATTCCTGGGAGATCCAGTTGCGCAGGGTCACTGTATCTGGGGGTGACCTCAGATGCCAGAACAGAGAGCACCTTCACCCTTCACCTGGAAGGCAAACAGCTGTTCACTTCTGGCAATGCCTGAGAAGTCAGGCAAGACTTACCTACTTCTATTTTTAAAGAAAGTAAATGATGTGGGAAGGTCATTGGTTAATTAATAAAGAAACTGCTTGGCCTCATAGGTTAGAACATAGGTGGGTGGAGTAAACAGAACAGAATGCTGGGAGGAAGAGGAAATGAGGTAAGATGCCTTAGACTCGATAGCTCTCCTCTCGGGGACAGATGCGATGAAGCTCCGACCCAGGATGGACGTAGGCTAGAATCTTCCCGATAAGCGCACCTTGGGGTGCTACACACATTAATAGAAATGAGTAATCAAGATGTAAGAATTAGCCAGTAAGAAGCTAGAGCTAATGGGCCAGGCAGTGTTTAAAAGAATCCAGTTTCCATATAATTATTTTGGGGCATAAGCTAGCCAGGCGGCCTGGGGCTAGGTGGCAGGAACGTAGCCCACGCTCCATCAACAAGTAAATGTTTTGTTTTCATGCGTTTGCAACTTCTTTAAATATATCTATCAGTAGAAAGAGGCAAACGAATGGCATGGCTAATAGGTGGCTACCTTCCTATTTATTTACTGAAATTCACTGGTATTTAGAATTCATTCATTTACCCAGAAAGTATTAGCTGGGTGCTTACTGCAAGAGAGGTGCAAACAGGGGACAGATCCAGCAAGCAGCCTCCTGGAAGCATCTACTCTAGGAAATTCCAGAAGTCCAGCTCCCCTACACAGGGACAGAGTAGAAAAGTGAAAGTATCCGTGAGGTCTGAAGCACACAGTCGGAAACACATCCAGTGTGTTCTGAGATATGGGGGAGTACTAGCTTGTTTTCACTGAGGTATAGGTAAGGATGGCGCCTCAAGCACCAGTCATTCAAAATAACTGTAGTGAACGTTGTCTGGGAAGGGGTAATATGGAGCCTGTTTTGTAGTGGACTCTGGTTGGCAGCCAAACGCCAGCGCCTTGGCTTCTCCACTGCAATGTCAGGGGCGTGCTCACTGGCTCACTAAGTGCCAATCAAAGTGCTCCAGAAGATTTAGGCAGTGTCACCGAAGTCTCATGACATCATGGAAGCTCGAATAATTGTTTAGCTCTGACCACTTTAAATCTCCTTCCTCCCGCCTTTGTAGGACATGCTTCTTATTCTGGATTAGTAACACCTAAATCCTGGAATCAAGCATGAAACCTACTTTTTGCAAGAGCTCAGTATGCTGTAAAAAAGGTCTCAGGTGGATAATTAGTTTACAGCCTGGTGCGTGACAAAACAATTGGCCCCCTCCTCCCTGTCCTGCTCTCCCACCTACTTCAAAGTATACAATATGGCTTTCTAGTCTATTCCATAGACGTAGACAGTCAATAGGGCTCTAAGATCATGTCACATAATCCAACATCAACTGCTTCATAATGCAACCAAATTTCTCCTGAGCCATTGAGCATCTCGGATGGAAACATTACTTCAAGTCACCAAGCAGAGTGGCCTCAGCATTTTGTTTTCTACTGTATTAAAAGCACAGGCCACGGTCTGCAATAGTGCATTGTTATCGTAGGAAAGAAAGGTGGGTGAGAGAATGGAGAAGAAGTTATCTACACGTGGTTTGTTCTTTTCTTAGTCTCAGCACCCACAATGATTGCTCAGCAAACCAAGTGGTCATTTGGTCACAGTGGACAAAGCACCCACAGGTTGGACACTGCAGCACCTTACCTAATGACTAGCCCTTACCTGAGAGGTCCTCACTGTCCAGTTCTTCTGCGGAATTGGGCAACTGAGTAAGGCCTTACAAGTAAAAACAAATCGTTTTTCTTTTCATTCCTCGAGGGACATAAACAAAACACTTAAGAACTGAGGATGGACTTTGTGTAAAAAAAGGAAACATGAGCCAAATCTCTTGCTATCTCCCGCTTTTTTGGAGAGCTTGAATATATTAATCCGTATGTTCATTTCTTTAATTACATAATTGTTATTGATATACGATAAGGCAGAAAGAGTCCTCAGTCTCCACTGTTGAAAGCACATGAAACATGAGGGTGAATGTTTAAAAATCACTCATTCAAATAAGCATGCAGAAAGAAAAAAGTGAAGCTGAATTGTTAGCTGTGGACACTCTGATATATCTCTTCAATATGAATGTACTTAGATGCTACATACTGACATATGTAAGCTTTATCTTGCATTTCACTGAGAATTGAAATCCTTTGCCAATACTGACAAACATAGTTCATTTATCAATTTAGAATGATCTTGGATCACATATTTCAAAATGGTACAGCATCTGCTAACTGCAGATTGCAGGTTATGCGTTCATCAGAAAAATCTGATTCACAACTCATTTTTTAAAAAGAAGAATTTCATAAATCAATGGTATCCCAGAAATACAAAACCCTCAAAGCTGAAAAAGCAGTAAGGTCAGGAGATAATAAAGCAGGGCTTGAAATGCTGGTGTTCCAGTCAACCCCAATGTGGCCCAGCTGGGACAGTTCTCTACCAGCTCTGCTCTGAACTAAGTGAGGGAGGTGCAGCTAGAGATGGCTTCCATTTCTTCATGCTTATTTCTCGGCTGATCTTTCAAGGAAGTTTATTAAATACCATAAAATGTTAAGACGGTCAAGGTGGCCTTTGCTTATTCATTGCTGTTCTCCTTCAATCCCAACTTAGTGCCCCAGGTACTCGAATCCCCACAATAGCTGTCTTACAGTCTGTGTCTATCGTTTTGAAGGTGGTTGTGGGTCTAACTCAGCTGTAAGATCTTTGGAGAGAGACACAAGTGTTGTTTATTTTTGTATCTTTCCCCTCCCTGAAGCTCAGTAAAACTATCCTATCAGTAAGTATTTGCTGAGTCAATGTTTTGTGATCAAAGCCGAAAGGCAGCCATAGTGGCAGACTGGCTACCATTTATTTATTTCACACGAGCCAAAACAAGCTTGTACGAGTGGACACTGGAGCTCAAATTTTCTGAGGTGACTTACAAAGGCGCCAAACGAACATGGCGAGCTGGCTGAGTACGCGAAGAGGCTGGCCCACCATCAGCCCTAAGAGAGGAGAGTTTCTCACATGAAGCCTGGGTACCGAGTGCTTAAGAGCACAAGCCAAATCAACATGAAAATCTTTAGAGTTCACAGGTGTTCTGCAGCTATGGAACCATGCAACTAAAGGGGACGTGGTAATGCAATAAATTATAGAGGCAGCTGAGGGGACATGCTAGCCCTTGGTCCTGAAATCTGATTGGTTGAAAGTGTTTCTATTTCTAATTGGCTTGATCCATTGGATAAAGACTAATGAATACAATTATTTGAATAACTGTTATAAATGGGCAACATAAAGTAGTTCTCTGTAGTTAATTATGAATTTGCAGTTCTCAGAAGGCTAATCCCTCACTTCCACGTGGCCCGATGAATATCAATGTGCTCTACATATGTGCTTGGTGCCCACTGAACCACATTAAACAAGGATGTTTCAAGTAGGCAACTTTACTGCTGAAGGCTTGTTTCCCTGGGGAGGACACTAGAAAGCTAATTTAAAAAAAATAAAGACAAATATGTTTATGAAGTATCATTGATATGCAAAGTTTTCCATTAAGAAGCGACAGACAGTTGATATACACTTCATTAAAGCTGAAACTGTCATTTTTAATGGCATAAATTTTAAGATAAACCAAATCTTCTGGAATCTCCTGCTTGGATTATGTTCCAAACTGAGAAGCCATTTAGGCCAGGGGTGTTAAATTTGTTTTTGCAGGGCAATTGTTTTTTATGAATCTACAGCACACTGTCATAGTTGGGTAATTTCTGAATAAATATAATTAGAAGAGTTTACCATAGTACTGGGTGTACAAGCAAGGAAACATAAAATCTACCTCCTAGAATCGCTTTGGTTTAGGTATTTTTCTTTCATGTTAAAAATTAGACTCCTCTCATTTTCTTTCTCAAAGAAAATGACAAAGATGCACTTTATGAAGCAGAGAATATTTCTCAAAAGGAAACATTGTGATTTAATAATAAGTGGGAAATTACTTCTTGGTTCTTCTATTCAAAGTTTCCTATCATCTAGTCAAGCTCTTTCTAGTCACGTCTAATTAAAATGCATGCAGTGCATTTCTTTGAACTCTGTTAAACAAATGAAAGTTTACTTTTGTTGCATTTGTTTTTGTTTTGCAATTAAGGAAGTCCTAAGGTACAGACATGAGAATTTAATTTATGCATGAAGGCTGTCTCTCCTGCACAGATTCATGTTTGGCTTTTTCTGGTGTTACAGGTGCTGTGGTTCAGGCTAAGCACTGTGCGCTTCTGGAGTCGCTGTTTCTCCTTCTTGACAGCACCTGCTGGCTTCTCAAAGTGGTTATAATGTGCCAATTTTAAACCAGAAGAAAAACCTCAAAGAATTAGAATCAGTTAGAAATCCTAGCCATTTCAATAAATGCAAAAATCAAGTATACCTAAAGAGGCTCCTGGATTTGATTCATCAAGTTATCATATATAGATATAGATATATATTACAGAAAATTATGGAAAAGAACAATTAGATAAAATCCCTAGGAAAGAAAACCTCGGCCCACTGGCCTCAGCACCATTCTCATTAGGAAAAGCAGAGTAGGCGACGGTCTCTCTCTTACCTACGCAGCACACATCTGATCACTTGGCCATGTCATGGAAACTGATACTTCCACCACCAGCCATAAGAGTTCAGACGCCCCCGGTAGTTTATATCTAAAAGCTCAGTCATCCTGTTCTTCCTGCTTTGTCAGCTTTTGTGGAGAGTTTTTCCCTTCTTCCCATTAGCAGAAATTTGGTTCACGCCGTTAAACAGCAGCACATTGTTTCCAAGCTGCATATCAAGGCTGCAACGCAATCTTCAGGTCCTGCAGCCATTCATAAACCTCTTTAGCTTTGTTCGTGGGTAGAACATACAATGTCTGCAGAGTCCCTTGACTGAATGACAGCCCTTGAATGCCATTGTTATGTACTCATACAGAGATGTACAGAGGTACATACACAGACGGTGGACATAGCGGTTGTAATCACGTGCACTGCTGGCTAGTCTTCTTTCAAATGGGCTTAAGAATTTCCCCACAACTGAACCCCACGTAAGATAAAGATATAACACAATGTTTTCAGAATTCTGTCACGGTCTGCACTAGTCATAAACCAGGGAGAGGGAGTTACCTAAGACAGGCAGTGGTCTGGGGTGTGGGCTTGATCTCTAGCACTGGCCAAATACTTTGAACCCCCCCCCAAAAAAATGTTTCAGAGGAGTTCTCCATTTCAGTATGAATTAATCTATTTAAAGA
Organism: Chionomys nivalis; assembly: GCF_950005125.1. NCBI lineage: Eukaryota > Metazoa > Chordata > Mammalia > Rodentia > Cricetidae > Chionomys > Chionomys nivalis. The sequence continues at coordinate 46,748,679 of NC_080089.1, read as the reverse complement.
CTCATGTGGAATATGAAAATCCATGAGATCGTCAGCCTCCACTGTTTCAACAGGTAGAAAAGGCAGGCTGAGTTAGAAAGAGTGGGGAGAATGGGATGGGGGAGGGAGAGAAAGAGAGGGAAAAGGGGAGGGATGGAGGGAGGGAGGGAGGGAGAGAGAGAGAGAGAGAGAGAGAGAGAGAGAGAGAGAGAGAGAGAGAGCCCCAACCCAGAAGCCAGCTGATTGCAGTGCAGCAGAAGCACAAGCGCTATTCCAGACCATGGGCATGCTGTCACCCGACCCCTCACGGGGGCCAGGAGGTGGGGCGGGAAAAGGAGAGGGAACACACAGGACAGAAAAGAACAAGGCACAAGACATTTAAAAAGAAGTGCCCACACTGAAACAGACAGACAAAAACCATCACACGCACCCACACGCCAAATAATCAGGATAACGACGACACCACCCGTGCGCTAACAACCACCCATGCAGGTCTGCCAGCAGCTTCTGACCACGAGCTATCAGGATTTGGCAGTGGTTTTTCTTGTTTCTTTCTTTCTTTCTTTTTTTGTATTGTTCAACATGCACACACAACACAGGTTATTTTTGTTGTTTGTTTTTGTTTTAATTTTTCCCTGTGCAGGCCCTTAAGGATGAACTCCAAAACCACAAATGCTCAAAATCCTTATTCAGAGACCCCTTGTGACAGCCTTGCCTAAAAAATAAAAAAAAAAATCTCATTCTTATGCTCACATTTATGTTCACTCTCAGTGAGGTCCTTTAATATGGAGGTGAATTGCTACTTGGTTTTCTTTTGGAGAAAATCCATTTGGTTTCGAATCATGCCCATGCACTTCCAACCTTCCAATACATGCTTATTCCAATCAGTTATCGGTAAGAACAAACAATCAACATATAGAAACAACTAAAGTAAACTTCATACATACTCTAGCAACACAAGCGTGAATAAAGAATTGTAATGAGTCTTCATAGGGAAATCCTGAAAAGGTTTTTTGTTTTGTTTTTGTAAATGAAAGAAAACAGCCATATGGTAAGTCCAGTATAACTTTTGAGAACAACAAGATGGCCACAGCTGGATGACTTAGTATGTCTTGTCATTTCAGTTGCTAAGTTATCAAGCCATTTACTATTTTTTTTTCTGAAACCACAACACCATAAGGACTGTCTCAAGGTCATCAAGTCATATGGTTGCTGCACTGACTAGCTGGGTCTCTAGTACTAGGATAAGATCAATTCTACAGTATCACATCCTTGTTAATCTGCTTCCTTGGTCTGTCATCCACCATATCCTGTTGCCCTTTACAAGTGACTTAGAAAATTTCTTCCCTTTTCATCAAGTAAAATTTCAGACATTACTTTGGTTTGCATTAGTGCTTTTGGCTGAGGGCTTGAGAGTTATCTGGCAAAAATAGTGGGGGACCCTTTGAGAAGTGACTATGAGGATCAGAGACAAGCTGAAGAACGAACTTATAAACACACTATGCAGAGATGAGCTGGGCTTAGCCACCATTTCTCTGGCTCTTTGCTGCTAAGGACTCCAGTTGGAGGCACAAGAGACACAGGGTACAAGAAGGCTGTGCTTGCTACTTTCCCCCACGAGCTTCTCAGACCCAAGTCTCACCCTATGGCTCTGGGGTGATAAAGACAGTGGCTACTTCTCCTGGGGCAGACAAACCTGTATGCTAATTGATCCCAAGTTAAGTGCCCAGAGACTCCTTTCCCTTTCCGATCTGTTTAAAGAGGCAGACCTAATTAAAATGAGTAGCCCCAAATCAGAATCAATTTCTAGGTGCTGTCTCCATCTTTAGGCCAGGACAAGTTTCCTAGTTTGCATACCCTGTCTAAATCTTTAAGGACGAGTTCCCCAAGTACAAGTCCTTGGATCTAATTGAGGGATTGAAAACATGGAACTTTGGGGTTTTAGGGATAAATGGTCACTATTTCTTCAAAGAGGTCAGAGAATTTGGGAACCCAGGTTGTACTTGACCCTGGAGTTAACTACAGGAAGGCCAAAAACTTAGAGTACTCAAAAAAGAATAAAACAAAATCTCTTGAACTACATTAAAACCACCGTAAAGCTCTCAATAAATGTCAGGAGGTATTCGACACTAAGTTCAGTGGAGTGCAGAGTCTGAGATGTAGCCAGCTCTGTGGCTCACCTTAGAACACACACAATTTATACCTGACTGACTTCTCATGACTATGGCCCCTTTAACTTACTGCGTGAAGATTAGGACAGAATGAAATGGGGAGTATGCTGGAGAGTCCCATCATTTCCAGGTTGTGGTACTGTGTGTGTGTGTGTGAGAGAGAGAGAGACAGAGAGAGAGAGAGAGAGAGACAGAGAGACAGAGAGAGAGAGAGAGACACACAGAGAGAGAGACAGAGACAGACAGACAGACAGACAGACAGGGAGTGAGAGCCCTGCTGAGCTGACCCTGAGTAAGGCAAGCTCTCCAGCAAGAGCCAGCACAGCTTTTACTCAGAGATGTCCAACTTTTAAGTCCTGAGACACAGCTGTCTGAGGAAGTCAGTGTGGGCTAGATGCCATTCTTTAAGCTGAATGAACAGTACAGCTGACTGATCACCTCTTGTCACTTAGGTGATAGATTTTCACCCTGCATAGCATTTAAAGTGACTGAAGCAGGCCCTTTCCAAATGATTCTCTTGGATTCAGTTATTAAAACGCAGCCCCCTTTAAACTAACATATCTACTCTAAGCACAATCTTGCCAAGGTTAAATTTGAGATGAGTAATAAAATAATATACAGATTAAACAGGACTCTCATTTTCTGAAAAAAAAGAAAGGAAGGAAGGAAGAAAGAAAAATGTTAACAGACCTGTCCCCATTGGTAGTTCCCTAGTGACAGGGGAAGGAGACAGGGTGTCCTGATGTCCCTGTCTGAAGATTATGCACTCCTTTTTTTTTTTTCCCACCTTTCGGTTAAAAACAAACAAAAAAAACTTAACCTACCTACCTTTTATTATTTGACTTTCAAAGTACCACACACCAAAGACTGCATTAAACCCCACTTCATGCTGTTCAAATGGAACATTCTTGGGGAGTTGTTTCCCACCCAATGGAAACATAACCTTAAATGAATAGAGAGACTGGGGAGGCTGGTGGGTAAGGAACATGGCCTCTATTTCAGGTGCTAGCTCTGTAGACAAATACTTTTTTTCCATTTAATTAAAAATATTTTTTGAAGTCTCATGTATTCCAAGGTTTGGAGGAATGTGTGATGGACACCCTACCATGCTTGCCACCCGAGGGGAGGCCTCAATCTCACACTGCAACCATTGGCCATTGAACTCACAACAAAAATGACAAGACTCAGTGCAACGTCAAGCATTAAAAAACCATGGTGCATTTCTGAGATCAGTCTATTTTGAGCGTGAGTTCCCTTGAAGACTGCATTTCTCTTTTTCCCAGGCTTGCCTTGCCTCTCAGCAGCGCTGAGAAAGTAGATAAACAGGAATGTGATACCAACCGTGAACTGCTGGTTCTGTCGTCGCCGTGGTGTCTACAGACGGGAACAGAGGATTGGAGGAAGGGAAGAAACAGGAGGAACGGCATGCAAAAAAGGGGAGAATGGAAAAAAATGGAACAGATAATATATGAGCAAGCTTTCAAAGAACACCGCGTGACAAGCAATAATAAATGAAAAGCAAGGAGCATCTGAAGTGAGCGCACTGTTTTAAGACATGCCTTGAGCTCAAAGCTACGAGCCAGGGAGGAAAACAGTAAATTCTTTTGTTCCGGGGGTCTTGCCAGGACACATGTATTTGCCAGTCAATAGTCGGGGGACATGCAAAGTGATGAGAAACACCAGTGCAAACTCAGTGGCCGCTAGATGGTTCTTAAAGCATCGAAGCTCAGGACTGCGACAGAAAAGCTCAGTTGGAAGGCTGGTTAAACAATGGATTCAGACATTCAAACATTGCCTTTGTTTCAACCCAACCCACCCGGGCGCTGGGGCTTCTGGAATCAACTCCACTGTTAGGAGGACACTTTTCCAGCTGAAGTCCAGATGCTCACAGATGAATATGCAACATAGAGATTCGAGTTCTCCATCCACTGTATTATTTCATCAGAAGTTAGTTGGTAAGTTCAATTCATGGGAGTGAACATGTTCAAGACACACGTGTGCACACATACATACACACACACACAGAGCCGGGATTCTTCATTCTATAAGATACGTTATAATCTACAAGGTTTGTCACAAAAACACATGTGTTCACATAATTGGACAAACACCACTTGGGAATTTCCAAGTTTCAAGAATCCAGCTATATTGCTGTGTTCAGCCCACATCCCCAGGTTTGGCTGCCAGGTTTCTGCGGTCCTGACTGGTCGTAAGACAGAGCTATCATCTTCATTGGTACTCTCCCACCTGTGACCTGTCTCTTCTACTTCTGATGCTGTTCAAGTTGGTTCCTATCAGCTTCTCTTCACAGTAAAATGCCTCCAAAGCATTCAAGGAGGGAATCTGCTCTTTACTTTTGGCTACAGAAGTGGGGCGTCTAGCTAATGAAGTGCATGATGGCCTTCTTTCCCAGTCCTCTTAAAAACATCCAACTTCACTCTGATGTCAATGCACTAGGCCCCACTTTCTTTCTCAGTTCTGTAGTTTTCAAGTGTGTTTCTTCTAGCAGCCCCTCCCTAGTCAGAAGCTGCTGTTGGTTGAAGCGAGATCCCGAGGGTTAAAAGTCACAAGCCATTTTTATGATAGAGGCCTTTAGCTGGCAATTGTTTTCAATGACTTGAACTTGACACAGGCAATGTTTAAATGCACTGGAACATTTTTTTGTGTATAGAACTTTTTTTTGTGGTGGTGGGGGTCAAATGAGCCTGGAGCTTCTGATGTATAAATATGACACATGAATTCACACCGGCGTTCCCCTTCAGTTGGCATGCTTTCTGGGACAATAGGGGCCTAATTATCATCAAAAAAAAAAAAAAATTCAAAGCCCTTCTAAGGAGCCAGAATTAACCGGAGGTCTTAGAGGCCAATGCATCTTTATACAACTGATCACTAAATTTCTCAAGGACAGAGGAAGGAGAGAAATACATAAAATACACTGAAGAAGAATATAATACTTACTTATAAGTCAAGTCTGTGGGCCTAAAATAGCAGTGAAAACAACACAGGAAATTGTACAGTTGAAACAAACCCTATACCAGATCCTTAAAGATGACAGATGCATCTCCTTAGTTGAGACATTTGAGTCCAACACTGGTCTGAGGCACTTTAAATTTGAGGGGCAGGATCAAAGGCACATTTGTATAAACATTCATATGCAGGTAATACATTTTATGGGCAGGCATTGGCTCCTTTCCAAAACAGAAGAAAAAAAGCAATAAATGCTTTGGCTCATTATTTTTGTGGTACCACTTTTTAACAAACCTTTTTTTTTTTTTTTAACCAAGTAAACCATTAACATAAAATGAAAAAAGTGAGTGGATTAAAACATCAGGGATAGAAGACTCAAAAATCAGATCTAAGCATTGACCAACAATCCCAATTTACTGTCTTCCTGTATTACAACATTATGTCAGCTTCATGACAAAATTAAACCAGATGAAGCCAGGCGTCAGCTCTTACATGGGCAGCAGACAATAAATGCAGCCATGACCACAGTGCATTTTGCTCCTAACTCTAGGGATGCGAAATCCATCAATTGAACCCAACGGAAGAGAAAAGGGCTATTAAGGAAAAGCACTCTAAAACAGTTAAGCAAACACATATTCAAGTCAAACAACATGATCACTGCAGTTGGAAACGGCAAACTACGAGCAGCAATGGATGGGACGCTGCAGCCGGAACACAGGTGGGTATGGGGTTTAAATCGGGATTAAGAGTGTGTCTGGGGAGCTATTGACTCTGTTTCTCACAGAGCATCTGGTGTGCGACCTGAGCAGGGGCTATTTTGAGTTAAGAGAGAAGAGAAAATGCTTTAGACGTGACTGTGTGCTCCCCATGGGGGGGGGCACTAGGACAGGATCTAATTCTCCTTCATAACTGCACGATGATACCATGCAGAAACCATAGACAGCTTGGCTCTGGGGTGAGTACAGAGATGTGAAGCATGATTCATTAGGGTATCTTCAGAAAATGGAGAAAAGTGCAAGTCCTCCCCCCAAGAATCGGCTTCTGGGGTGGTCACTGGAGCATTTTATAATATTTTAGTTTTGTGAGCAAATGCAAACATGTCAGTGTAAGTTATAATTGCAAAAATGGGCTTGATTAGTGTCTGACTGCTCTCACAAATCTCTTTAAACCTCATGTGTTGTCTTAAAAAAAAATCTTTGAGCTAGGCCTATGAAAAAATTGGTTACAAAAAGTAGAATGGGAGACATTGGCTCTAATATATAAAAAAGTTGAACCATTGTCTCTAGTTTTAATTATAGCGAAGGCAAATGAATTGTATATTATTTATATGTTTAAAATAACTGAAACAAACAAATAAAACCAAGTCAATCCCTGTTCTCACAAATGCTGAATGTATACAGTCTCACTCGGCATGTAGTCAAGGTTTTATGAGTCTACAATCAAAAGGGTGTGAGCTAGGGCCCACATTGACTTGGAAGGCACTCATTTCACAACACGGATGTCCCTTCTCAGGCTCACAGTCCTGCAAACTGCTAATGGGGCCCTGCCTCAAATCAGCAAAACAATCACACATTCCATGTTGAAGTACAAGATATTTGCAAAACGAAAAAACTACAACAATGTGTGAGATTAGAGACAGTAGCCATTTAACCAAGTAGCCAAGAAGCAGGGTATGTGTGTGGTGGGGATCAAACAAAAAACCAAAAAGCCCCACAACCTGCCTGAGAGGCAGCTGGGCAATATTTAGTGGAAACAGTCATGTGTAAGCCCCACTGTGGCCTGTTCTAATCCTTTCAGATGGATTCTCTCCAACTTAGAATTGTTCATTGAGTGTGACAGGCTGGGGGCTTAAAACTAATCCATAAATTAGTCCATGGTCTCAAACACAACGGGTGCCATAAATGAAAATGGAAATCCTAGGACAAAGTTAAATTCACTACCTCACTTTTCTTACCAATTGATCTCTGCTGTTCTTGCATCATGTCACAGAGTCGCAGTAAGGCAGCGTGTGGCTATGTGAGACCAGGGTGGACATTAGAAAATGCCATGGGTACAACCTAGAAAACCCAGCTTACCCTGGAGCCGAGTTAGCTGTAAGGAATTCAAACTCTCCTGTTTTGCCAGCCATAAGCTAAGGTGGAAGTGGGACAAGCAGTCTGGCAACATTTTAATACACTTTCCCCCAGTTTATTTTCTTAACTAAAGTCAACATGTAACCAACGAGATTTCTTAATTGAATTCCTCTTCAGTGTCTGCTATGGAGGGGCTTTAAATCTCAGCACCAGGGCAGGCAAAGAATTCTCCTGACGATTTTACTTCATAGTTGTGCTGTGCTTGTCAATATATATTAAATATGAGTATTTTTTTTCTCCCCCAACTTTAACTTATTTGAAATCTGCTAAAAGCAAAAATAAGTTCTGGGAAATTTGAGTTTCAAATTTATTTTCTATTGGTTTTCAATTAATTTCCTTGCCACCTATGTTCTGCTTAATTAACCTACCATTCCTTAATGATGGAGAAAGGGGCTAAGAAGAGAGCTAAGCTAAAAAGCCTAAACCGAAGTGGCCTAAGAAAGCTATTTTACGTGTGTGCGTGCATGCGTGTGTCTATGTGTGTGTGTGTATGTACTCACCTGTGTGGGTGCATGTAGAGACAAGGGGTCAACATCAAGATGTCCTTAACTGCTTCCCCACCTTATTTATTTATCTATCTATTTATTTATTTATTTAGAGACAGAGTCTCTCACTGAACCTGGAACTCACCATTTTGTCTAGCCTGGGTCGTTGTGAGCTCCTGGAATTCTTTTGTCTCTGCTCCCAAGTGCTGCCACACCTAGCTTCCTTCATAAGCGCTGGGGATCCTGACTTAGGCTTTCATGCTTGAGGAGCAAGTACTTTACCCATGGAGCCACCTCCTCAGCCCCAGCATACTTTCCAAATGTCACTTTCCCCTTAGAGTGAAGAGATTGTGAGTCCCAGAACAGCAGGAAGGGGAGCTGATTTCGTTGTTGTCGTTAAGCAAGTTCAAGTTTTGTTAAAAGCTTCTTCAAAATTGTTCACTCTGTGCAGCCCATGCCCCAGAGATCTTTTCATTTGCAAACCAGATGTTCTGCAAAATTATCGGAATCTGTAGAGTGGTTTCCCTACGCCAGGTCTCTGGATGCCAGTGGGAACACACCAAGGGGTCAGGACTAAAGCCAGGGGAAGAAGGGTTAGGAGTGCTGCTGCAGGGAGTGTGCCAGCCAGAGAGAAAAGGAGGGGGGCTCTGCAAGGCTGACTGAGATTCATCCTGCATGAGATCCTGGAAGACTGTGCCCTTCATCCCCATGTTCCTATTGCTGGGAGAGCTCCAGGTATCATGTCTGAATCCCATGAAATCCATATTTGTACTACTATTATTTCTGTGTTTGCTGACAGATGTTGAGTATGGAAACCAGTTGGATTTCTATCTCCAGGATCAACTTTTAAATAAAGAGCATACACTTAGGAAAATTAGGATAGAAATAGTAGAATGAAGGCATCTCACCTCACTTTCCACCCCTCACTCTGTTTAAAAAAAAATAGTTGAATCTGATGACTTTCAATATTTGCGGTTCTCTTACTTTCTTCTGCTCCTTCCTAAGCCAGCATGGGTCAATGCTGGCTAGATATAAATGAGGCAATAGATAGTGGGTTTACAATTTCTGGCAAAATGAAAATGTAGACAGGACAGTATGAAAAGAAATGGACATGCAAAGGTGGAATACTAAGTAAAAAGAGGCTCATTAATATTAATTAATGCCCTAATAATATTCCTATCCTCAGGCACACTGGCATATCAGTTACTCTGTAAGTGCTCAGTACATAAAGGAAGACTCATGTATTAATGGTGTAGATGCCAAACCTAGGAAGAAGACAGTTCAATAAACGTCCTAGGATGAAGGATGTGCGCTTCTTAGAAAAAAGGGGGCTTTCCCTAGGCAGCATCAATAGACACACCTTGAAGAGAGATGCTGGAAGTACATGGGTTCTTCATGCTTCATTTCCAAATGCTACTCTTTCGTATCTGCATTCTGGCTGTTCCTTGACAGCACTGAGCAATGAACACTTCTGTGATGCTCTCCCGTGGCGCCTGTTACCTTGAAACTTAACACTCAGGTTGCAGGGATCTCTCAACTGCACAGAAAGTGGTTTAAGGAATCCTTAATCACTGTGGGTGCTCAATCTTTGTGGAATGCAACCGAAAGGCAGATCAGCTTATAGCCCTTGCACTGTGCCATTACCAGCAGTACACGGTTGAAATCACTAGGCTGAGACTTGGGAAACTGAGACCTCTATGTGGAACAAAGCTCCATTACGACTTAGATGGCCACACTATAGACTTGGCACCAAGCATACGTGTCCTCTCTTTTACATCTAAGACACAGCATGCAAGCTCGGTGTAAGTTCCCTTACTGGCATACTCTCCAAATGCCATTGAAGGACAAAGCCTGTGTCTGCCTTCTTTATATGACCCGATCCACATTAACATTGGGAAAAAGCCTATGCTATCAAGCTGTGAAAGCCCAAATAATAACACGGGTCTGAGGCTAGGAGCCACTTCCTCCCAGGTATATTGGATTTTGAGTGCGTTGACACCAATAAGAGAAACCTTGCTATTTTCCTTTCCAAGAAACATCAAATATTTAATTGAATACATGCTTTAAAAAAAGAGAAAAACTCATTTAGAAATGACCTACTTCATTCTTATGAAAGCATATTTAAATGCGTCTCACAATCTGGCCCTATAGCTATTCATTCTTATTCTAAGCTGTTTTAATTTTTTTTTTTAATTTATGGCAGTTGCGTGTACATTGCGACCCACAGGTTGAGCTCCCCCTGGCCTGAATTTTGTATCTAAACTGTTAGGAGTGTGCACGACTGAATGCTGAGAACTTTTCCTAGCACTCTCCATCAAGCACTCAAGTCAAGACTCCACCAGGTAGGAACAATACAAGATCCAAGTTAATTAAAGAGAGAAACAGATCGCTTTCCCTAGCAAGCTTCAGAAAGGCAGCCTGACCCAATGGGGAGGAAGAAGCTACAGCTATCTCCAAGCACAGAGACAGAGCCCGCTACCAGCCCCAAAACATGGGGCTCTTAAGAAGAAAGGTCAAACAGTCCATCTGGTTTGTTCTCCCATGTCATGTCATATACTCTCACAAACAAAGAAGCCCCAAGGACAACTCGATGGGACAAAAAATAAAACACTAAGGGTGGGAGTTTCCCAAAGCCAAGAGCTGAGCAGAACCAAATGATCCTAACGTCAATGAGCAGGAAAGATGAGAGCGATACTTTTAAACTTTAGGGCAAATGCCAACGAAGCTCTACATGGCTTCTCATCCAGTTCTATCCTCAAATTGTTTCTTATGTGGAGAGGCCATAGAATAATGTCAATGGTAAGGCTACAACTCTGTTGATATGGCAGATGGATAACGAATATTCTTCCTTCTTCTTCTTTTTGTTTTTTGAGACAAGGCCTTACTCTGTAGATCAGGATGGCCTCCAACTCAGAGATCCAGCTGCCTCTGCCTCCCAAACACTGGGATTAAAGGTGTGCACACCATGCCCAGCCTGAGTGTTCTTTTCAGTTCTTAACACCTGCAGAAAATTATCCTTAGGCAGGGTAACCCTTCAGGTGTGGCTGACATGTCACCAGATCTGTTTCAATTGGAGAGGACAGTATGCAAAGGCCACTGCTCTCCTAGGAAACTAGGAAATGTAAGAGTAGGAGAGGGGCAAAGAAGAGCTGGAGGCCACAGGAGCCCTCCTCTTTAAGGGTTCAGAATGGAGCTGTAGCATGTGTTGAGAGAGTCAGATGCCTTGGAACAGAATGCCAGCCTGCCTTCCTAACAAGGGGAATAATTCCATTATCCTGACGGGGGAAGATCGGGGATAGCTATGCAAGTCTTCTTTGGAGAATTCAGAAACCAACCGGGACCTTTTGAGCTTAAAAATATTTTTTTTCTATTGCATTTGTACATTTTCCTGGTAATGAAACTCTGACCTGGGGAATGGGTTTCAGTTACTGTGCTTGACTTAGGAGGAAAGAAATAGCTGACTGTGGCTGCTTCTTCTTTTTCCTTTAGAGCCCCAGCTTTGCGTTACTGTCGCTGGATTCAGCTGTTGAAGCTTTTAAGGCTAATGGTGACTGTAAATGTACCAAACAGTACAAGAGAGAGGAGGAGTGGAAATTAATTTAGCTATCCATTTGTCAGGATCCCGGCTGGAAGATTCTTTAGGAACCAATCTAAATCTAGAGGTTAGCCTGAACCTTTGAAATGGGACACAGAACCAAGTCCATAACCTTTAATCTGTTTGGAGAAGAGGACAAATGTTAAGTTCTACAGGTTGCTTTCTGGGCAAGATAAATATGTAGAAGGTAATCTGTTAAGTCACAGTAGCCCTAAAAGACCACTTCCATTAAGGTGACGGATTCCGTAAGGCTGTTTTAGTAGCAATGTTAGTTTAATGATTCCTGGGTGTGACACCGAAGATCTGGGCATTCATTACCACTGGTGCACTTGGGGTGTAGAAAGCATTCGAGTGCTAACACCCACAGACCGAAGTGCACCTGCGAGATCATCCTGAGTTATTCTGAATGGAGAGGCCAGCGGCAGAGACAGAAGTAGACACATTCTGATTAAAGTCATCTCTGATGTGGACAGAAATATGGTGTTGTTTATTCTAAGAGTTTCTTTTTAGATCAAGTCTGGGCCAGCAGAACTGTGATCACGATGAGTTGTAGATATTGCAGGACCTCAGAGGAGAAGGAGGTCCTGGGGAGCAAAAGATTAAGAGTTGTGAATTAGAGCAACTCGGGTGACTTGGGAGATTGACTGTAGTGATGCAGAAGAGTCAGGGAATGCTAACCTCTTATTTAAAAAAAAAACAATCAAAAACAAAAACTTAAGTCAGTGATGAGACCAGACACACATGAAAAAGTGTTGTTTCGCGTTCAAGAAAAACGGGGGGTTGATACACAGAATGAGCGAAAACTTTATTGACCTCAGATGTAAATCCTTACAGATACCTACATAGAATCTTCTACCATGGGAGGTATAAAGGCTGGGTCATACTTTGCCAAAGATGAACACACTGCTAGTGATACCTACACCGTTTGTTTATTTGTTCAAACATCCCAAGGGCCTTTCACAGGAAACTACGTAACCTGGTAAGAAAAGCACATGCCTAAAGGACTGAGGATATATTTCAGCTGTACATGTTTGCCTAGTATGCCAGAGGCCCCATCCCAGAAACGCCAGCCAAGCCAAACACAATCAAAAGTACATTTTACTAAATAGAGACAAGGAACTGAATTCTTAGGATGAAGCACCAGCAGTATGGCTGCTGTGGACATCCAAGCAGAGGAGAAGGAACATCTTTGATGTGGTAATACACACTACAGAAGATGCCAGGGATTGGTCTACTACACACAAAACTGAATGCACTAAGAAGCAGGGGGAACTGACAGCTCAAGCAGAAACACAGCCAAGAACTAGGAAGCAAACTTTCTAGATGGAGCCAGGTTTAAAGTGAGACACAAAACCAATTGATGGATTTTTCAGAAGGTATAACATTTAGTACAGGCACAGATGTGCTTGTAGCCCGTATTTAGGAAGCCCTTCAGTGGTGGGTTATGGCAGAGATCTTTGTCTCACTGCAATAGCTGCAAAGTGAAGAAAACTTGGATTAGACAGTCCATTGTAATATCTACTGATGAGGCCTTCTCTTTCACTGAACACTTAGCATTCTGCCGTCTCATTGACTCTTGAGCAAATGGAAAAGAAAACATCTCCAGAAAAATCAATGTGATCCTAGAAGGTGGTTCCTAAAGAGCTGAACATGAAGAGCATCAAGTGAGATAGACATTCAGTGTGTATCAAGGAGTCCAGGGATGAAATGGCTGGACTCATGGCTCAAAGGGACATGGGACACTTGCCTGGTAACAGACCTAAGTGGCAAAGTCACTTTTTAAGAGATTCTCTCCTCCATTAGAGCGGACACTTGGAAGTAGCGGTTGGGGTAGGCCTGGTCTAAGAAGTCCTGCACATTTGAGTTGGTATGATACAGCCATGAGCTGTCCTCTCTTGTTAGACCAGAAGAAAGGCTAAGGCTTCCAGTCAGGCAACACCAAACTATTTGAGAGCCACGGGGTACCAGGATGAGGAGGGAGGCTATGTAAAAAAGAAGAGGTGCACATGAGTGTTCAGCTTGGAAAAGATTGGCTCCCTCTGTTCCCTGTAATCTCCCGGGCCACAAGAGGCCCAGGCAGCCCTACTGCCAGCAGGCACCCATTAGAGGAGGGCAGATGACAGTGCATCCCATAGCGTGGCCCGAGGACGCATGCTGAAATTTAGTGCATGCACTTTCTTCACGTGGATTAAGACGAAATTTAGACCAGGACATGATCCAGGCCACAATACTTACCAGTTCATCAGCTGAAGCCAAGCAGAAGCTACTGGAAGGTTTAGTAGCCTGGCTGCCATTTTTTACTAGTGTTTTTGCTTTGAGTGGTGAGGCTTCAAAAAGAATTGCCTCACGCTAAGGTACGAGTCATCTGATCAGATGTTAAAGGTCCTTCTAGATCCTTAAGATTCAATTCAAGAGTATAGTATCGAGTGTCTCTGGAGTTCCAAAGTAAAGGAACAGTTAAGCTCAGAGGACTTACAGGGAACAGCTAGGCTTCTCTTTGTTTATACCAGAAAGACAATATACATTGAGGACATTTCCAATGGTGATGAAGGTACCATACCTGTGATGATGGTAAGGATGGTGGTGGTGGTGGTGGTGGTGGTGGTGGTTGTTGTGGGAGGAGGGATAGTTGTGGGGGGATCTGGATAAAAAAAAAAAGAAAATCAAACCCACAATGCTGAACACAACAATGACCAGTAATGACAAACAAAGGCATGGAGACACTGAGATGTTGGTTGGATGGCTCGCTTCTTTAAACCATCAAGTTCCTTGCCCTCAGAGACGTCGGTCTGAAACTACACCCCAAAGCCTCAGTTGGAAGAGCTAAGAAAAGAAGAACAGCTTTCTTATACATGACATGAATAAAAATGAAATGAGAACTGGAAAAGGGAGAAAAAAACATCTAAATGCTCAAAACCCTTAACCCGGCCAGATCTAAAAGGCAAGGCTAAGTCACCTCAGTGCCAAGAAAGCACAATGGCTGTCCCTTTCTACTTCACAGATGGGAGGAAAGAGGAGAAGGAGCCGCTGCATTTAAAGGGCTTGGATCAGCCAAGGATGGACATGGCACTGCACACATGCTCTCTGCAAATGCTAACTTCATTATTCTCCATCAATACAGCCCAGCAGGAAGGAAAACCACCTCTGTATCCATAATAAGTACAAAGAAGATAGAATGTCACCACGAACAGAGTACCAAGTTCCAGGCAAGCGAGATTTTACTGAGATGTTATTTTTTAAAAGTCAATAAAATTTTACACCTTATAAATATTAATAAGCTGCCTTTGCTCATGTTAAAAGCTTGACCTAAGTGGACCACAATGATAAAAATGAAAGAACATCTTCCACCTTGTAAACAAGAGAGCTAAATATAAATGAGGTTTGACCCTTAAATCTAGGAGCCCAAGAGGAAGCCTCTGCCTGGTACCTGATACACTGTATTTCTGTCATCTCAAAAATTATTTGGGGGATAAAAAAAGGGCAAAAAAGAAAAAAAAAAGTCTAGGCCCAGATGATCAAACTGAATGTGTTAAATTGTCAGCAAGACTTTGAACCAAGAAATCACTCTGCTGTAATAGAGCAGAGGACGATTTGAAGGCTTTTGATTCTAAATTTTTTCTAAAGCACGTCAGCTTTTTCTCTCTGACACATCTGGGGTCTTTTATCTTCAAGTGAGCCCTTGGATTGTCTAATTAATACATCAAAACTTTAATTATATATTGCACCTTTACTGGGTTTGGCACAACTTCCTGGAAGTTGATGGAATGACTCTTTTGGTGCTTGGCTGCAAGGTCTGCATGAAATGATGTCTATCATTGATCAATAATCAAAGGTTTTCATTTTCTTCACCAACTGCTCCTCTCACACAATGAACTTGATAAGGAAGAACCAACAGCAAATGGCTCTGCTTTATGACAGGCTTTTCTCCTTGAAGATGGGGAAACAAGCAAATTAAACTGTTGTTTAATGCAGTCTTCAATGAGTAAAAAAAAAAAAAAAAAAAAAAAAAAACTCCAGGCAAAGTCTCATCCTAAGAAGCAGAAATGATGAAATTTAAAATTTAAATTAACTTTTAAAAAGAACAGGATAAGAAATGACTGAGCATCATTTCAGTCTTGTCCTTTAGTGTGTTTTATGGAAGCCACAGGTGAGAAAGTTGTCTTTGTGATTGGGCAACTTGTTTGAACACATTTACATCAATGACAGGTGCCAACTTGAGACAGATGAGCTGAGTGCCCTGAGACTAGCCAGCACGGGAGACACTGCCTCCATCCGCTACAAGTAAACTGTACAGAGTGTACCTGCTGTCCATCCAAGGGACAAATGATGTGCTTTTTCTGTTGTTTCAATTACAGTATTGTCACTGAACAGCAATATTGCTCTGCTGTACTCTAATGTTATTTTTCAAACCTCTTCTAAATGCAACAGCACAAAGCATATGATGTGTGCAACACGATAAGAATGAGCATGAATGTGATCTGAAGATATGATTATGAACCAAAAGGCAGACAAGATGAACAAGGGGATAGATGTCAGGGAGGTCACCAGGTCCTCTCAATATGTAAAAATGGTACATGTCCAGGGATCTCCATCACTATGGGGCAAATCTGGTCCTTCACATCTGGTTCAGGAAACCTTGAATGAATCAGATTCCATTATCAGGTGAAACGTCCTTGCTGAGGTCATTTTCAGTAAGAAGGGTAGCACAAGGCCACACTTTCAGAAATCAGAGGGCTGGGATGTAGCTCATTGGAAAGTGCTTACCCAGTATGCCAGAGGCCCTGAAATGAGTGTGCAGCATCACAACAAACAAAGGGAGGAACAGAAAGAGCTGAAGCTAATGAGCTGTGCCTGAGACATGGATGCTAAAAGAACAAACCCTACTGGGAATCAGGCTCTAACCAGCCAGATGCTTCAAGTAGAGAAGTTACTTCAAGAGAATTAAATATTTTAGAAGTGTAGTAACTTTTAATTCACAGAGTACTTAAAAAATTGCAAAAGTACTATAATATATTGCTTTGGAAAGACAATCTGCCCATCCTTGCCCAAACTATTAGAATGTTGTGTTACTAGACCAGCAACACTTGGGTTTAGCATGCTGGCCTGCCATTCCAATGGCACTACTAGCAGGGAACAAGACACAGAGAATCCCTTGTAGCCTGTAGCCTGGATGGATCATGGATATGTCTTTATACAGGTATGTTTGCACACAGATGAGTTCCTATAATACTTGGTTTTCAAATAATGCATTGTGGTCCAGGGGGCTAATTTAAAAAGGCCAATCTTATTTTGGAGGGACTTAATCTCTCTTGAAAAGCCATGAGAATAAGAAGAATTGCAAAGACCAACTTTGCAGTAGGTTTTGGGATGATAGTATGGTGGCCCTAGGGTGATCTGGGAACCTTGTGAACTAGGCCATGTTATATGATCTTTCTAAGCTTCATGTTATCATATGTTGAATGGGGTGAAAAATAAGCACAGATCAGGGTGTAGAAATTGGATGAGATCATCTAAAATTGTCAATGCTGGAAACAGCATGAAGGGAACACTCAACAAATTCTGATTATAAGCTCATTTTCCAAATTATGCAAATATGTTTGCCAAACAAGGCATCAAAATGTCTCTTCTCATCTTGAGAAATAGGAATAGTAGGCACTGTAAATTGAACCATTTTTTTAGTTGTATGAATCAGAGAAGTGCATCACAGACTGGCAGGAAGTGATCAATGCTTTTTGTAATGTGAAATCTGTAAGGAGAACTTGACTGATGTCTATAAACCTGGGCACGAATGTCAGGGACACTTCCATCAGGCTTAGACCTTAGGGTGGAAGGGGTGTCTGCAAGAGCGCAGAGAGGAAAGCATCTTCCATTACTGCCAAAGAGTGCAGCAGAGCTGTTCTGCACCTTGCCAGCCAAAACCAGGTGCCTTGTGCCCTTTCTCATCTACACAGCAGAACCATTCTCTTTCGTGGATTTCCTTAACTACTGAGAACAGTTCTAATGAGCACTAGTGAGACTGAGCAGCATGCAAAGATAGCATACTCTACAAGCTTGCAAATATAAGGATTTGACAGGATCTTTTCATTCTAAGGCAGCAGTTCTCAATCTGTGGGTCTCAGCCCCTTTGGGGTTGTGTATCAGATATTTACATTACAATTCATAACAGTAGAAAACTTACAATTATAAAAGTAGTACCTAAATAATTTTATGGTTAGGGTCACCGCAGGGTTGCAGCATTAGCAAGGTTGAGAACCACTGTGTTAATGGGGGAAAAACCCCTCAGGTATAGGCTAAGGACTATAATTTCATATTCATATAGGTATGGCAGAAAAGATGCTTCTCTGTTCAAAAATACCTCTCCTTTTTTTTCTTCTTCATAAGGAGGGTGCCCAGATTCTGGGACAGTATAGTCTAAATACTATTTCATATGTATAATTTATGTGTCTATGCCTATACTCACATATTTATAATTTAACTTAGATTGTTTACTAAGCTATCATGAAGACAGGAATGTGGCCCCCATATTCAAATATTTGTAATTCATTATGTGTTGGGCCAGTGCACGACTTTTTCTTAATATAAAATGAAGAGACTTCAACTGGAGAGAAGAGATTCAATTTGATAGCACAAGACTATAAAGAGTGTACTTCTCAACTAAATAGAGGATAGTCACAACATGTAAAATCAGCAGCAAGATAGAAATGGGGAATGCCTGCTGCCATAGGTGTTCAATGAATATCTGTTGATTCTAAAGTGAAATTCATAGTAATATGCTTTAATAACCTTGTAGAAAAATGTTGATTAAGAAAACATATATATATATATATATATATATATTTTTTTTTTTTTTTGGTTTTTCAAGACAGGGTTTCTCTGTAGCTTTGGAGCCTGTCCTGGAACTCCCTTTGTAGACCAGGCTGGCCTCGAACTCACAGAGATCTGCCTGCCTCTGCCTCCCGAGTGCTGGGATTAAAGGCGTGCGCCACCCACCGCCCGGTAAGAAAACATATTTTTAAAAGTTGGCATTTGTGTCTAAAATAGAAGATATAGGTGGTCTGTGCAACTACCAAAGACTTTGTATTTAGTTTGAGTGTTTACTGGCTTGCAAAGCCTTCTGGATTTAATAGCTTCATGTTGAAAATAAGATATATTTTTCCATCAAAGCAGGAGAAAGGCTAGCCCATGCATCATAGGAAAAAAAAAAACCCACTGGGAATAAATTTTCTGAGCTGAACGCCACTAATTGGTAAGGTTGAATATTTCAGACATTACTTCTAACATAGGATCCATGACCTGTGCCTGAGGACTGCCTTCGTACTTAGCATGATCAGAGACTGTGATCTTGTGGGAAACCCCCACAGTCAGAGGGGGAGAACAACAGTCACTGGTGAGCCAGGTGGGGACCACTGGGGTCCACCTCAGGCCAGGCTTCTTTAAGTTCCTGTAGGACACCAACTTTTTTTTTGTTTTGTTTTGTTTTCAACTCGATCAACGGCTTTGAGGGTGAAGCCCAGGCAGCAGCTACATGCAGAGGGTGAGTAGGGGAGTGTTTCGTCTTCTCACGTACCGTATACATACAGCATGTAGTCCGAATGAGCTTTCCCCACTGTGTTAGAAGCCTCACAACGGTAAGTACCATTGTCTGTTTTGTTTAGGTTATTGATGAACAGGTTTGGCCCGGACAATACGGCGTGTTGAGGCATTTCATCATCGACTCTCACCCAAGTTACCATCACGGGCCTGCAGAAGGAAGACGAGAAAGACAGGTCACGGGAATCATTCCCCGCTCAGGTATCTGCATCCAGTTTCTCATCATTGCAGCAAACTAACCACATGCAGGGTGACACAATTAACCGGACCCACTGGAGAGTGTGAGGATTACAGAATGAAGATCGTGCAACTGCCAAACATATGCTTGGGATATGACTTTAAAACACATAATCGGGTGTTTAGAAACCTTCGAGACTTGCTAAGTGAGAGTCTTATGATTCCCAGTTCATCTTCAGTAAATCAGCAAATAAGCCAACATGGCCAACTCACACGCCCTGCTGTGTAGTTTCACACCAGTTCAGCCAGGACAGAGCTCACCCATTGTTAATCAGCTCGTTAATTAGAGAGGAAGGAAAAAGCAAGGCCTTGGCTAGTGGTGCATGCAATAACCTAATGGTTACTAATATACCAAATGTTCGCTTGCTAGGGAACTTCTTGTGAGTTTTAAGTAGACGTTGACACCTGAACTGCCCTCCCCATCTCCCTTCATTCCTTTCTCCGGTGGGCACTGAACACGCTGGCTCTACCGCATAGCTATATCCTCAGCCTTCTTTAATTACCGTTTGCTCTCAAGGTTGTCCTAGCTGGGCTGGAACTTGGTGTGTAGACCAGGCTGCCCTTGAAATGGCAGTGAGTCTCCTGACTCTGCTTCCAGAGCAGCTGGGATTGCAGGTCTGTGCCATCAGCCCTGGTTTACACAGAATTTTGTTTTGATCTGTTTTTGGAAAAACTCCCTTTGATTCTCAAAAGATGCAATCACTTCCTCTACATTTAGCCTGACTCTCCCCACCTGAGAGGTCACTTGGATGGCCCTGTTCACTTTGTCTATCTGCTCCTGATCAGTAACTGGTCCTCTGTCTTCTAGGTGCAGAAATGGCTGGACCTTCCCTGTGAGTGCATGTGGTTCTGGATTAATGACAGAAAGACACATCTCAGAGTGGACTCTTTAGGTCCAACAAGGGAACTTGCTTATCAGAAATAAGTTTTAGTGACTTGAAATAGCACATGTATCTTAAGACAGCCATTACGGAAGAGCAAATTTGACAGGATGCTCTGGAGAGGAAAGACATCAAGTCTTTCACTCACTGGACTTGGAACCTGTGTCTTCAAGGTGCCTCTCTCGTGCTCCTAGGAAACCAAGTGCAGATCTAAGAGTGTATCTGAAGACATGTTCTTTCGTGTGGTGTGTGTGATGCTGGAGCCATACCCCAGGGCCTGGTGAGTGTTAGGCAAGCACTTACCCCCTGGTCATACCCCAGCTTTTGTTTGATAGGAAGAGTTGACACCGGTTTGAACACACAAGCAATTGTCTTTCAGTCCCTAGCACTTCCTCTAGGAGCAATGACATGGATAGAGAGACCCAGGCGTAAATGACAAACGGATGCTCAAGTTAGGCCTGTCAAGTAGCATTCCAGTGTTCAAATGGGATGTGAAGGTGCAATTTCTCTTTAATTACACATGTGTTTGTCATCACAATGCGGTAAATTATTTAAAAGTTAGTGTTGCATATGTCCTCCTATAGGCAGTAGCAAATGGGGCTGCCTGGCAGTCAGACCTCACGTCCTGCTGCTTGACAGCTGAAACAATCAGTGGGGGTAAGCACTGAGAATATTCACAACATATAATGGCAAGTTAAATTACCATTTTTATTGTATGCAATTTCTTGAGAAAATAAATAGGTAATGAGCAAGGAGGGGATTGCTACGGAGTAATATAATACAGCCACATACCCTTTCCAGTTTGAGAGTAACAAATACTCTCCCTGGCAAAAATGTCCTGAAGGAAACATGTAATTTACTGTCCCTGTGGCACATGCAATCGAACACAGTACCTTCTTCAGAAGAAAAAAAATACAGAAATAAAATACAGATTAGTAATCCAAGCAGTATAAATGTGACTGATTGGCTGAATATAGGTGCTGTAAACAGGGGCCCAACCAAGAGAAGTGTTTTCCCTTAGTCCACTGGGGTTGTTTGGGAGGCAAGGGAGACTGCTAATTAGGGCATACATCACTTCATAAAAGGAAAGATCTAAATCGTTTTGAAGGACTTAAAAGAGAAAAAGCCTTCTCTGTCAAAGCTGGGATCAAAAAAATCAGCAGCACCGAAAAGAAGCAAAACAGAAGCAGATCCACCTTCCTCTAAAGGTTACCTTTCTAGCTCTGCCTCCTCAGGCAGGGAAGGCTAACTAGCCCATGCCTAGAGGACGGAGGAGAGGGAGAAGGATTAGCCATGGTCAGGCTCCCCTCTGACTATCACAGGGAGCACTCTCTCCACGGATACAGAGGGAAGCTGTGCTAGGATGCAGGAGGTCTTTATATGAGAATGGAGCAGATGATGTTTATCCAGACTGTGAGGGAAACCAACAACATGCCACAGAGACAGCAGAGGGAGCTCACTGCTGTTTCTCCCATTAGGTACTGCTTTGCGTTTTAGTGCCCGTAATCCCAACCTGACCTGTCCTTTCATTTTATGATTCAGTGGACGGGGATGGTTGTTTCATTTTCCGTTAAAAGAGTTAAAAAACATTTTGTTTTACTAGGAAGATAAGAAGCTCCCTCTTCCCTCTTCTCTAAGTAAACTGTGAGATATCTGCAGTGGAGCAGTCTCACGGCTTGTTTGCCACGGTAGTGGCGATCCACACCGCTCTTCTGATTCATCTGGATTATTGTGCAGAGATAAACAGAGCATTTCTGTCACACTCCTCAGCAACACAAGAGTCTGTCAGCTGTCCTCTCCTCCTGGGCAGCGACAGTAACATTCTTCTTGAGGGCAGTCCCCGCCAACAAAGCTGCTTCTCGGTCGAGTACAGCACTTGGAAGCACTTTTCCCCCCTACATCTGGCCCTAAGCACTGTACCCCAGAGTTTAGAAAACCATCTACAGCTGTGGTAAGAACACCCTTATTAGCAGACATTCTATTGCATTGAGGGTTTACTTATATTTTGAATGATTTTTATTTCTGTGTATCCATGTGTGTCTTTGGGTGGGAGTCTGTGGAGGCTAGAAGTGGGCTGGATCCCCTGGAGCTGGAGGGATAGCTCTGTTGTAAGCCACCTGATATGGATGCTGGGGACCAAATTTTGATTTCTACACTAGCAGTGAGGGCTCTTAACTGCTGAGCCATCTTTCCAGCCCCAGTATGTTGAAATTTAATGTAAGAGAAAATAGCTGTGAGCAGCCTGTTGACAACAATAAACAGAATTCACTAGAATTCCAGCTTTAGCTGGCACTTTCCTCCCGATCCTGACCATTAAGAACCATAGGTATTTATTCCCCTCTCATTGAATATTCGTCGTTTTCGGAAAAATCATCCATCCTTTTTACAGCAGGAGACAGGTGACGGGCCAATGAGTTGTGAATACACATCTTCATGTTGTGACATTTACTGCTCACGACCCTCTGCCAACCTTGGCCTTCAGAACTTACTGGGGCTTCCCGATGGCTTCACATGTTAACTCAAGCGCATCCCCTTCCCGGGTTAGGCCTTGTAGAGGGTAAGTCATCTGGATATGCACTTGCGGCTTATCTGTGTGACAATGACATAAAGTGTGATGTTTAGCAAACGATAGCATCAGGCAGATCAGACCTGCATACTGTCACAAACCCCACACGGCCAGTGCTTACTCTCTCCCCATCCATGTGCCTTCAGCAACATCCTTCTAATTAGTTAGTAATCCTGGCATTTGTTCAAATTAAATTGACTAATAACTCTAAGGAGTGAACCTTGAATAGATAAGAGATTCATAAGCCAACTGTGCCACATCAAACAATTCCTGTGAAATACATTTTGTTACACTGAAGTTTATCTCTAAACTCAGTCAAGCTAAGGGAAACTCATTTGCCTTCATGCTGAGGTGAAGTTGCAGATTTTTGTGGTGCTCAGAATTGATACATTTTATCGTATATCACATAATATCATGTGACAATGTGTTTTAACACTACATATTAATAAGTTGTCTCGTCTATGCTCCTGCTATCAAATTGTTTCCTGAATTCCACTCAAACAGCTTTACGAGGAAAAGACATGGGAGAGATGGGTGGCCCCAAATGAAACCATCCTGACAAACATAGAAGAGCAAGGGGACCAGATTCACCCAGAGCCCACTATCTGAGGAACCATTACCGGCAATGGAATAAGCAAGGGTTTCAGGGATGACAACTTTGAAGGTCACAGAGACAACACAATACCAGATAGCCCTGTAGAATGGAGAGCGGGGCAAAGTTCTGATTCCAAAGGCACTCCGTAATTAAAGCTGAGTGCAGCTTTCTAATACAACCGTGCACTTGGCAAAGAGACATATGTTACTTTTCTTTCCAACAGTGGCGTAAAGCTGAGATTGCTGGTGAGATGGCATGTGGGTACCAGAAATGAATGATGAAGGTTCATGGACCAGGGAGGGAAGCAGAAGTAGTTAGAATGGACAAAGACATTTATAAATAGAACCTGAGTGGAACCAGATATTTTCCTATGTTTTGCATTTAATTCTGTGCCTCTGTAAATGTATATTTTTGAAAATGGACCCAAGAGTAATAAGTGTGAGAGGGCAGGACATCAGCTGGCTGAAAGGTCAAAACAATTACCATAGTTTCACTTTCCCACGCACAATCACATCACCTAAACAACAGCCCCTTGGCCTTTACAAGTAGTGGTGAGCTCATTAGCATGCATCCTATGGAACAGGACAGAAGACAGAAATATGGCCAGGCTCTGCCAGCCTCACCCCGCATGCAATTATGGACGCTGCACAGGGCAGTCATCCTCCAGGACAGCTGCTGTCAGATTGATTTTTAGTCTGGATCCCATCACATACCTTTTGCTATGTTATGGAGAACCTAGGACATTAAGGTCCTTTTAAGAGAGTCTCCTTGAGCACTCGCTGGTGTGCACTGCCCACTGGCAGTGGGTAGTACTTTCTGAAGAGCAGTGTCACTTGTTAGAGGACACGAAGCTGACAGAAGCTCCAGATGGCCAGTGCAAGTCACACAGTCCCTCCCTTGGACTTACTGGCAAAGCAAAATGGTGAGGATCCTGATAAATGCCATTGGAGGAAAGCAGATAGACATGCATAGAATAAATAGGGTGACCTTGACCTAGTACTGGCTCTGGGCTTGAAGAAGGGATCCTTCAGGATCGTATCTTAGACTAAACAGAACCTGGTGGTGGACTCCATGTCTACTATTTTTGGTAACACAAGTTCCTGCCTGACATACAGCTATTTGATGAAAACTGTTTTTTAAAGGGATAAACAAAAGCAAATGGGAGGTTATGACACACAGATAACAAAAGACCCGTCTAAGAGTTCACGCTGAGAAACCAAACTGCACCCAAGAAATCTTGCTTAGGGGACTTCTGACATAAACATAGGGCCTCAGATCTAGGCAGCAGCATAGCATCTGACTATACGTTCATCTGTGAGCCACAGGCAAGCTGGGTATTTTCAGGTCCTGCTGATTTCAGGCCAGCCGTTAAGGAGAACAGAATTGCTGCTGATCTGCACTTGCTACCTGTGCTTGCCAAGCATGCTTGCTGGTCTGGTCTGCGCTTGCTGGTTTATGCCTGCTGATGTGTGTTTGCTGGTCTGTAGTTGCTGGGCTATCTTGCTAGTGAATGTGCAAAATTTCTGTTGTTTCTTTCCTCCATGTAATTTACAAGCAAACAGGAAACATGTATTTTGAGGGCAGTGTGCTCAGGTATTCCCATGTTCACTTTCATTAATAATAAAGTGCAGTGAAGGCTAACCCACCCTGCCTCTTTGCTATTACTGACTTTGTCTTAAACTTTCCTTTAAAAAAAAAAAAGTATGTTCTCAATGAACTGTTTATCAGTTGTCAATCACACACATAAATCAGAAAGAGTAAGTGAAGGACTTGCCATGCCTGAAATTTGAATCTATGCCATGAGAACTACACCCTGAACATTGATCACCAATTTTCACAATTTATGGTCCAAGTACCTGGAGAAGAGTCAACCACTTTAGGTGTGGACACAGCTGCCACAGTTACCCTAATGGCTGGCAGAAAAAGCACATATCATTATTGCTTGTATTGTACACTAAAGGGTCCCTTTCCATTGACCAACAGTGTTATCTGACCATGGGCAGCTGAACTATCTTCACACCCTATAAACCAAACAGAAGGACTGAGCACCAAGATCTGCCTCTGAGGTGACAGGAAACTTAAAGGGGATTTTATTCTTTCTAAGTCCAAACTGAGGAACTAAAGACACTTCAACAGGTGGGGTGGCAACATGGGGATTCTGGTGATGTCTCAAGAAATCAGGGGCACTAAATTGTCCCCCAAAAGACCCTGGCTACAACAGAGACATGTCAAAATATCAAACTATCCAGATGGCTGATTGAAGAGCCAGAAGTTATCATTTATATTTTAATTGCACCCATAAATCAAATGTTATAACTCACCAAATCTTTTCTGAAACAGAACCAGACTCCCAGATTTATCTTTAATAATGAGGTAAAGCCTTACACATTTTCTGGGGATCATTTTACGCCTCAGTTGGTGTCGTTAGGCACAAAACTAAAAGCCAGATGACACTTGCTACTCGTGCAATAACTGTCCAGCAACATATTGCCCTGAATAGTTTAATGTCATTACAAAATGGAACTGCTATATAAAAATAAGAAAAATAGTTAGGCCTGCGCACTTAAGGAGCATTACACTCAGAGAGATGGCATCAGCACCAGCCAATCAATTAGGTGGAAAGATCTGAGGTTTTCATAATACTCTGTAATTTTTTTTAAGTCCACTAAAATACACTTAGCAAGACCACTAGAGTTGACAAAATTTGTTCATTAATCAAAGTTGCACAGAGGGTTAAATACCAGGAGGCCATAGGGCACATTATAGTAGCAACCAATTAAAAAAATAATTTTAGGAAGACATTCTGATTTGATGAAACATTCCTTAAATGTACTTTCCTCTCTCTAAAAAGGGAAAATATAAAAGAAAACTCTTAAAGAGGTCTGAATGGCTTGCTGGCAGATTACAATTGATTTCATGCCAGTCTGACCTTGCACTACGTTCTGTGATCTTCTTAGAAGATGAAACTCAAGATTCTGTAACCTGGATGTCAATTTCCTATGCAAATGAAAATGCAGTCTCCTCTGTGAAGCCCAACACTAGCACATCAGGTCTGCGATCCCCTTCACTCCACTAGGATGCTGTTTTTCCCATGGAGCAGACAGCAGAAGAGCTGAGGCCAGGGGGAGTGTCCTGATATCCTGGTAGGAGATCTACTATTCCAGGGGCAACTGCTACTTCCTCTCTTTTTCTGAGAAGTTCTAAATCAGGGCATGCTAACATCAAATGTTCTTTGACATGGCTACTACAACCAGGCCCAAGGGCTTTGCAGGAAAATCTCTACCTATAACTACAAGGGCTTGAGTGCAAATCTTCAAGTTCCTTGCTTCATTTCCAACCACTGTTCAGAAACACAGTGTGGGATTTGATGCCTTTGGATCAGGGCTCACGTTTCAAGTCCTCCCAGTGAGAACCTGGCAGTAGTCATACCGCTGCTACCAGTGTGGCTAGGAGAGGGTCTGGGTCAGGTCCTGTGCACTCAAGTTTGGAGGAGGCAGTGACTGAAGAGTCTGTCAATCATGCAGGATTACTGCAGTTTGGGATAGAACAACAATACCAAGATTAACTTGAGATTTGGTTTGTATTAGAAGCTGTTTGAGCTCAAAGCAAAAATCAGCCTTACATATGGCTGTCGAAACTGCTGGGGGAAGACAGCTTTGTAATGAGAAGAGGGGAATGCAGGGTACAGAAGGAGATTGCAACTGGCTGGGGAACAGGTCCACAGAGCTCCCAGAGAAGGGAAAAAGGACAGCTTGGAAACCACTTGCTTCTCTATTGTCCCAAGACATTTGTGACTAATTTTCAGGGCTGGCTGTTTGCTCTCATGGTGAAAGGACCTCCTACAAGTGTGGTATGAATTGCCACACTTAAAATTATACTCCCTACCTGCAATCCCAGCAGCTGGGAGGCTGAGGCAGGAGGATTTCCATGAGTTGGAAGTTAGCCTGTGTTACACAGAGTAAGTTCTAGGAAAGTCTGAGTTATTGAGTAAGACATTTACCTCAAAACAAAAAAGAAAGGAGAGATTAAACAATCAGTTACACTTCTTGAGGAGAAATGAGTTCTCATAGATTAAGAGGAGGATGGAATAATAACTGTGCTAGAGGCAGGATGGGACCATTGGACAATGTCACTTCCTCCTGTAGTATGCACTAGTTTTTTTTTTTTTAAATTTTTATTACATGCCCTTGAATAACATAGTTCTGTTGACAATGGGGTCCATACTCACAGAGTGCTTGTTTCCCCATAGCTCTGAAGAAATATCTAGCATCAGAAGCAAGTATTACCAAAAAGTGCTACTCTGTGAGAAGAGAGGGGCTTTGTTTTGCTTGGCTTTTAATGTAGAACACATGGGTATTTTGCCTACATGTATGTCTGTACATCATGTACGTGCTTGGTACCCTAAAAAGGGTGTTAGATCTCCTGGAACCGGAGTTAGCAATGGTTGTGAGCTGCCAGGTGGGTGCTGGGAACCAAACTCAGGTCCTGTGGAAGAGAGGTCAGTGCTTTTAATCCCCGCCCATCTGTGCTGCCCTCAAAGGAGGAGACATCTGACAACGCATCTGTAGAAGAGGTGAACAAAGCGGGGGGGGGGGGGGGGGGATTAGAAAGGTTGGGAGGCGTTAGGTCATGGCTTCTGCTTCTAGCTCTACTACAGACTAAAATAACAGTAATACTAGGAATAATTTGTGGGTTTGTTTATATGCTTGTTTTGAAAGTCAAGCCAGCTCCCCAACTTGGAGGATCAGCTTAGGTATTCCAGCTGATGAAACCGCATTTCACTGCATTGTTACCTGACATTCTTGGCATCTTTGGGGACACCATAAGGGGTTTAGTTTGACAATTCTTTTTAAATTTTAGAGGCGAGTGTCATAATCAGCTAACCTTCCACAGAATCAGAATTTGGCCCTGCATTAAAAACCTTTAAGCAAAGAGTATATATGCGGAGAGCTTTGTTATGTAGGTACTGGACGATCACTCCAGACAACAGCCATCTTTATCAGCACAGCTCAGTGACAGCAGCACTGGAATGGCTTTGGGGGTGGAACCACAGAAGGCAAAGGCTTTCCCGCAGGGATCCTTCTTGTCTTGCCCACCCCTCAGCTTGCCCTTTTGTCTTGAATGCTGTCACTAGCTTCCTGCCTGCCTTGGTCCTGTGGACTGTACCACTCACATTCCACAGGAAACTCCAGGAACTTGGAGCTGTCCCTGCTCTGGACTAAGACAAAGAATGCTAGGTCACAAATTGCCCTTCAGGGTCTCTCTTTCTCATAAGGAATAATCACTGAAAAAATCTTCTGGAACCCAGCTCGTTGATACAAACATTGGATCCTGTGGGACACAGCCTAGAGACCAGAGTAACAGGTCCAACTGAAACACAGCTGTTTGGACTTTAAGAATACAACCAGGGAGCAGAACTAACCCGGGAGAGTGAAGAGGAGCTGAGTAGCTGCTTTGGGAAGTTTTATCCTCCAGTCAAAACAGGAAAGATTTCCCAATTTCCAGGTTTTTCATCCTCTATCACCACAGGGTGCTATCAATATCACAGAAAACATTCATTTTGTCACAGATAAAGAATGAATTTTGTTCATCCCTTCAAAGCCCAATTTTCCTCCAGTTGAGGGAATGGGGGGAAAATACAAAAACCAAACACCACCTACCCTTCTCTAGACCTTGGATGGATGGGAATATGGATTTATAAAATACCTGCCTACATCCAGTCAATAAAACTCATTTTGAGAATGATGCCCACATACACGATTAACCGTCAGGTGAGAATCTGGTCAGGGAGGGGCTCCAACACCAGCTTCTATAGGCTTTGTTTCATTTTCTCTTTCTAACTCAGCTCTTAATTTGTTTCTCTCTTTTTACAAATGGACACATGCACAAAACCTGAACAAAATGAGGACATCTTGCAAAACATTCTAAAGAACAAGACTTCGGGGTGTGTGTGTGGGGGGGGACGGGGGAGTGATGAAAGCCACGCCACAGCTATTTCAGCTCACACGTGTGCGTCCCAAGCGAGGCTTCCTCCCCTCCAGCACAGCACCCTGCATTCCACACTGAGGGTCACAGTTTCCTTTTGAATTCCCAGCTTAGGTTGCGATGTGTTGCCACTTGATGCTATTTAGACAGCTTTCTTTTAGCACGCAGACCGTGAACTGGCCTCGTTTAAACAGGCTGTTACTCCACAAGAGGTGCATTCCCTCAGATCTGAAGCTCTACTAACCGTGCTACAATGGCATCACACTCCATTCTAATCAACTGTGGTGTAAATCTGGGCAACGCACCTATCTGGAGTTTGCAAGATGTCAGAGGGTGGGAGAAGGTGGATGGAGCACAGACAGACTTTAGGGTCATACAGCTTAGCAGATTTAAAAGGCACAACTGTTCTCTGCACAGCATCCAAGAGAGCAGAGCTCTGAATTCTACCACGCTAACATAATTATTTTCCGTTTTAAACATTTAGCTGCATGTTGCTGTACCCTTGCTGGGTCTCAGAATGAAAGCTAGCAAACTAAGAGCCCTACTGTATGTTCTTCATTCCCAGCAATGTTCCTATGAGAAAACCTTATTAATGAGCTTGCAAACGAGCACCCAACAGGGAAATGTCACAAACAAGAGCGGCTAATGCCCCAGAAAATCAAATAACTGAACACTTGGTTGATTGTGGTGCCTTTCATATTTATAATAAAAAAGAGGAGGGGGACTTTAATTCACTGATTCTGGAGGGGTCAACACCTTGCTGAACAAAACAACTCATTTATTTATGTTCAGAAATCTCCAGATGATAAATTACATTGATGTTAATCACTTCAATGCATACTACACAATTAATATCTGTACTCACCAAAATTTAAGGGTTATTAAAAGTATGACAGCATACACATCTGGCTGATTTTTCACATAATTGGGCACAACAATTTCTCTTGGTACCACAAATAGAGGTACTAACAAACAAACACTACAAAATACTGGTTCCATTAATTAGGACTTGAATCCACTAGACAAAAGCAATGCCAAGCTGTAGCTCAAACCTTGTCCACTCTGTTACATGGAGACACTCCATCTTAAAGGAGAAGTACTCTGCTTCTTTTCTTTTTATTGCCCCTTCCTCTGTCATGCTTCAAGTCAGATAGCCAATGGTATGGAGTGAAGGTTGTTATTTCATTTTCCTGTGACCATCACTTGTAAAACACGAACTAACTCATATGGAAGTCTACCGTCTGTCCCAGAGTTCTGCTCATATCCTCGTTGATATTCATTTATCTTAGATGGAGCAGAGGGGTCATCCCATAAACATTTATTGTCCCAAACTGGTCAAGATGAAAACAACTGAGAATCCTTAACACTGTGCAGATCTACTTGCCCCCTGGGTCTTAGCTACTCAGAGGAGAAAGTGAGGGCTGTAAAAGGATCAGTATTTCCTGGTAACTAACTGTTGATCCTGATGAGAGTTTGAAGAAACCTTAGCTTACAAAGGACAGGACATTAAAAAGAACATGGTGTGTTTGAAAATTTTACATGAAAACACATAATGAATAAAATATGATTTTTACAGCTATAAATACACAGATCATAGTTAGATTAAAGCAATAAAGTAGAAAATAGGTCTTATCAGTGATTGAAGAAATTAGCAAAACTTTAATGGGTAAATGAACTCCTTATACTACAAGCAAAATGTGGTAACTGAGTTTATTTTCTTCCCAGGTCTATTGTTCTCAAAGGACTTTTTAGGCATTAGTGATGACATCAAGGTGATAACTTCAGGGGTTTGACTCAATTTAAAAATAGCAGGGAGAAGTGTACTGCTGTTCCATGAGGGTGTCCACAAGAGTTCGATGTCTACATAGATTGCTTTTGGGGCAACTCTTCTAAGAATCCTGTCCCTTTCCTCCAGGTCATCAAGATGTCTGTCTGCCTGAGAGAATGGATTGTACTATAAAGGAATAGAGCTGAGCTAACCACACTGACCAACAGGTAAGACTTAGGGTCTAATGCACTTGAGCCTAAGGCTTGGGGACAGGAGTCCTTTGCTACAGAATAGCTACTAGTGTTTAAGCAGACTCGGGATGGTTGGGAATGATGCAGAGAATCCCAACTGTGTTTGAAGACACTGGAGACTTCCTGGCTGACCTCATAAGGGTCAGCACAGCTCTGGGAATGGAATGATGCACATAGATTGAAGAGCCAGGGCACTTTGTTAAGTTTGGAGAGTCTTACTTGAGATTACAAACCAGACCTGTAATGCCCTTTCAGAATTACATAAAGCTCTGCAATTCTTAACCTTCCTTTTTACAAGAAGTTTCTTCATCTACATATATTGTTTTTTTTAATAAAAGCATCAAAATACATTGTTTACATAACTTAAGCTGAGGGAAGAGGAGAGTCAACTACAAACGGCTGCTGTGGTAAAGGTCTGAGCTGATCAGTAGCTGCAGACTCATTTTTGGGAGGTGTTATAGTCACCCTCCTGAAGGGAGGAGCCCACAGTATTTTGTTAGATTGGAGCCAAATGGATTCAGATATGGAGCCGTATTCATTTTCTTGGAAGGACAAATCCCTCTTGAATCTACAGAAAATGAAAAAAGGCTAGGAATCATGATCACATTCCAGGGGGTAGGAGGTGTACGGCTTGAAATAGCCTGCAGTTGGCAGTGAGCATGATTCTCTAGGTGGGAGGGGCTACCCTCTATTTAAAAGATACTCCGGGAAACTACTTAAAGGGTTTAGGGGTGGAAACTGGGTGGATATCCACTCAGGACTCACGAAGGAGCTAATGTATTATTAAAGCTAATGGGCCCCTACAAGGAACGTTAATGGATATTAAGTTTGCTTAAATGAATTACATATTAACAAAGTCACAAGAAATCTAGTATCTGCCAATTTAGATAATATCTGATCATTTCTGTTTTCCCATTATAGGGACATTACACCACAATAGTTTTAGTGATATGAAAATTATAAGCATGATGCTCATAATGAAGCCATATAATGAAGTAGAGGAAATGAATTAACAAGAAAAACCTGCATTCTCTAATGTAAATTGAGCCATGCTCGCAGGGCAAGACGAGGTTGGATAAGATGGTCTCTTATGAGTTTATAACTTTCCCTACATCTTGACATTTTTTTTTTCTTGTTGTTGTTGTTTTTTGAGACAGACTTTCTCAGTAGTTATGGAGCCAGTCCTGGAACTCGCTCGGTAGACCAGGCTGGCCTCAAACTCACAGAGTTTTGCCTGCCTCTTCTGCCTTCCAAGTGCTGGGGTTAAAGATGTGCACCACCACCACCCAGCTACTTGGACAATTTAAACAGACAATAAGGAATGTATCAACTAAAAATATAGCTTCCAAAGGCAAATTCAAACCACACAAACCCGTGAATATGATCTAATTTGGAAAAAGAATCTCTGCACATGCAATCTTAAATATCTCAAGATGAGACCACTCTGGATTATCTGGGTAGGCCCTAAATTCAGTGACAGTGTGCCCCTGTATGATACACAATGACAAGAACACCCTTTGAGTGATGGTTGTAGGCCATGGAGCCCTAAGCCCTTGTGGGGAATTCACAGCATATTTGTCCTGGAAGAGGCATGAAGAACCTTCTCTAAGGCCTTTGAAGGGAAGGTGGCGAAACTGAGACCTTGATTTTGATCCACTGGCACCTAGAATTGTGAGTGAATTTCTGTGGTTTTAGGCCCAATCTGTGGTGCTGTCATTCGCTTCAATGGCCCTAGGACACTAGACAAGAATTCCCAGAGCTGCTAATGTATTTCTTCCATCAGATCTCTAATCCACTACACATGTTCCACTGTATCCTAAACTTTCCAGGCCAGACTACAGAAGTCTTGACGAAAAGGGAGAGAAGATGGCAACTTGGTCACAACCTTGGCTGGAACCTGGCTTTGGGCAGAAAGAAGATCCCCCCATCTGAAGCAGAAGGGTTTGGAGGAGAAGATAAGGAGGACCTCTTTGGTTGAAAGGGAATGGTTAGGGGCAGTCTCACTCACTACAGTGTAGCATTATGGATGAAGTCATCACGACATGGTGCCAAGCCCAGAGTTCAACTTTCAACTCTTTGTTCTAACTAAGGATAAGTAGAAGAGAACTTGCAATTTAGAACAGAATGTTGGTACAAAATGGAACTAAAAATAAACATCCAGCGTCTCTGATGAGCTAGAAGGGGAAGAAGGCTCATCTGATTTAGTTGACTTAAAAGTGATGACAGTCAACACTGAAAGAGGCTGATTTTAAGTCACACGCTAAAGCAGATTGACACTATTTTACCTCCACATTTGAGCTGGCTGCAATATCTTCACACTCTCATTGGCACTTGATAATACAATAGCATTTCAGGAAAATGATCCTTAGATTATTTTTCTCCCAAGACAACAGAGGGACATCCACCTACACTTATAAAATGGATATATACTTCAAATGAATGACTCCTGAGAAGCTTTTAAGCACTGGCCTCAAAACAAGATACTTGGCTACTCACACTGCACTTCCAGATACCGCTGGGTCTGCAGGTTTCCAGTGACTGCAGGGTGCTCCACCTGACAGATCACTGGGACCCCATCATCCTCCTTGTGCACTGTCAGCATTAGCTGACTGGTCACAGTGTACATGTCCGACCACTCTTCCACCTCCGATTTGCCTGCAGGAAACAAAATATATCAAGATCTTCTTCCTTCTCCCCAACCCCAAGAGTATTATTTTACCTAAGATGATGGTACTGTTGAATTGCTGGCCACAGTAACCTGTGGCTAGGGACCCCATAAAATGATTATTTTCCTTAGTTTCTTTCTTTTCAGCCATGTATAACAGAACTTCAGATAGATTCCAAACATAAACAACACACATTACTTTTATTCAAATATATTATGTATATTTCTCTCTTCGAACCTCCTGCCAAGTCAGTTCCAAGTTCAACCACTTTGACATCTGGCTGCTTGAGGTTTTGGGAGGAGGAAGGAAAAAGGCTTTGCACTGCTACAATCATCTGAACTTCAAATATCTACAAGGCTGTTATGCCTCTGAAAAATCCCAGGGCATCATCCAAATCCCCTAAGCAATTCAATCAGCAGCAGAGATATAAACAACCCCCTTTGCCCATCCCATCATCAACAATTAAGAGGGAAAGTAAGTAAATGGATTTACATAATTGAAATTGTAATTGAAATGTTTAAATTCGAAGACTTCTGGAAGAACACGAAAAATGCAGTGGCAGTGGACTAGAGCAAAGTAAGATATAGGGCTTTGGGCCAGATGGGAGACACATCCAAGAACACCCAGAAAAGGAGGGAGGAGGCTTCCGGAGGGAATGAATAGGCCTAGGCAGTCCCTTCCTGAACCCAGCACTCCCAGGAGCAAGGCACACCATTAACTTTCTTTGAATGTTTTGTACTTATCGGTCCACATTTAATGGCTCAATTCACTTAGACAGAGGGGAAGAGGGAAAATGAGAACCTCTTTCCTTCTAAAACCATACTTAGGAAATAGGAGATTTAAACAGAACAAGCTCTCGGAAACTTGCTGCTCTCTACAGAATTCTCTGTTTCTGGATATAACATTCCATATCACCTTCCTAAAAGGGCTATTTTCTTCCTCACACTGTTTATTTATTTAATGAGCACACATATAGCACTTATTGTCTCAGGCACTTCCTTAATGCTTTGTAAATATTCACTCATTTCATCTTCATAATAATACCCTATTATTATTGTCCCCATTTCCACAGGAAACTGTGGCACACAACTAGTATTTCTGTTAAGTAGAGGTGAACTCCAGAGTCCTCTGCCCAGGCACTACTTTTAGGGCAAGCTAGAAAAGAGCGACAGCTAAATGCTGACAGGTATGAGAGACAGAATAAACAACAGAAAATGGTCAAAGACGAGCAGGGCTTTAGGAGCTGCCTGCAGTGTCACTCCAAATCAGAGTCTTTGCAAAAGAATGGGCTGGCAAATCAGGCGACGGAATCACAGGTTCACCAAAAAGGTAGGTAGACCTTGCAAATTCATAATGAACTTAAGCTCTTGGTCTGCGATGCCACCAATCTTCCGGGCAAGCACACACCAACTATGGTGCATGGCAGAATGACTCGGGATTTTAAATAACGCATGCCATGGAAATGTGGGGCTCTGAACCATTAAGTCAGCACAAAATGGAGGATAAATGCAGTGACACCTGAGGTACAGACAGGGACAGCCTCGGACTGCGGGATATCCCTAGCACAAGCTCCGCCTGGTCTAAAGAGTTCGAGTTTACGTGTTTGGTTCAACACCAACTCTCAAACCACAGAGGGAGGCAATGGACGAAAACAATGAAAGTTATTTTCTTCTGGCCTCAGATGCTTTTGCTAATTGATTAGAAACCATATCTGAATAAACAATTTTGTTGCAGGGGCCTTTGTCTATCATTTTCACAAAGGTCTGCTTGCTAGTGTCGAGTGCCAGCTAACCGCTTCATGCCAGGGCAGTCTGCATCGTACCTTTGAGCTCCTTGTTCCCTTTGAACCACCTGATGGTGGTGGCTGGCTTGCTGGCCATGGCGGTGCAGTTGACTTCAATCTCCTCCCCTTCAACTGCAGTGTCCTTCTGGATATCGATCATCAGGTTACGCGGAGGGACTACAAATCAAACATACATGCTTTATAAACACAGGACCCACTTACGGATAGGTTCACCTACTCACTGGGAAGCAGCATTGCTGTCACCAACAAAGAGGCAGACATTGGACAACGCTGATGGGATCACATCCCAATGGCAAAATAAACAGCCAGAGGAGGGGAAGGAACTAGATAGACAATGTCATGTAAATGGATCATGTGTAATTTGTTAATTCAGAATGTTTTTCTAAACGTATCCTATTTAGTAACCAGTGGCCAGTCTCCAATTCCTGAATCACCACTGACCTAAGATTAGCAATCCAGGTATTAGTCATTAGAAAACGGGTAAGGAAATAGATAGAAAATCAAGGAGTATCACACTACTGAAATTAATGGCCTTACCTGGAGGCCCCTGAAAGCAATAATTCTCCTTGAACTCAACCCTTGGATTTCAATCTTCATAAGAAAGACTTCAAAGTCTACTAACAAAGCTTGGGGTTCCCTAGAAAAATCACTCACCACAAACACACACAGAAAAAGTATGCCTCAGAACCAGTACCACCGAACCAAAGAGATTTCTATAAGATGTACTCCTGTCCTCCAGTGGGGGAGTGCCATTAAAAGAAAGGTTTGGCAATATAGGGAGTGCCAGGCATTTACTATATTCCGAATTCTGATGCTCAGATCTTGGAAACCAAAGGTGAAAAGAGATCCCTAAATGCTTGAAAGACACTCAGATATCAGAATTAAAACCACTTTTCTATAAGCATATTAAATATCTCTGTAATAAAATAGTCAAAACAAAAGCCTTGAGGGCTGACATACTGAATAGCACATCAAGAGTGTGTGCATGACAGTAGTGACGATGATGACGGGAGTTATCTTTTTTTTTTTTTCTAAAATGAAACGGAGTTGACAGTGCAACTTCATATAATGTGCAGTCCTACCTCAAGACTGAGCCTCCTGAAATAAAAATCAGTAAGAATACAGAATCCAGTAGAGTAAATCTAAGAATAGGAGCCCTGACCACCATGAATAAGCAAAGACAGGGTTGAGACTTATGATTAATAAGTTTCTCAACTCAGAAGAGAAACAAGAAATTAAATATGTATAAACATGCCATCCTGACCATCAAGTTGAATAATACATCTCTGATACCGCTTCAATAAATTATGGGATTAAACCATGTTATTTGGGATTTCCAACTGTTCTAGTCCAAAGTGAAAATTCTGTCCACAGGAAGACTTTCATACTGAATTAGAGCGATTGAAAACTCTTATAGAGAATGATGAAAGAGGAAAAACAAAATGATTTGTTGCATATGCTTCTCAGCAAGATGGTGCACTGTGGAGGCAGGGAGGGGGTAACCGCTGAAGCAAAGGTACTGCTCTCTGTTTCCTTGTATGAGGAAAACAACACGTTTGCTCAATCGGGTGGATTGCTAATGTAGTATGGCCCAAAGGAGTACTTACTCATGGCAAAAACACATTTTAAAAACTAAGCAGAAGGAGACAGTTTAGCATCCAGTTTGAGGGTGTACATCGGATGGAATTTTTAGAGGCACAGAAAGGCAGTGATGAAGAAACAGGATGCTTCGGCTGGCTGTGTCCTCTTCAGTGTGTTTGTGCAAATGATAGTGGGGTGGGTTACGGATTGTCATTTGTGTGTCTAGATAGTGCACAGAGGATACACAGACAGTATATACGTGGAATGGCAAATACTACTCTGCACTCTGGGTGCAGGATGGTGGGAACACTGAAGGGGAAATGCCACTGCTGAACCAAATGTCTGTGGAAGCCATTGTCTAAACCTAAAGAAACCAAGATCTTGGTAAATGACAGCACCAGAGAAACAGAAAGGAAATGACTAAGGAGTGAAAGGCTACAGGCGGGTTTTTACAAACAAATCGAGGCAGAGAAGAGGAAAGGCAGTCTCTTGAGATCTGGGTGGGAATGAAAACAGTACAGAAAGTAGATCTTGAAGTTGATACACTGGATACTTCCTGATGAGAACTGTAATTATTACTGTCATTGTCAGAGTACGACACTAAGGACAAGAGGACAAACGGCTAAACGACCGACCATGCTGGACCCTCTGAATGCAGTATGTCTCCCACTTCATGACTCTGGGAGAAACACCTTGATGGGCACTCAGAATCAAGGGCTTTCCTTAATGGGAACAGATCCAGAGGGTGCTGCGGCTCCACACGGATGACTAAGTCTCAGTGGAGTGTGGTGTCCACTCAGTCTGACAGTCATGCTCTGTGTTCTGGACATCTTGCCTTTGTTCTCTTGTGTTTTACAGTGGATCTGAAGAGACAGAAAGACTCCTCACCCCAGGCCTCTTATAACTTCCACCAACTGCTCATTTCCTTCCGAGTTGCTTTTCTTTGTGTTGGCCAAACACCCAAACAAAACAAAGACAGGCAGAACTACTTCTTTCAGTGCCCAGTTTCAAAGGCCACTGGTCACTGGAATCTGCGTTCCTGGGCCCACAGTTGGGCAGAACAATACAGTGATGGAGCTGTGCGGAGGATGTCATGGCAGACAGGAAGCAAGTAGAATGGACCTAGAAGGGGCCAGGGCAAGAAGATGTCGCTCCAAGGACATGCTTCCCATGGCATGTTTCTTTCAGTGAGTCCCTATCTCCCACGATTTACCACTCTCACAAATGCTATCATGTTACAAATCAATCCAAGGATGAATTCATTGATTAAGTCAGAGACCTCAAGACCTGATCACTTCCCCAAAGCGTGTCAGCTGTTAAAAAAACCAGAATACACGAAGCCATAACAGACAATTTACATTCAAATGTAACAATCTCCAATGGCGTCTCTTGGTGGAAAGCCTTTACTGTCTCCATTTGGTCCTAAAGATGGTGTCTGTTCCTCCCACATCAACGACAGTGTCTGCTAATTCAAAGCAAGGAAATAAAAAAAAAAGACGGGTGTACACAGCACAGGAAAATCCATGAACAGCACCTTTTGACTTTGGGGGCTGAGAGTTTGACAGTCGGTAAGGCTTGTATCTGACTTTCTCCCTTTGGTCTTAGCTATGTTCCTTTGACCTCTGTTGTCACAGATACACTATGTTCCTAAGACCTTCAGAGTGATCTCAGTCTATTCTGGTTCCCAGGATCACCTTCCTGTACAGTTGGCATCTTCTTTACCTTAAGCCAAATGAAAAGTGTAGAAAACTCCAAAAGCTGGAAAATATGCCCGCATAAAAAACAATAAACTTAACATATTGTTGAGGTCATCATTTTGAGAAATAGCTCAATGATTTTTCCCAAGTTCATAAACAGTTTTCTCAAGGTTGGGATCAGTATTGCTCCTCTTTGCTGAGAGCAGAAGAACAAAGAGGCAAGTGGGGTGGGAGCCGTCTGGTTACAAGTATAAGGTCTGATAATGAGTTACACTTTTGATGTTGTAAAGGCAGTTCTCTTGGACTCTTACCCCTATGCAGAAACCCTTATTCAGTCTGAATTAGAAACACTCACAGGGGTTGACATTTCTTGGACTCTGAAAGAGCAATGAAGAATTGGACAGTACAAGTGAGGAGAAATTTGCCTTTCTAAGAACAGAAGCTTTGAGAAGAAAAACTTCTTTTGGCCTATTAATCCTATCCTGTTTTTTTCCCCCTTTAATTTCACCCTGATTTCATAATGTCTATTCTAATATAAAAGAGGTCAGTAAAGTATGAAATCCATTTCTAGAAAAATGAATTAAAACTGTTGCTCGCCAGAGAACACACTTAAATACGATCCACTAAACAGACAAAGCTAGTAAGAGCTGCCTGCAGCCATTAATGGAAACAACCACAGATCTGTCTGGCAAGGAGCATGCAGAGGAAAACCTGAATGAAAAAAAATCACACACAGGGAAGCACCAGAAAACAGCCTGGAATGTCAAGGTTCTTCTTAGCTAACCTCAAACCTATAAGGGTGCTAATTATAAACATTACGCCTACAACATTAAAAAAATCAGCAATATCAAGATGAGTCACATTAATTACCACAAAAGAGGAGTCTTAAAGCTGATCAGTATGTGAGATCTCACTCTAAGACCCTTTAAAATAATTAGGTTCTCCCGTTCCTGGAGTCTTAAGAGTGAGCACTAATCTTAAGAGGACAGGACTGTAATAATATTAGCTACTATTATCAGTAACTGCATTCATCGCAGCACAGCGTCTTCTCTCTCTTGTTCATCTCCTCTTATGAACAGAATATTAAGAGTACCACATTGTGTGCTGGGATAAGGACATGAACTCGTCACAAGTGGAAGGACTGAATGGCCCACATGGCACCTGAATACACAGAAACTATTGCAGGAGAGTTTTCGGGTTTTGCACAGATGGAATCTAAACATAATGTAACTACAGAACAGCACAGAAGCCATTCACACTCATCTCTGTATCTTATAATTATGCTGAAGTTTTTGCTGAATGAATTAAATAACTAATAGTCATATGCACTAAAACTAGGATCTTCAACCTATCAAAGAGTATGACAGCTGTGTAAGTACATACGGAATCCCTTTTAGAGAGCCATGGATAGCAACGGAGATGCTAATATATCATTCTTCATTCATTATAATATCTAAAACTCTAAACCTTAGAAGGAAGGTTTGAATGTGTATCAGTGCAAATTGTCAGATTTTGGAATATGAAAGACTCTCACACTGATGACAACAATTTTACTCTGTCAAGGAATCCTGGAGTAACTTCGATGGAAAGAATATTAAATGAATGCATAGTATCTGCAAAAAGAACATTGACTAGTATTACTTTCAAGTACACTTAAGTTAATGCCTCTATAAAGTACAAGCAGG
This sequence comes from Chionomys nivalis, assembly GCF_950005125.1. NCBI lineage: Eukaryota > Metazoa > Chordata > Mammalia > Rodentia > Cricetidae > Chionomys > Chionomys nivalis. The sequence goes on along the minus strand of NC_080089.1, from coordinate 46,708,044 downwards.
ATCCCATTACTTCTAGAATAATGAGACCTCCAAATGGATTGCAGCCATGATGCCTCTCAGGAGTCTATATGTTGGCAGTTGATCCAAGCAAAGGGTACACGCACAGTTGAACTAGCCTAGGACAGTGACTTAGAATAAATGCCCCAGACACCAATAACTGACAGGAAGCAGTGTTCTGCAATGGTCCAAAAGATGTGCTCCTGAAAACAAAATGTGAAGCTCCAGAATGTCCTGAAACACAACACTTGGGCTTTAACTGAAAATAGCCTGTGCTACCAGGCACAGCGCTTGTCAGGCAGATTAGTAAGGTCTGTTTTCAATCCCTAGGGTTTAATGCTATGTGTGTGCTCGCATGCATACATGCACACACATGTATCCACGTGTGCATGTTCCTGTCTTTGTGTACAATACACGCATGTGGAGACTAGCCCTCAGACATTGTTCCTCAGGTACCATCTACCTTGTTTTTTCAGACAAGTCTCTCGGTGGCTTGGGATTCTCCAAGTAGATTAGACTGGCTGGCCAGCCCCAGGGATCCATCTGCTTGCCTTGCTAATGTGTGAACTACAAGTACATGATATCATGTCTATATTCCGGGGATTGAACTCAGGTCCTTTCCTCGGATTATTAATTCTTTTTGTGTGCTTTGTAACCTTGGCAGAATGGCTTATCTCTGTTAATGTTATTTTTTTTTCTGTGAAATTAAAATATCAAAACCTAAAGGTCTGTGTAGTAAAAAAAATTCAGAAAATACAAAATGTCTTGGGTATATTCTGTTTCTTTGCCATCACCCCTGTGGAGATGCTGCAAGTGATGGAGGCTCAGGTGTAGATGGTCAAGTCACACATGTATTCACATGTTTGTATTCACACACGAGTAGACAAGCAGAAACGGGAAACTTCAAATGCTTCCTGGCAATCTGCTTCATCTGAACCCTACCAAAACACTCACTCCAGCAGAAACTTTCCACGCAGACCCTGCACAGATCAAATCTGGAAGTGACAGACACATAGGTGCATGCTATAGGTGCCCGCACATAGTCCACACTAGAAACTGTGTGGCCAGACGTTAAGCCTGCCTTTCTAAAAGCACAATCAGTCATGTCAAAAATATACGCAGGCTCTGGGCACATAGTCGGCTTAATGAATTAAAAATATTTTCCCCTTTACAGCTGTGTTTAAATAACGCAATGAGGAAGCAGCTCAATATGTACGTTCATAAATACATATATGTGCACACACCCAGTGAAAATGTCCTTCATATTTATCTTTCCTCTTTAATCTTCATATCATTACACCAAAAAGCTGCAGCCTGCTGCCTCAAATAGACTTTGATTCATCATCTTCCTGAAGGTGTAAATCAGAGATCCTGCCTCACTCTACAGTATTATGTCCTTGAAAATTCAGTTCCAAAACCCTGGATCAGCTCCTGTAATGCACCAGAGTGTGTGTCTGTATGAACCGCAATGAACTCAGACCCTTCAGCAGAGAGATACCTGCTGACTGTAACACAACATAACACCATCACCCTGGCCACTGGGATCTCAGTGAAAATCACAAGCACAGGAGGTGACCTCACAGCCTGCCAACAGCTCTCTGCTGTTTCCAGGTAAGCCACTCTCAAATGCCTATGTCTGATGGCTGCACTTGGTAGCAAGGAATGTGTTCATGGGGAAGGCTTTCCGTTCCATAGCATGAGCTGGGCTATCAGTAATAAATAGGGCAATATATAAATAAAGCCAAAGAGGAAGGGAGAAAGCACATTTGAATAAGGATGTCAGGCAGAAGGAAAATCATCACAAGATATCTGAACTTTGCCGTGGGTATACTCCATAGCTACAGCCATGGGAGCCATTTTCCCCTCTCTTGCACAGAAGAAGGGAAATCTTGGGACAATTAGAAGTAATGTCATTTCATGCGGTGAGTGACTCGTTTAAGGGCTTTAACTGCTCTTGATCTTCAATGCTGGAGCTTGAGAGTCGACATCCAAGAGCAGGTGGAATCTATAAAGAAGGCCAATGACTATTCCTTAGAGGATTTGGTAGAATAGGCTATTTTTAAAATTCAGCAAGGTGGGTGGTGATTCTCCCTAAAACAAGTTGGAACAGTGAGACCTACTCTTAACCCTGTCCTTGTACTGGAAGTCACTTGGTAGCCTGAGGCATCCCACTGGCTCCTGGGGACTAAGAAGCATGTCTTACCCAACACTGTGATGGTGGTGTAACTCTCCTGCGGGGGGTCGGTGTAGAGTTGGCAGAAGTATCTCCCTTCATCCGAAATTGAGACATTTGTCAGTGACACTTTGAGTTCACTGCTGGAAAAATTCAGCAGCTGAAACCTGCTGTCCTTCAAAGCTGTGGAACAAAACACAGTCGGTAATTGCGCAAAAGATGTCGGACAATCTATTTCCCTAACTAGGCAAGAGGAAAAGTCAGATGGAGAAAAACAGCCGCCGCATGGAAATAATGTAAATCTTTCTGTGTGTATTTGGTGCTATTTTAGGTTTCTGCAGTAGCTCCATGCAGACAAATAACCCTAGTGACCTATCCTAAAGAAACTTATGCAGGGGCAGGCTTTGAGTGCACTGTACAACATGCCAGGCTCTCTCAGGTAGGTACCAGAGGGTCAGAAATAAAAGTACTTTTAGAAAGAAAACACAAAGCCAAAAAACAACCAAAAAAAACCCAGTGGATCCAAATTATTAAAGAAAACAGAACAAAAAGTAATTTTAAAGCAAAATATAAAATACCAATTTTTAACATGTTATAGCAGACTATTTAACTTGGATATGAATTGAGGTGGGGCAGCCCAATCCAGAGCCTTTAGAGGCCTTAGTCGGTTACAGTTTTTTAGGTAAGTCCACCTAACAGTAGGAAACTGTTCAGATCCCAAACAGGAAATTGGAATCACCAAAAAAGCACCATATGTGGGCTTATTTTTTAATGCAAAAGGTCTTTTTCAATGTCTTATGAATTTTCGCAAAGGTTATTAGTGCCACATGCATGTGAAATTCAGAGTACCACTTTGTGGAGTTGGCTTCTCCTTCCACCATGAGGATTTTGGGAATGGAACTAAGGTGGTCAGGCTTGGTACAAGTACCTTTAGCTTCTCAGCCATGCCATGCACTGGCTCTTCTTTAGTCCCTTTAAATGTTCCTTGTTCATCAACTTTTTCCCACAGAATGACCCAAAATACTGGGAGTGAACAGGAGTCAAGCAGTGGAAAACAGGCTTTGTGGATACTGCTTCACAGTTAGGTGTCTTGCGAAGCCACAGCAACCATATGAGCCATTGGTGTCATAACCAATTCCATTTCAAAGGCTGGCCTTTGTTAAATTGCATTTGAATGGATCTCAGCATATGGCTATGTCTGTACAGCAGAGACTACGGTGAAAGATCTGGTCCTGTCATTACAGATATAGATTGCCTTGGAAATGCTAATCTTTAAACCAAACAGATTCCCTATCAGAATGCTATATTTTCTTTGCCTTACCCTATTTGAGTTGTTTGTGTCAGCTAAGTATTTGGGACTCGATTGCAATTCACCTTGAATTACTACAATCAATTCCTATTGCAAAGTAAGACTTTTAAAGGGGACCATTCAAGGTTTCTATTAAGTAGAAAGATTATGATTGCCTGTCTCTTTCTTCTCTCTAAAGAATTGACTAAACTTTAAGCATCTAACATTAAATTAGAAAAAGGTGGCCTTGGCAATCTCTTTATCAAGACAACACAGAGGTAAAAAAGTTGGCATCTACTACTGCAGGGTGGAAACTTACGCCTGAAGTCCTTGAAGTAAATGGTCTGCCTGTTGGGATTCAGCAGCTGAATCACAGAGTCATCACTCTTATTGACTTGGCAGCTGATGGTCGCGACTTCTCCCTCGACCACTGTCACGTCTTTAGTAAACAGATTCTGTCCATCACCTTCAAAAGAAGGGAGAAAAAGATCAGTGAGACCAACTAAAGATAAAGAAGTGAGAAACACACTATAGAAATAATGTCTGATATGGCATTAAATACTTTTCTTCCTAGTTCACAAAATGAGTCATGAAACTAAGGCAGAGCTTGGTTAGGAAACAACTAAGCTTGGAATTGACATGGCTCAAAGTACGGAGTACCGAGCTCCCAACTTCTAGTATTTTGAACTGCCAAGCAGTATGCTGAGATGGAAGCAGAAAGACCAGTGTGATGATTGTGTGAATGTCGAAGATCTCCCACCTAGAAGAGGGAAAGTGTGGCCAAGCTTAGACCACATGCCCTGAGCCAAGCCAAACTCAAGGGTCATTTAACTGAAGCAGGAAGGTTCAAAACATAACCCTGTCTAGTTAGCAGATGCTGACATACGCAACAGACAGGCAGTTCATTTTGTCATGTGTGGGCATGAGGACCAGACTGGCTCTTTGGGACCTCAATACAACCCAGAGGGTCTCCAGTGGAGAATCTGACTCAGCTCTCAGAAACACACCTTTATAACTCACCCAAAGTCTCAGGCAGCTCTGAGCTCACCACCCTCCCTGCAGATAACCCCTTCAGCCACTAAAAATTTTCAGAACATGTCAAAATGTGAGAGCGCTCAGATCCACTGATACAAGGCTTAGCTTTAGAGCTGCACTAGTTTGCAGCAACAAGATTTGTTCCAGGAGCCAGAGCATCTCCCAAATGTGTGAAAAGATCCACAGTACAAGGTGGAAGTTCAATTTAGAAGCAGAAGATAAGGAATTGTGAAGTGTTCGATTCTGTGGTTGCCATAACAAGAGATAGGAAAGGCTGGGACGAGGGAGCTGAGATGTATACAAAAGACACCTAATGTCAATTTCCCAAACAAAAAGTGTGTTTACAGGCGGCAGATGTAACAGTCAGTCCAGAAGGGCGAAGACAGACTGTTCTTACATCAGGAAATTTATCTACCATACCCGAGCCAGTTTCCCATCTACAAAATGGGGGCAGTAATTAAAAGCTATCCCACAGAGTTGTCATAAACACAAAGCACTTCGCACCATGTCTGGCTTCTCAAACTAAACAGATGGTAGCTGCTACTACTATCGTCACTATTACTACCTCCATCACATCATCATCATGGTCTTCATCATACCACCACAGTCACCATCATCATCACCATCACCACCATCATCACCCTCATCATTCTCTAGACCACAAATCCCCACACGTAGTAAGCCGCTATCATGTGTGGGAGCAGCAAATACAGCAAGAATACCAGCTCAGGGTTCCTGCTCTACAGGGACTCTCTGTGTAGCCGGCCATGTATCGGCTTAGGGTGTCTTCTTCAGTCCTTGAAGAAATGTTGTCACATCAAGAAGCAAAGGTCAAAGATAAATGCTCCGTTGAAAGAATACAAAACTGGAGGCAGCATAAATAGAGGCACAATTAGAATAAGTGAAGGATTTCCACCTGCTATCACACTTCTGAAGGATCCTTTCCTGGCAGGACACAGTGGGGAAGTGTGATGGGGTGTCTAAGATGCCTTAAAGCCAAATCAGTCTAGAAATAGACCGGGCCCTGGTAGAGGATTAGAAGAGAAAAAACTAGAAGAATGGGGGGGGGGGGCGGATTATTAGAGCTACAGATAAACGAAATGTCTGGCGCTTGTAGAGCAAACCCAAATGAAACTTGACCTTGAGCTCCGTGACCCTGGAAATGAGGCCTGCTGTGAGGACACAGGTCTGTGTGGCTGGATGGAGTGAGGCTGAACTGGGGAAGCTTGGAGGGTGCAGAACGCTAGCACAGAGTAACAGAGTGGAGAGGGATCGGAAAACACAGTGAAGGGCTATTTCTTGTTTTTTCTGTATGAATTCCGGTAACAAACACAGAATTCAGAACCCAGCAGGAAGGAATGGATTATTCTCAGATATGAGCTAAAACTAAGGTGACGGGAATGCCTGCCAATCAGGCCAGCTTTTCAAGGTGGATGTACTGGCCCTGGGTAAGTGTGAACAGGACACCGTATGTTTGCATGGGTAACTCAGTCAGGCCTGGAAATTAAGGAAAAATGACACCAAGTAATGATAGGGTAAAACGATGCTAAAGACAGGCGCTTGCCTTTAGGGGGCAGACTACCAAATAGGATCTTCTGGGACAGGTAGGGATTTCTTCTACATGTGCAGAAGCTGCCTGCTGAGGGGCACCAGTTCCTTTGGATACTAACTAACGCTCCTGAGACTTAAAGCTGCCTCTAATTCCGCCCTGTTCTAATAAGACGGTTCCTGTGGAAATAATGATTGGCTTTAATTTTAGTTCTACATGGAAGTTCTCCGGCACTGCAGTATACTGTGAGAGGAGGCTACTATAACTATAGTAGCCTTTGTGTTGGCGGTTAGGAGCCAAGAGGAGTAAAGCGCGGTTTTGGGTTTTTAAGAACAGAGGTAGTGACAAAATCAAAGATGTTTTGTTTTTGTTTCTGTTTCCTTTTTATAACACAATCTGTACATTCCTACTTACTACTTAAAATGGGGTACTATATGACCGGTCCATTTAACAAGTCACTTAGGTAAACTTTTTGCCTTAGCTGTGCTGCTCTGCAAACCCATGGTGATGCTGTCAACAACATGGAGTTACTATTTTTTAATTATTAAGGCCAACATTCAGTGCCTAAGAAAAAAAAGTCAACTTCTAATAAGGTTGTAGTACCAATACAGAAAATTATGTGATAATGAAATATTTGGCTGAAAGACATCAAAGTGCTTTGGCTAATGGTGGTGGCCCAAGAATGTCCTTTTTTTTTAAAAAAAAAAATCACCCATAAATTATACAGGTCAGCTGGATGGCAGTTATATTAAACAGAGCCCCATACTTTGAGGCACCATAGATGGCTGCAATGGGATAATAATGACCTATTTATTTGAGGCAAAGGACTTGAGTGACAGCAAGGAAAATATAGTATGTGTGTCAGTACTCTACTGCCTGAAGCCTTTATGTAAAAATGATTGCTGCTCACACTCTCCAATATGTCTTCCAACAGGAAGAGTACACACTATGACTTGATAAATTTCCCCCTTGAAATGAATGTTGAGACAATTAGGTTGTCACAAAATGCAATCTCATGTGTAGCAGGAGAGAAACACGAAACTTGGGTATCTTCCTTAAAGAATGCATTTTAAAACCCTTCAGAGTTTTCTAAAACTCAATTAGCTGACATACTGTCAAGGCAGGAACAGTATGTGTTCTGGGGGAAAAGAAATCAAACAGGTACAAATATCTAGCCATTAAATGAAGCTGTTAACAGCCAGGTAATTTATTTCAAGGGTGGAGCAGTGGCTGGCATGTGTAGACATTTTCGACCGCTAATTGGTGTATTAGGATGAAGTTTGGGAGACAGAATCAAACTGAATTTTAATTTAGACCAGAAGTTGTTATGTTATAGGGGTGCTTCCTATAACTTTCAGGGTTTCTGTTGTCTATTTTTCTTCACATAGTTCTACTTACTTATTCTTGTGTGCATGTGGAAGTCAGAGGACTTTCTGGAGTCAGTTATTTTCTCCCACCATGTAGGTTCCAGGAATCAAATTGCTCAGGCTTGGCAGTAGGCACCTCATCATGATAGCCCTGTAGTTTGTTCTTCCATAAAGAGTCTTGCTGTGTGCCCTTGAATGGTCTGCTACGAGCTACGTAGCACCGGCTATCCTCAAATTTATGGCAATTTTCCTCCTTTATACTTAAGGGTGCTGGGATTATAAAACATGCCCCACCACACCTGGCTAACTTTCAGAGTTGCTCTGTAATTCCTAAAAACAAAGACCTGAACCAAAGAGAGCCCTTCATTCATGAGCAAGCATCCTCCATTAAACCAGACACTTCTTGGGCAATTACAGTGACAAGAAAGCTTACTGTTTACAAAAGGGAAAACTTCCTTTGATGACTACCAGTGACCCTTATAGCAGCTTGACAGGGCTGGTGTTGGGACATAAATTCTTTATTAGTGGTTGGCAATTAATATAATATCTCAGAGACTTTTCTAAACATCATTTTGTTAAATACTCCCTTTAGGTGGCATTGTACAAAATGCTAGACTCCATCCCTGTTCATTTAATCAGCAACCTATCCATCCTTACAGAAGTGACAAGTGACAGGATCTCAAAGCCAGAGGTGGGAAGTGAGAAATAGGAAGAAAAACTGAGGTGTTCCCAGTGCAGGGTGGGGTACTAGCTACTTCCCCCTTCCCAGACTTCTGGTGTTTTCAGTATTTCTACCATAAAGATTGAACTGCAGAGCCTGGTTTGGGGAAGTTGCCTGGTGTGATTCAGCGAAGTGGCTGAGCTGAGGGGTGTTAGAACCTGCTTCGGGAAGACAACTCCCTCCCTACTGCCCTGCTTACCAGCCAACATCTCAGGACTGGTTGCTAAGGTCCCTCTGGCTCTGCTTTGAAAATTTTACTTGTTTTGAAAGAGGGTTATTTCCTTATGAGCAACTTGTGAATTTTTTTTTATTCCTGTAATTTATCCTGAGCACAATTACACACTTCAAGATGAGAGAGAGGCTGTCCTGAATGCAAAATACCTGTTTACTACTGCCTCCCCCTTCAGCACTCAGCACAGTCTGCCCCCAGAGAAAGCCTTTATTACCAGGGCACAGTGGGCATTTGCCAATGCCCAGAGCTCTCGCCCTTGCTGCCCGGCTGTTAACAAATAAAACACTTAAAACAATAAAACAAATAAAACTGGGGGCGTCTTCCCTGTCAAGCACATAACAAAAGGACAAGTCACAGTTAAACCAGATTTCAGCGAATGCTACGGCAGCTATGCAAACTCCCACCTACCCACACACACAGAGGGGCACCATGACACTTAACTGTAAGGGTGGTTTGCACAAAGAAGCGACACTTAAGTCCCCTGGCCTTCTCCCTCAGCAATTACATCATATTAGAGAAACTCTGTCCCCATCCCTGCTCTAGGAAAAACTGAACCCTTAATATTAACTTGGCAGGGTTACTGTCTAAACAGGAGGCACCCAAGTCCCCAATGTGGATGGCTAAAAGAAAACTCACCCTGATGATGTTGAACTCAGGGACTTAAAAGCTCCTACTACAGTCCCTGCAAGTGTATTTCTTAAATTCTGTGTGCACGTATGCATGTACTTGTGTGCAGGACTGTGAGCCAGTGCAGCAGGTGTGCCAAAGAAGGATGATGGGTGATTTAGGGGTTCCTACTGTACCTGGAGCTAGCCATGTTTTTGCTAGGCTGGTGGTCTAATGAGCCTCAGGACTGCTTGTCTCTCCCTAGCCCCCCAGTTATAGGCACAAGTAGCCACACCCAGTTCTTATGTGGGTTATGAGGATTCAGATTCAGGTCCTCATGTTGACCAGCAAGCACTTTTTCCCACCATCTCCCCAAGGCCAGATCTGGAAGGTTTACAGCAATCAAAGACTTGAGGTTATACATCCTATTGTCCAAGAAGCATCAAAATTTGAAACTTTCAAAGGAGCAAAGCACCTGCATGCCTTTGGAAAGCTTATTCTCGACTGCTGTGGTAGCCCTGAGTGACCTGACTTACCACTTCTGCACACTTCTAGTGTATCCTATCTTTACCACCTGTTAAAGAAGTGCCCAGTGCAGGTGGATCTCTGTGAGTTCGAGACCAGCCTGGTCTACAAGAGCTAGTTCCAGGACAGGCTCCAAAATCACAGAGAAACCCTGTCTCGAAAAACCAAAAAAAAAAAAAAAAAAAAAGAAGTGCCCAGTGCAGAAGGAGAGAGTCCATCTTGACCGAGTTCGACCATATGACAAGCAGAACACTGCAGTTCTAGCTAAAGTTTCCCAGAGCAAGAACAAAGATGAGAATGTCTCAAAAAAGGAAACAAAACATTAAGATTCTGTTGAAATGCAGAGGGAGAAATCTTTCTAACTGCATATGTTCCCTCAAGTCAACGTAAACACAGTGTGTGCTACAAATCATTAACAAAGCCATTAAGATTTGATTTCTATCTAAGCAATTATTGTCAGCATATTTTGTACATTTCCTTTAAAAGACTCAATCCTATCTTTCAATTCATTAAACTGTTCCCTACATTTACAGAGTTTTATATCAAATCAGAAACCTATTTGAATTAATAAGAATTACAGTAAAAGTAATTTGAAAATAAATTATTTGAAGTTCAAGCCACGAAGGCTTTTGATGAAAGAATTCAGTCCCATTTAAACATGACAGTAACATTTTGAGTCAGCCACATATTGGTGAGAGACAGTGAAAGCCATGTCCCAAAAGAGAGTTCCATCAACCAAGGATTAAAGGTTAAGGGGATGACCTCTTCAAAACAAATACAATGTTTTTATTTTTAAGGGAGGCAATATCCCAAGTTTCATGAATACTTGAATATTTATTTAAAATCAAAAGCGATCAATCTGTCTGTGACTCACAAGGCTTCTGTTAACCTCTTTGATCCCCATCCATGTTTTTCTGTCCCAAAAAAGAAAATTGGAATGTTGACCAGCTTCATCTTCTTAATGGTCAAAACAATTATGACCACAAGGCACACAGACGTGAGCTTACAGACAAACAGTAACTAAGTGGACAAAGATCTCTGACACTAACCCAAACACTGTGCCACCTTCTTTATCCAGACAAGCTACAGAAACTTCCAAGAACAACTCTTCCCGACAGACCTGCTCTGTACAGAGATGTGCCACAAACCACGGGGACAGGACATATGTCCTGACAGAGCCCCAAGAAGGGCCTCCTCTCCCCTGTTTCTAAACGACATGCAATGATTTTGTTCTAGTTAAAGAAATGATAAATGCTAACTTTTTGTTGCTGTTCTGAAGGCTTTGCCATGGTTTTAGGTGGCATTTCTAAGGCTGTGTCCTATGCATAGAGGTGGCCAGACAGTCCTAAGTATACACTGCTCTAAAATTTCTGTTGTGTCGCTTGAGCTTATAGAAGGGAAAAAGATTGAATTTACCCTTAATCTCCTTTATAATCAGTAAAAGGTGAGGCAGATTTCTGAATGGCAAGATAAAGAGGAATCTTCCTTGGTGCTAGTTTTTCTTCAATTAAAATTGTTGATTTCCCCTGAATACAAAACAAAAACTATCTGACACAACATTAAGCTATTCATGAATATTCTGTATACACATTCTTGTTTAGTTGACTAATGGCAAATTAACGCTCTCTATTTTAGCTTAAACACATAGTATAGGTATGTTTGATTAGCATTGAATTCCAAAAGCTGATTACTATGCATGCTTTGATTATGTAATTACATAATAGAGCATAATGGCTCCTTTGGAGTCATTATGATCTATATGGCAAATATGTTTCAGTTTTGCTATAGTCTAAATACATGCTGAGATGACAGCTCATAACAAGGTCCCACTTTTCAGTCTTATCAGCTAAATGGGCATTTCCTCATTCATCCTAACATCTCCTTGACACCAATTAAGGCCTGTTGTGGCAAGCTGAACACACTTTTGAGAAATTCCCTTTGTTTTCTTGGCATCCAAAATGGACATTAATTTTAAAAGCTGTATTAAGCATAAGGCGTGGTCCTTTGTTTGTTTTAAAGGCTGAAATTCCATCCTTCATCCACCCTCTGAAAGGTCTGCAGGGAATCACGTATAGTTCATTAATCACAGCTCAGACAACCAAAAGGGGGTTAAGGATGGAATTTCACCTTTAACTCCAAAATGCAAGGGCAGGGAGCATGGCTGAGGATGCAGACACTCAAGGAGGTGGCTTGTTACAACGCATGCAGCTCAGGTCTCCATGAAAATAAGCTAAAACCAAGGGGCAGGCACAAAGGCTTGATTCTGCAAATTCCGTTTCTCCCTGTCTCCCTTGTATTTTGAAGTTCCTTGGGGTGGAGGCAGCTATGAAGCAGCACAGCAAGAGCTCTCCTTCACAGCACTTGCACTGGGGTTTTTGATAGATCTAAGGCCAAAACATCTTCCTGACTGAAGAGATTTTTGACAATTCTATCTTGACCTTACACACTGCAAAGTAGTCTGTCCGGCTTTAAAATAGGAGAAAAGTTACTGTAAGGAATTATGTAAAGTTTTCCTTGTCCCCATGAAACGCTTTCATCTCAGCTGCAAGACGAGTTATTTCTGCCTTCCCCTCCCAGGGGAATGATCCTTATACCATGCCAAACTGAAGGTGACCGGAATCTCAACTTTAAAGACGAATACGCACCCAGCTATTTTTACCATTTTGTCTATTGGTTTTCAGCATGGAGGCTGAAGAACTGAGGTCAAGTACAGTACAACTTACATTTACATGGAATGGGTATCTCTTTTGTGAAAGGAAGCATTGATTAGACACATGAAGACTCTTTTCAAGGAAGATGGTGACAAAGAAGGTAGTTACAGAGCATGTGTGTCTGTGCTGTTTCAATTTCAACCATCACATTAGCATCCATCCCTTTGAAAGACCCCAAGATCAATAACTTTTTAATCAGGGTCTACACCACTAAAAAGGCCAAACCCATTATGACGCTTAAGGTTTAAGGTTGTCTGATCCCTAAAAGGAGGAGGTATGAGCCACCACACTGAATGTGTCTCGGGAGTGGTACCAGCCATGAAACCCAAAGGTCTGAATTAGCTTTTCAATTAAAATGAAAACACTAAAGAAACTGACAGCAACAAAAGAAACAAGAATGTAAAGAATAAACCATAAAGATTAGGAATGATCGCTGAATCCTGCAGCTGTTCGTGCTGAAAGTGGAGGGACCCAGACTCCCCTACCTCCTTTTATTCACTCTCCTGGCTGGACAGCAGGGTCTTGTCCTTTAGCCACAAGATAACATATTGCCTAACCATGAAGAACCCCCCCCAACCCCCCCCCACACACACTGGGCAGGCTTTAGATAGAAAACAAAACAAAACAAAACAAAAAAAAAAAAAACCCAGAGTCCTCAAAAGGAGTTTTATTTGTTTGGGAGATGGCATTGACGTCACCTTGTGAAAGAGGCCTTTTAAGCCTGTTAAATCTGCTTAGAGGCTCTTGGGAGAAGGAGGGTGGCTCTTAAAAATATTAATTAAAAAGTAACTGCAGTCATCCAACTTGGACTTTGGAGAAGAACAATCTGAAGACAGCGGCTTCTTATAAAACTAATTGTGTTGGCAGAGCAAATGATTTCTCCTCAATGGGCTCGATTCTGCGATGCGCGTTTATGGCGAAAGAAGAAAGGATGGGGTTAGATGGTTCTGCTTCGGTCCAACTCAAGGCTGGCTGCTACGCCAGCATTTCAAAATGTATTACACTTCTCCCAGACAAAATGGAGCTGTGCTGACGGCCAACTGTTGATCTTCTGTGTCAGCCACTTTGCTAATGAGCTGATAATAAGACATATTCCATTCCCTGGGACTGTTCAGTGATGGCTCTGCAGAGTGAGAGTGGGCTGTCCATGCCCCTGCCGTTCACAAGCATGGGTCCATGCTGGAGAAAATTGTATACAAAAACAGGGGTTGATTGTATAGCTAGCAGCGGAGAGTGGAAGAAGCACATCCTTTTCCAGGTGGTACCTTGGGCCCCCAGATTAGCTGAAGTCTGAGATGACAGGAAAGGGCTGGTTTAATTCAAGGCAACAGAACTGTCTCCATTTCTAAAACCACAGCTATCCACAACGGAAATGAAGGGTTTATATGATTGAGATTCAAATTACTTGTTAAAGCACTTGACAACCACCCAAAAGCAAAAGCATTATATTTTGCTGTTCCTGTATGGATTTCATCTTATCCAGAAAAGAACTTTGCAGCCAACTACTTAGTATATATACCACAGTAGCCATGGCTGGGCTACAACAAAAATACAATGTTAAATTTTCCTAACTAAATAAAAGGCACAAAGACCACAGGCACGGCTGCCTGCTGTAGTCAGTTGGACTGAACATGCCTTTCTAGTCCCCCTAAGCAGTAACCACAGCAGAGATGGGTACCACTCAGCACTTGCCCTTACCAGTTATGCCTCAACAAAATTCTCCAAACTGAATTTCTGTAGAATGCCAGCCTTCAGTCGCAATGGAGATAGCACAGGTATTCCCTCTACTTTTTTTTTTTTTTTAAACACCAAACTCAGTATCATTTCCCCTCTGATAAAAGGTACGATGATTGATGATTGAACTTGGGTCACTTTTGCTTCAACTCACTAAAAGCTGAGGTTCCCCCCCCTTTTTTTGTTTGTCTATAGGGTTAAAAGATGAACAATTAGCGTAAGATATTTAAAATCACAAGGTTACAGCCAGGATCTACACATTTACAGAAGAAAAGGGAAGTGGCTGCTATTTTTTATGTCTAGAGGCAAGAAAACCAAATATTTCTAAAGTGCTTGCTACTATTAAATTTTTAGCATCAAGAAAACTCGCACTATTATCTAGAGGGACCATTGTTCAGGTCATCTGCATGAAAACCAAAGCTAATTTTTAAGAGTGTTTTCAATGTGTGAGGTATTATGTTTTATTTTATATTGTCTCATTTAAACCTTACTATACTCTCACATTGTTTTTTGTCTTCTGATTGTACTCTGTATGCACACAAGACAACTGAGAAATGATTGATCTGATCCCTTCTGTTTAACCCTAGCTCCGCTGCACTAACAACCCCACTGTATCAGTGAAGTAGCTGAAAGGACATTACATTTTATGATGTAAAAGAACAGAGGGAACTAATGGAAGACTCTACAGCATCTCATTTATGACTTAGGAATAAAATCAAACAACATGCCCAGCACAGAAAGGAATCCGAAGCCAAGCAACCCATCTATCAGCAATAGGCATGCTCCAATATGCAATACTGATAAAATCATCTCCACAACCAGAGCCCACAAATCAGGTCTTTAGTATTTAGGGAGGAGACGTCTGTTCTGCAGACTGACCCAGGCTCAGCACTTAGCTCCAGCTTCAGGCAATTACAGTACCGGCTTCAAGGGCATTCATTAGTATCAACAGTCTATGTGACCAAACATTGACTGTAATGTCCGTCTCTATCTACAGCTCTTCGTTCATTTCTTCCTGCCAACAAAAGCCACTGAAAACCTTCCAGGTTTAAAGCTTAGAACCGACAGGACAAACACGTAGGGCTATCAGTTGGATCACATCAGATATAGACTGCAGGTGAATGCCAGCTTCAAACGACATTACTACAGACACAGAAAGTCGGGAGACAGGAGGGGAGAGATGCTTCACATTCTTATTCTAGAGAGTGTCTGTCCCAAGTGTGTGTAATGTGGTTTGTTCGAGAAACAGCTGTAAATCCATGATAATCATCATGCTGAATAATGCTGCGACATTCAACTTACATCTCCTACCAGGAAGCCAAGCAGCTTTGGACTATTATATGAAACAACAGTGTCTTAGCTGGAAAATTGGCCCTTATTGGTGAGCTATTCACTGTATCATCCGTCAGTCAGAAAGCAAGTGGTGGGCGGGGTGTATCCTTTAACCCTCTGGGGGAAACACACTGAACTCGGAAGCCCTGCTCAGCCAGAGTCTGATGATGAGATGGCGAAGGAGAGAGGCAGTGGCCCAAGGAGCTTCCTTCCAGATTTCACTCTCATGCTTGCTGATTGCCCGGTGCCAAGCCCATGTCAGGCAGATACGCACAGTAACGATCCAAATTGGTGCCATTATACAAATAACTTGATTAGTATCATCCAAGTGTGGGCTGCTGATTAATCATCACTGAAATTAGAGATAAGTGATAAGGGCATTCATTACTCATGACTTGTTTTTCAGGAGTAAGGGGGCAGCAGAGGAGACAGGAGAAGAGCATTAGACTAGGAAAACAGGGGTTCTTGCTGTGGTTCAAAGCTTCCTGGGATGGAAAGCTGTAATTCTGAATTTTCCTACACTTTTAAATTGGGAAATGATATCTCTCTAACAGGGTTATAAGGAGACGTGGGCAGAGAGTTGCATATGGAGTGTGTGTGCTATAAAAAACTCGATTCTTTTTTTTTTTTTTTTTTTGCAAATGCTAACATCTTGTTTATTTGCCATATCTTCACATTACAGTTCCCAGAACTAATCACTATTTGCTCAGCAGACTCTGACATGAGATGACAAACTTGGAGGTCATCAGGTCTTTAACAGGCTGCACACTTAAGAATTAACATCTGGACTTCCAACAAAATAAAAAAGCCTTGCTGTAGAATCCCTAGCAAGGCAGTCTGGAGGTTTCCTCCCCTGCCACTGCTCCCTTTTGCTCTGTTGCTCTGTTTTCTCCTTGGTGTTCTTGCCATACGCCACCAAAATGTGCCTGTTCCGGCGCAGAGTCAGACCTGTCGCCCTGGAGGGCAGCAACTGCTAGGCTGGGCTACTAAGAAATGAGCCTGATTTAAAAATCCAGCCCCAGTTCTGACCTCTGGCTCTCTTCAAAGCCATTACCATCAACAATGAGTATCTCAGCCCGGTCTTTATAGTCTCTCTTTTTTTTTAATTTTTTAATTTTTTATTTTTTAAAAAAATTTTCCACCTCCTCCCTGAAAAGGCTAAATAAAGGATTATATATCCCTCAAATCTCTTCACGGTCAGCGTCACCTCCTGACCTCTGTCTGTTACTAAGATGTTTTTAACTTCTTTAAAATTGTTGGACTTTTTATTTTAAGAAGTTTAGATGTTATTCATCTGTCTTAATTTCTTTTCCTGTTATGATTATAGATCATTCTGAAGTAACTTAAAGGACAAAGGGCCTACTGTGCCTCACAGTTCAAGATCAGCCAGTCCTCCATGGTAAGGACATCAAAGCACAGGAGCCTGACACAGCTGCTCATACGGCATTCGCAGTCGGGAAACAGAGGGATGAGCACAGGTCAGTGTTTGCGGTTTCTCAATTTAAACAGTTAAGGATCCCCTATGCAGGAAACGGTCCCGCCCACTGTTAAGATGGGTCTTCCCACAGTAATGAATATAACCAAGAAAATCCCTCCTATGCATGCCTGGAAGTGAGTCTTGATTCTGTCAAGCTGACCACTAATGCTCATAGTCACCTCATGGTACTATAAAATTATCTGGAGAGCAGAGAGCAAGTTTAAACATCTGCACTGAAAAACATTTATGCTTAACTACAAACCAACCTTCATATATAAAAAGTACAAGGCGAGCAGCAGGTGTAGGCAGAGGGATAATATTAGAATTAGACTCAAGGTACAACATTCAAAACAGGTTTACTCTCTAGGCTCCCTCTATTTCTGTAAACGCCCATAGTGAGTCGAGAGAGCAATTCCCATTTCCCTAGGTAGATCACACTAAGTTGGCAATACAACACATCTTCCTTGGCAAACTTCACAATCAACATCAGATACCTGGTATACTAAGGGGGCATGATGGACAAAAATTAGAAGGTATAATCAAGTCTTTCTAAATGCCAAAACTAAAACTAAACAAAATGAAACAAAAACTCCACCACACTTGCAAATTGGCTCTTGTCTTTGTCCTATTCTTCAATACAGAAAGGACGTCATGAACTACAGAAATAAGCAGGAATGGCTGGGCCCTCTCTAACTCACCTTAGCCTGTTAGGCTCGTCTGTGTCCTCTGCTGTTTCTGGCCAGTGCTGGCTGTCACTTTTCACACATAATTTCCTCCTTTCTTACTAACTGCAAGAGCTTGGGAGAAAGCTACCAGGCTCTGAGACCTTTCCTGCTTACTAATGAGTTCCTGGGTGTGTCTAGGATGTCTGAGGTCTCCAGAAATGTAACCTTCACTAAGTGCTGCTCTCCTGTGACATGCGGGGGTGTAATTCCCCCCTTCACATGACATTGGAGGAAAGAAAAGAGCACAGACAAAATTTAATAATAATATATGATTTAGCTTGACAATTATACTCTGACACTAATAGATATTCTTAGGTAAAAATACACCCTTGAATGTAAAGCAAATCAATACATAATCGGCATCTGACACTAGCTGACTATTGACAGTAGTTTCTTATTTTATCACTGAATCAAACCCCTATCCCTAATCTATTCATAAAAGCAGAAAAGCTGACCCTGGAGAATTCCCACCCATCCTGCAGGTTTAGGTGCAGCCACAAGCTTTTCATTTGTGTGGTGGTGAGGTTATTGTTTGGGTGAGTTGATGTGTGAGTGCATGCAGCCCATAGGTCAACCTTGGGTGTTATTCCTTGGAAGCCGTCCTTGGGTTCTGAGGCAGGTTGTCTCACTGGGTGGGGTTCCCTAGGTTGGCAAGGCTGGCTAGCATGAGGAAGCTGCATGGCCCATCCTCCATAGGCTGTGATGACAAACATGTTGACGCCGAGACCAGCTTTTTTTTATATAGGTCCTGTGATTGACCTCCTGTGCTCCCTGACTCCCAACACACGGCGACTTGTACATGTCAGTCTCATTATGCACTTGTTTTCAGGGTGCTTTTCTGCTCTGCTTGTACCAGCTAGACCTCGGGCAGTTGTGTCAGCTCTCTAGGCCTCAGGCTTCCCCGCATGTAAACAGGACATGAAAACGTCTCCATTGCTAGGTTATGTTGAGAAGCACTGGAGTCTCATCTGAAGATGTGAGGCAAATTTATGGATTGATATAGCAGCATGCTTAACATGAGTGGTTGTATATCCCAAATTACTTAATGTTAATTATTTTTAGCTCCTTACTCCTGTGTATCCCCAAATAAAAGCTTTATTTACCTATGCTATTATTTTAAATATTTTAGTGTCATCTTGTTTTTCTATCTCTAAAAGAGAACACAGTGTCACCATATATGTCAGGCACTCAGTTAATGACCAAGCCTGAATGAGGTCACTAAAGGATCTGTTAGGACTTCATACGCCTTGAACCCTCTCAATTTTATAAATTAACTAGTCCATATAATGTCCAAACATCTTCAGATATTTATATGTCACATAGATTTTTGAATTAAAATCTTTTAAAGTATTTCTATAATTTTTAATTTTAGATTTTTAAATGATTTACAATAGAAATTTGCTTTTTTTTTTTTAAAAAAAAGAAGGCTAAAAAGCAAGCAGTAAGCATGTTTCTTTACTGTCTTCGACAGACCACAGACTGTCTACACACAGACAGCAATGTGCTAATATGTGCCAGCCTGTGCCCCATATAAGTGTATATCACCACTGTGCTCTGAGAACTGTAGCCCCGGCTCATATGAGTGGACCGTGCATTCCAGACAGGCGGTGGGGGGTGGGGAGAAGGGCGTGTCTGAGAAGATCCTGGCTTGTTGAAATACTGTGAAGGCTCTAGTGTGTCCAAGAAAGAGACAAGGAATGCTTTCAAGAGAGGTCATAGGCCAGATACTGAAGGACATCATATGTCAGATTAGGGAATTTACATTTCATCTTGTAATTAATAGAGAGCCTGAGAGTGATTTGAATCCAGGGAGTGATAGAACCACCCCTGGACTGTGGAAGACAAGTTTTACAAGGAGAGGTGGGGCTGGGAGAAAGAAGACTGGGATGAGACCTCAGCCAGAGAGCTGAGAGCTAGGACAGGGACAGGAAGAGGGAGCAGTGACAACTGTGAGAAAGCAGGTGACAGACAGACAGACAGACCCATGGGGCTGGGCACCAGGGCTTTACCCATCCGTCAGCTTTCAGCAAAAGGGCTCAGTGGTGCTTAGCCCCATTGTCATTAGTCACACACTCAACACCAGTCAATGCTCAGTGGCCTGAAGGAAAGACTGGCCAAGGGCTAACTTTAAAAGAAGTTCAAAAGCCGGACACAGTGGTGCACTCCTTTAACACCAGCGCCCAGAACAGAGAGGCAGGTGGAGCTCTGACTTCCAGCCCAGCCAGGGCTACACTGAAATGAAAAGAAGTCAGAGGACAAAAGACACACACTTCTCGTCACTCCCAGTGCTCACTACTTAGATGTGTTTTTAAATATAGTTTGAGATTTTTGAAAATTTCATAAATGTATACAATTTATTTTGTTCCTCCTAGATCCAGCCATCAACTTCGTGACCCCCCTCCTTTTTAATAGCCCCTAAGTCTGGTTTGTACTGCCCTTATAGATAGTCATGGCTATGGGGTATGGAGTCATGGGATGCAATCTGCTTTCTGTAGCACCTGTTTGTAAATACATATAGTGAGGCAGTCTGCTTCCTCTGCTCCCTGTGTCTTAAGGCTTCTGTGTGGCTGACCGGGAGTTTTAATAATGTCTGGGTGATTGCAAAACATTCATAAATCCAAACTCATACCAGACCTATCAGTCAGAACCTGAATTTTAATAAGAGACAGGGATAATTCGTGGGCCAAATAAATTTGAGGATCTGTGTCTAGAGTGCTGTAGCTGTCACTGTCATTCCTCTCTTAAACAGGAGTCACAAGAACCCTGAAACCAACAGCTTAAAGCAGGGCAGACTAAGGGAAGGGGCACATAGACAACTTGTTTCAAGGCCCTGAGATATCTCAGTAGGTCACTGGACAGAGAGAGGCAGAAATCCTCACCACTAAGTGAGGTCAGTTTCCAGGAAGAGACATGTTTAAAAGCTGATGTGTCAGAAGATAAATTGGTACGGACCATTCACTAAGTCAGGAGGCACCAGAATCTAGCATCCTTCCTCTGACTGCACACAACCAACACTGCACAAAAACAAACTCCACTCCCCAAGCAGTTGCCTGTGACCAGAACAAATAGATTACTGTGCACTTAGCTGCAAAAAAAAAAAAAAAAGAAAACAAAAAAAAAAAAGAAAACAAAACAAAACAAAAAAAGAAAAGAAAAAAGAAAACAAAACCCACTCCTAGTCAGTGCTGTCACACATAGTGGGGTTTGTCAGTTCACAAGCTCCAATACCCTAGTTAAATTTTTGCTTATTTGGTTTGCCTGTCTGTTCAGTGCTTGTGAGCATTAAGCCAGTGAAGACAAAACCAGTACGTCAGGAAACAAAGCAAGTGGTCCAAAATGAAAACTGAAAAGAGGCTGCTGAGGTTTGTTATAAGTCATGAAATCCAACTCTATGATTTGAGGGAAGAAAAAAAAAAAAAAAAAAGAAGTGACAGTACCCATTACAGTAGGCCTTTTCACTCTGCCTAGCAGATAAAATTTGCGGCAAAAATACAGGTAATGGCATAAACAGAAGTTTAAGAGAAATAATAAGAGTGTTTGGCTGGAGACAGAAACAATCAGGTCTGGAAAGAGCCCAGTAGAATGCTCAGGGGAAGAAAAGATAAACAATGGTTTCACTGTTTTTTCACCGCCTCTTAATGAACACCCACAGACCATCCCGGACCTCTGGCTTGTTCTCTCTCAACTGCTAGACTAACTGTGCCTTGCCGTCCGGATGCAGGCTAATAGCATCCTTAGGAACTGCCTGCTGAAGAAAATGACACTTCCTCTGAAAGCAAAGAATTCACCCAAAAGTAAGAATCAAGGTCCCATCACTTTGAAACCTTCTGTACCTAGAACATTAACTCCTACCTAAGTTTACTAGTAGGCTAACTCCCTAAATTTACTTGGGGGCTGAGGGAACAGCAACATGGTCACTGCCATGCCCTAGATTCTGGCTTCCCTTCCCTTCAGCTGTCAATTGCAATTTGGCTTGCACATCATTCCTTTAACAAATCAGTTCTTATACAAGAGATTTCATCATTATTTTTTAATATATAAAAGCATTGGCATACCAAGATTCCTTCACTACAGCAGGAGCACACTCTGAGCAGTCTTCTGCTGGGTTACCAAAGTGCCGTTTCAGAGAGAATAATGTTCCGAATTTCAGTCTCTTAAAAAAGTCGTTAGGTTTCTGAGCAGTCAGGCTCGTCACATTTAGAGCCTCAATTACGAGCTTCACGGAAACAGTTAACCCCTCACAATTGTGCACAGCCATAATTTCTGTAGAGAAGGCAACAACAATTGGGGGAAGTTTATTACGACTACTTCTCATGGATAAGATGCCAAAATCAACCCTTCCAATGTTATAAGGTAGCTTTTCTTTTTTAAAAAAGTTTTTTAAAAAAATAAAGAAAATGAAGGGAAAGAAAAAGAAAATCCCTAATGGGCTACTTGCTGTTCTATTCACTTTTTAGATTTGCCAATTTTTGAGTGACTGCCAGCACCAGGGACTCTTTGTAGCACCTTGTACTTGAACTATAATAAAAACATGAAATGATTAAAAATACTGAGTGTAACTGCAGAAGGGACTATATATCGTGGGCCCCAAGGAAGGCTGTTTCTTTGCAGAATCAGACAGACTCCATTTATGTTATTAAATTGCAGCACTATTCACTGTCCAGGCTGGAAGCTTCCAGACATGTCAAAAGCACTAAATATGTCCAGAGCACACATAGAACTTAACCTGTAGGATGCCAGCCTCCTCCAGCCACACCAGCCAGAGAAGTGCAGCCATAAGTATATTTATCTATTTTTGTTAGATTTTAATTAAGTAATGGACACACACACACACACACAGAGAGAGAGAGAGAGAGAGAGAGAGAGAGAGAGAGAGAGAGAGAGAGAGAGAGAGAGAGAATACACATACATGTGAGAGTTGTGCAAGCATGCTATGGCATGCAAGCAGTGGTCAGAAGATACCTAGACACCTAGTAGGAATCTACCTTCTACCCTGAGGATCCTAGGGATTGAATTTAGGTCATTAGATTTGACAGAAAGCACCTTTTCCTGCTGAAACATCTTGCTAGCCTAGGAATTGGTATACTTAATTTTATGACATTGTTTAATATGTCAAAAATGTTTGCTTTCCTCATTTATTTCTCCATCCCTTGCACAATTCCCTCGTGAATAAAAAAAAAAAGGCCAGAGGAATGAAGGGTTCATACACAGAGTAGATTATTGGTCACTGATGGTACAAAAATAGTAAAACATCAACTCTGTGCTAGTTTTTTGTTGCTGTTTTTTTGGGAAAGGGTTTCTTTCACTGTGTAGCCCTGGCTGTCCTGGAACTCACTCTGTGGACTAGGCTGGTCTTGAACTCAATGAGATCCATCTGCTCTTGCCTTCCAAGTGCTGGGATTAAAGGAATGCGCCACCACTGCCTGGCCCTATGCTACATTTTTGAAGACTAGACCTATGCCAGGAACCAGCTGGGTTCCTGAGTTTTCTCAATATGTTTGTCTCAAAGGTTACCTTGAAATTTTCTGCTGGGTCTCAGCCCAGGTGAGGAGTGGAGTCCAAAAGAAAAGTTTTCAGGCGATGCTGCTGACTTAAGGACCACACTTTGATTCACACAATCTCCCCAAACTCTGCATAATCCCCCAGAGCACTGTCAAGGTAGTTTTATAGAATGAGAAGACTAAGGCTGTAAAGACTGGCCATCTCTGGGCCTCTGTGAGGATGACCATCACCATTTAGTATTTCTCCTACAGGGAAATCTTGTCCTTTCCATCTGAATGTCCTGTCCTGTCCCCAACTTTATCTGGATGTTAATCCACATCCCCCCTTTTTTCCTACTGCCCATTATTAGTCCTGTATCAGCTCAGATTTATGATCTGCCAGCACTGTTGTGATTAGATGTCATCCCTGTCTTTCTATTACTCCGATATTGATAGATAAAATTCTGTGGTGATGCATTGCCTGCCCTTTCAAAGGTTACTGCCAGCAGATGCTGGGAATCAATACGGTTCTTATCTGTCACAAACCACAAGAAAAGCATGGAAAACAAGGCTCAATGAGAGGCCGTGAGCAGGTCAGAGAGAACTCCATGATGATCCGTGGTACTTGCTCTGTTTTCTGACCTACTCCAGAACCCAGTCTTGCTGGATTTTCAATAGTCTTAATTTGAGGTCATATGATAAAGAGATGTTGAGAAGAAGGCCTAGGGTGCGACACTACTGAAGACCCTTGTTAAGGACACTGGGAGCTAAGGCTATGTGGCTAAAGCTCTAGCTACACTGTATATTTTTCCAGGATCAAACTCATATTTGAGTTTTTTGGAGGCAAGTGTTAAATAAATCTAAGAAGAATGAGAAACTTTATTTACACTGCTCATTTACTTCATCCAGATTTCAAGTGGGAAGGGTCCTAGTTTGGGGGCAGATATAAACAAAATGCATAAGCTCTATTCGTTTGTTTATTCTCTCTGTGTTTGTATGTGCATGCATCTGAGAGTTAGTGTGCATGCACATGTATGCAGAGGCTAGAGAACAGCTCTGGGTATCTCAGGCACTGTCCACCTTTCGTTTTTCTTGAGACAGGGCTTCTCACTAGCCTAGGTCCCATGGAGTAAGCTAGACTGGCAAGCCAGCAAGCCCCAGAGCCTGGCTCTGCCTATCAGTTTGACATTAGGATTACAAGGGCACAACACTACGCCCATCATTTTTATGTGGGTTCTGTGGATCAAAATTACATCCTTATGTTACCTACAAACCCTCTCTCCAGTCCTACTTTTGTCTTCAAAATGCTATAGCCCAAAGGCATTAAAAAAGATAAACTGAATTATTATTATTTTTAAAAGACCATGTAAGTAACTTTTTAATTTTCTTTCAAGAGAACAGAACAAACCAGGGTTAAGGGTTAAGAGCCTGCATTGCTATGACTGAATACAGCCCAAGGGAAGTGAGCAAGGATGGGTGCCTGCAGAGACTGCAGAACCAAGCCTCCCAACACCATCTCCAGAACTCCTATGCATGCTGACTACCTCACCCTGGGTCTTCCCATCTCATCTTACAGCAGATCTAGGCTCATCACAGGCTTTGGCGTCACTGTCACTGACCTTGTTTCCCCAGCATCTCTACTCTAGGTGTGGTCATCACTCTCCTGCATGTGGGGCTGGGCAGTCTAAGAACTGCTGATCCTATATTGACTTGGTGCCTAAATGCTTGGTATCAGGTGGCCACCAATATGCCTGATGGTCTAGGCAAGGTCAAGTTTTCAGAATTGGGATGGGTGTGGTTGCTCATGTTAGCTCAGATGGCCACACGAGAATGGCCGACACAGAAATGTATGGTTTACCAATCTGTAATCAATTTCAAGCAAAGGATTTCCAGATGTTTCAATGAGACTATCAGTACTTTCAGAGACTTGTAATAACCTGCTACACAGGCCTAATACTATGCAATGTGTGTAACTTACAAGCACTGAGAGAGGAAGCATTTGCTGGACTAAAAGCCATGCCATGAAGTTATATCTATTTTGGACACAATGCTTTTTCCCTGTGGAAAACCATCAAAGATACATTTAGAAGTCCACCAAGAAACAGCTAATACAAAAACAGTTAATCTGAAAATACCATCCATGTCAGAAGACGATTGAAGCTACATTTCCAGAGCTCTAGAAGGATTCTTGTTTTAATTACAGCATTATCCATTATTCAACCCATATATTAGAAATCCTGAGACTTCTCTATCACTAATTTTAAGGGCACCATTCAGTCAAGGCTGGTGATGAAGATCTTTAATCCTAGTTACTCAGAAGGCTGAGACCTGGGCTACCAGAAGAGCAGACGCTTCAAGCCCAACTTTGCAAGCTCCTATCTCAAAAGAAAAAGGTCGGAAGTCTAGCAATGTTGCTCAGTGGAGGAATACTTGCCTAGCATGTATTTGGTCCCAGTACTGGGAAATGGGGTCTGTGTCATGGTGGCGCATGCCTGAAATCTAGTACTTGGGAGGCTGAGTCCAGAAGATCTAAAGTTCAAGGCCAGTCTAATGAGACCCTGTCTCAAAAATAAACAAATAGAATATTCCTCAAAAATGAATACTTTACTGTTTCATCTTAATTATGAAATTATAAATACTCATAGCATAAAAATTACAGAAAAGTAAAAACAACAAAAATATCCCATAATAACTCTGTTCATGTAATTACTTTAGTGGAGTCTTGCTTTCACATACAGCTATACATGTTTGTATTGATGTACATGTGTCTAAGAATTTTAATGTCTATGCTATCATATAGGTATGCTAAAGATCATTTCACCATTCTCACTATATGTAGATCGTTTCTAAGATTTTTGCCCCAAAATTACTGCAGTGAAAAGACTTTTATGTAATTATTTGTACTGGTTTCAACTAGTGAATTTGCATTAAATTTTCATGTACTATAGTAAGAATAACATGTTTTGATACTCAATATTTTTTAAAACCAAAATCTCTATTTTATGCTTTAAGGTATTGTTGTTATTGTCGTCATACAGAACTCTAAATGACAATGATTTCAACCCTCAAAGATTCTTTCCCAGACAAAACAACAAAACACCTAACACTGCAGCAGATTCCAGGACTCGAGGCACATAGGAAGCATTTCAGTGTTATTCTTAAAGTATTTGGAAGCTATTAGGGAGAAATGACCTTGAAAACATAAGTAGTGAATATGACATTCCCATAGAAAATCTGATCACTTGAAATGAAAGATCAAACAATGAGCCGGCTCCTGTGATGAGCAAACCAGGGGAACCCTCTTTCCTGTGTGTTTCCGGAAGCACCCATTGGACTTATTTCAGCCATTGGTCAAGCCTCTCCGTGCCCCCTACTCAGCTATGGCAGCAAGAAAAGCAAGCAGCGATCAGATGTCTTTTCTAAAGCAGCCACCGTGAAGAGAGCTGCAGAGGAAGATCACGTGCTGATTCTCTTAGGCCTGGTGCCCACAGCAGCCAGCAGTGTCTGACACAAACTACTTCAATAAATGAACAAATGAATGAACAAACTAATAAATAAATGAATGGATGAATAAGATTCATTTTAAATTCTCCTTGGCCTTAGTTCTCCTATGACCTTGATGGGCTGTACTTTTAGTTTCTTTTTAACATTATGAAAGATGGACCTGAAAATTTGCAAGCAGCAAGTTCTTGTGACTCTTGCATCTGCCTTGCTTTAACATCATATTTACTGACACAGCAAAGTAACGAGTATGGGGCCCACACCACTGCGTGACCTTGACAATCTGATGAGTGATGGTCTAGCACAACAACCACCAGCGCAGGCTTGTTCTATGTTCTGTTGAGATTAGACGGAGATGATAGACTTAGGGGAAGAGTAGCGAAGAGGTACTATGTCCCCTCTCTGTATCACATAACAGAGTGCATGATACCAATGTCTTATTGATTATGTCAACCTGGGTCTCCTGGCTAAGATGGTACATGCTAAAGTCCAGTACACACTCTGGCAAAGGAATAAAGGGCCAGCTCCTAGAGTGAGAAGCATCCAAGACTTTGCGGATATGTGCACACCTCACAACCTATGAGACAATTAACACATATTTTGGGGAGATATTTGATTAGCGTACCTATCATATCTCTCCTTAACATTTTACTAGTGAATAGAGCATTCGCTGGTGGACCTTGCATACAGCAATTATTAGAGTGGAATTCAAGCGATAATCTGTAGAAAAAACTCCTTTTACTTTTTTAATTGAAATTCTGCTCAAGGCAAGCCTTTTCTTTTCTCCTGTTTATTTATTTACTGAATAATTTATTTATACTGATGTAGGATCCTGGATATTTATTCTGTTCTCTGGCTTACAGTTCACTGTAGATGTCATTTAGACTGGCCTACCCTTCACCCCTGGGTTCCATTCACCCAAACAGATGTACAGGGAACTCAAAACCAAGTTTATAAAGATAAATGTAAACAGACAAATGGTGGAAAAGGAAACAGAAGATGAGTTAACTGAATAGGAAAAGACAGAGGAGAGAGAGGAGAAGAGCACATTTTTAGAAATAAGAACAACAGAATGTTTGTAATAGTTTACACACACACACAAACACATACTTTCTAATTTCACTGTGACATTCTCACCAGGTATTTGCCCAGTGAGGGCAATGTAGTCAGAGCAGGAAGACTAGATAGACTCAGATTCTAACAGACTCAGCTGCTCCCCGCAGACTACCTGCCTCCATCTGTATGTTTAAATACTCCTCAATTAGGATCAACATTCATTTTTTATTAATGCTCTTCTGAGACAATGGCTCTTTTATCTGTGTTTTATCTTGCAGCTACATTAAGACCAAGGACACTCTCACAGAAGATCTGAAGGAGGAGACCCTGATGAATTGGGAGTTTAAAATACAAATGGAACTTCCTTTGTCAGTTTTGACTTGTTTTATTAACATCTGAAGGTTGATTTATGACAGATTACCAGGCAGGAGGAGAGGACTGTTTGTCCAATCACTTTACTTAACTCACACAATTAGGAAAAACAAACATTCAAAAAAGTTTCCTTTCTATGGGCAAAGGGATAGCACATTCAGGTCTAAAATAGTCACTTCCATCTCTGTCTTCCCTTATAGTGACCAAGGGCAGGTGCACCCTATCTTGAGACCACAGAAAAATAGGCTCTGCAAAATCTAAAAGGGCGTTGGAGAAGCTAAGTTTAAGCCCTGGTTCAACTGATGTGACTCTATGACCTTGAGCCAATACTTTCACCTACCTCATCATCTATATAAAGGGGGGGAGGGGCGACTGTAAGAAGGCTCTGGAAGGTTGATGTGGGAACTAAACATGCTATACATGTGCTGACCTTTTGAAGGTTTGAGAAATGCTGGCCATTTCATGCTAATGATTATCGTTCTATTACCCAGTTTCCAAATCTAAAAACAAGGGTAAACTGGACTAGGTGGGAATATGGTTGGATGTCTACTGCTGAGCAGAAAGGAATTCCATGGAGGTGAGAAGGGATTTCTCCATCTCTTTGGGAGGACAGTACACATGCAAATAAATGTGAGCAGAGAAAAGTCAGTCTGCCATAAGAAAAAATGAAAACACCCATTAGCCGATGTTTGCTTTTAAAGTAGAGGATACTGGGTGAACTGCAACCTTCCACACCTCTGTCCTTCCCGACGACACTTCAGCCAGAAAGCTGTTCTGCCCATTTCTCAAACCACAGAATCCTACCACTCTATTTTTTTTTTTTTTTTTTTAGGAATTCAGCACCATTATTGAAAGTTCGCATTTTCTTGGTGGGGGAATGAGTGAACCTCAGAAAGGGAAGTAACCTGGGTGTTTCACTTGTGGCTTTCTCTAGTGCCTGAAACAGAACCCGGCCCAACCTTTGCGGGTGGGAGGTCAGGTTCTCATCTGTATGCTGAGGGCTGAGTCAGGCCAGGCACCCTGGCCAGTGATGTCTTGTTCTCCACCCACAAGAAGAGCACTTCCAGTGCCAATGTCTGATGTTCTTACTTGCTCCTGGGTTCCCCTGCTGTCCCTGTCACTGACTTCCATCTCTGTGTTCTCAGTGCAAGCGCAGCATGAAGCCCAGGCTGTCTACAGTGATGTATTTGGAACTAGAAGATCCCTGGCTATATAGCCAGGAAGACGATGGAAGTCAAGAATCAGGAAAATCAAATCAAATCAAATCTTTTGGCGTAAAGTCCAGATCTTTTCTTAGAATAGTCTGGGCACCAATAAAACCAACTCGGTACGCGTGTCACTCAACTAGGTCCCCAAATGAGCACCCCTGGATTACGTTAGGAAAAAACTTGTCAAATACAAACTCCTAGGCTCCCTTCCAGCTCTACTGACTCAGTTACCATAGGAGTGGAGCCCGCAATCTGTTTGAATAAGCCTTCCAGGTGATTCTGCGGCTTCCTGAAGTCTGGTGGAAAGGGCAGTCTTTACCCGCCTGCATTCAGTATGCCCTGCGTATCACCAGGAGGGTTTGTCAAATGGCTACACTGTACCCATTATTCCAGGGAGCCAGTTACTGTGCTTAAAATAAAGGTGACATTAGTCAGCTCTGTCTTCATATTTGGAAACCATTCTTCAGAGGGGCTTTGACAGACGCTGCTCATAGCGGCGAAATTTAACATTTCCAAACCCTAAGCTAACATTTATAACTCCTCATTTTTCCTAGGAAGTCTGACTTCCTCAGCTGGGCTCTCTGCAGGACCCACTGTGCTGCGGCTGTGCCTGTGGCCTCCTTTAGGGCTGTGACTTTTCTGTATGTCTGCTGGTAGAAATCCAGCAGGGTGGTGGGCTCTCCCACCAGCCACCATGCAGGACCAGGCTGCCAAGGGGCTACATACTTTCCCAAGAAGCAAACAGGGATGCTCACTAGGTATCCCCTCCTACATCTTCCGACTTAATGCTTGCTCTGTGCCCACCAACAACACTCTTTCTACTGTTGGTTAATTTATAGCCACACGGGTATACATATTTGCTCGGCTCTTTTATCATTCGCAACTTTGTTCTGTCAGTAATATCTGTCATTCTTCGCAGCTCAGTAAGCTCTTTCAAACCCAAGATATCTCTATTTCTAAATGGAATCTGAGATGAATTTTGATAAACATGCATCCTGTATCTTAATAAAAAAGGGATTTCCAACCCCCCTAACTACCTGCATATATAAATGTTCAAAAAGTTGCTGAAACCTTTCTTTGCATTAGGTGAAAATTCAATGTCAAAATAATATTAAAAATACACAAAACCGTAGGAAATTGTTTTAACCGTGATGTGATAAATAATAAATCAGAATAAATCAGAAATACAAGTTACTCTGCGATTATGGGTTTTCTCTATTCTTTAAGCTTCTCGCCTGTTCCACATCAATGGATCGACAGCCCTTTAGTTTAACAATTATGCACGGAGGCAATCTTGTTAGGACTTGATAAAACACTGTCACTGTCTTTGTCACTGCCACACAGAAACGCCACAGTAATAGCTGGAATGCACCAAGCTGCCGTGCAACCAGGCAATGTGCCCAAACATGAAGTTCAAAGCAAACTCCTAACAGTTCCAATGTATTTCTTTGTGCTTGAGGGCAAATGTGTGTGTGGGAGCTACAACCCCAATACTACTTTGTGCAACCCTCCGTAATTATAGCTCAGACTAACTTGGAATTTGCTTGGCTGGCATGACCCCTCTGGATTCTAATGTATTTCAAGTGCCTAAGCTTTTCCCCAAAACCAGATGCTTCATTTTCAGTAGCATCTTCTCTGGTGAGGCCAGCCAGCATGCCATCTCTTTAAGGAGTATTTACTTACATATTCAGTTCAAATTTACAGTGCCTGGCTCGCAAATGAAATGCCACTTAGAAGAAGAATACCATCCTATTGTGGGAGATAAATCAAACAAGCCCTTTTCATTTTAACACAGGCTGGAAATCACACCTTCCTGAAGCAGTATGTAGATTACATGAACAACAGACATGTTCTACCATGCTCAATACATTGCCTTGGCTACCATACAAACTAACTCAGAACTGACTTCATTGGCAAAAGTCTCCTTCCTGAAGCATCCAAGTCTCCCCTTTGTTTCTATAAAAGAATGTGATGTGCATGAGGCGGTAAGGCCGGCGGCAAGTGTAACAACTGTGTCTGAGAAGGACACTTTCCAAAAGGAGTCTTAGGAATGGCCCTATGGAGGTCACCATCTCATTTATGACAGTCACTGGGCTGAACTCAAACCTCAAGGGAAGATGAGTGTTAGCAACAGGATTCACTTCCGGGGACCACATTGCTCCCTTCTGCTGCCGAGAAGTATTTACTGACAATCAGTTTTCAATGGCCTCAAGAGGCTTACGTTTGGTATGGAATCACAGAGACCACGGACTTTACTTGCAGCCGT
This sequence comes from Chionomys nivalis, assembly GCF_950005125.1. Taxonomy (NCBI): domain Eukaryota; kingdom Metazoa; phylum Chordata; class Mammalia; order Rodentia; family Cricetidae; genus Chionomys; species Chionomys nivalis. Next base: position 46,676,689 of record NC_080089.1, on the reverse strand, counting down.
CCTGGGGGTAAGAAAGAGGCTAGGGGCCCAGTCACCAGCTGTAGGTGACTGGTAACAATTCTGAGAAGTTCTGTGTCTATAAATTCATGTGTGATTTTTACACTTGAGCTCCTCTGGTTTGACCACTTGGCTAAGATATTTGCAATTTGAGGTGGATTTCAGCTTGAGAGGAGGAAGAGAGGCTGAACAACCCAGGCAGTTTGTCCACACAAGGGAAGGCAAGCCACCCCCTAGGTCTCTTGGCCTACACACTCTCCTAAGCTTCTCCCTCAGTAAGTCTTCAAGTTACCTATTTCTGCTTGCAAGGGGCTACAAAAAGGGGGTACATGTCCTTAGGTCCTGAGGAAGGCCCCCCAGCTCCCAGCTCAGTGCCCAGGAAGTACTATGAAGGATAAATAGAGCAGGGCCCAGCACAGCCCCCATTTATTGTCTGCAGATTTTCTTCTTTGCTCTCTTGATGAAACTGTCAATCTTCATAATGGTGTTAGCCATCGCAGGGATGCGAAGCGGCTTTAAGGCATCTGATAAAGAGAAAGCCTGCGCTCTCCCGATCCTGAGCCCCTCTTTAGAGTCAGTTACCAGTGATAAGGTTGGGCATTCTGACTCATATAAAGCACAAGAAATCTAACTTGGCAAGTCAAACTGCCACACCTCAACAGGATGAGTGGGGCCCAGAGTGTGCCGTCTTTGCAGCCATGTGTAGGCAGAATTTGACATCACCACATTGCTTGTTCTGGATGGCCGCACTCCAGTTTTACCAATGGAGGTAAAAATGCTTGGGCAAGAGCAACTGGCATGGGTTTTCTTGGGTTATCTGATGCAAAGCAACTCTCTACCTTGCCAGGACTCCCAGGCTGGACTCCCAAGAAGGATTATGCTGCGTATGAACATAAACCATACACTCTGGCACTCTATTGTAAGTATGGCCACATAATGCCACTCAGGCAATTCTAAATGAAACCAGGGGATAGAGTACTGCTCTTGTATACATCTTAATATGGTAAGATAGAGGCCTCAAGTGGTAATGAGAGATTCCCACAACTCTCAAGATCCCCAAAATCACCATCATAACAAGCTTCTAAGACCCAAGGGCCTGCCATTTCTTCCCAGGGCAGTTCTCCAACAACAGCTTCCCCTGGCCAACTGGGCAAACAAACACTCAACTGCAGCATGGCTCACTGCCTGCCTTACTGGTCCTCCACTTCCATTATTCAGGTCTCCTAAATTGCAAACTATTCAAGGGCAAAGTGAGGTTTATGGTCCCAATTAGTTATTCTTGAAAACTAGGAGCTATACCACACATTAAAAAGGAAAACTGCTTAGTACATACTCTGCGGGGGCCTCCTAACGGCAGGTGATTCCACACACCATATGCCATTCAACAGCTAAAGGCACCAAGGGGAGTGGAAGGTAGGGCTGGAGCTTCAACTCTGACTCCAAACCACAGAAGTCAGGAACTTCAGCTGCAGAACTGCAAAGTCAAGTGAGATTTCGGATGTGCGCAGACCTGAAGAGCCACGTGACCCACAGCATCTGTCACTAGCCTGACCTGACTGCCCCTCTGCAGACTTGGGCTGTGGCTGTGCCCATTTGCACTGGTGCACTGAGGAGGAAAGCAAGGTCCCTCTGGGTTTGACGAGATCTTTCAGGAACACTGTCTCCACTCTAGTGTCTCAGAAAGTCGGCTGCACCAAAATAGGTCATTTGTCAAGCAGTTATTTGCTGGATCTTCCTGCTGGAAATGAGGCCTTCTTCTGCAAGGGAAGTTTGGGCAAGCAAAGGATTTGTATAAAAGTGTGCAGTCGTCAACTCCCACTATTTCCTTCTCTTCAAATTCATCCCAAAAGGGACATGCATTTAAGTAGCACAGCAGGCCAGTATGACCAAAATGACAGCGCTCTTTCCAATTTATACTTCTAAAAGAGAATAAGCAGACACACAATAACAAAAGCCTTTAGTCTAGATTTCATATCAGACAATTTGATGAATAGTAGCCTAAAGGGCAACATATTTATAAGTTTTAAGTCTCTCCTGCAACACAAACTGTCCTGATTTATCCCTGTGATAAAGGCAGTTCTGAGAGCTACTTTACCGTATTTATTATTTTACAGAGGGTAAAAAATGTTGATTCAGCCCTCAATCTGCCACTGCTAGAGTTATAAATGCTGGTCAGAGACCAATGCTGATGTCTATAAATATTAATCTCTTTGCCATAAGTTCTGGATGCCCCTCCCCTTTTATCCCAGCCCCCCTGCCCCCAACCCACTTGCTGAAGTCTACAGGATTTACTTTCTCCGTTAAAATCTTAAAAGGGATGGAGAAACTGACTCTTTGCAGCTTATTACAGAGCAGGTAGCTGGCGGTCCAGCAAAGTCCGACTCAGGGATTACTATAAGGGAAAGCTCTCCGGATGGCATCTCTTTGGTCGGTTGAGAACCAGGCAGTTTTACCTATCTGTGTACGTAGTACCATTCCCATTCTAATTTCGTTTTTATTTATTTGGTGCTGGGGTTCAAATCCAGGGCTTCACGATGTGCTTCATAGCTGCTGTACCACTGAGCAACATCCTTAGTCTCAAATAAACCGTATGGAATGCGCTCTAAAAGTATTAAGCTCATTTATTTAAATCATCTTTTTACCTTGGATTTTTGAGGTCAAGAAAACACTGTACTTTCTCTAACATCCAGCTCATTCCATTTATGGCACAGCTAATAAATCATTTTAGGGGTACACCTCAAGTTACTGCTTACCTCAGCTAACTGGGAGCCACTGGGAGTTTATTCATTAGCAGGAAGGAAAAACATCTGAACACAACCACCAGATTGTGTTTGTCTACAGTGTCAGAGTGAACTTCTCATTAGCATTTGCAAGGAACGTTCAAGTCATCAAAGGGTAGTCAGCCAACCTGGGGAAGGGACGGAGGACTAGGAGCTGATGTGTTAATTCACTCTCCTGAATTAAACACCAGCGACAGGCCCTTCCATCACACTTTATCGGGTTAGAAATGGATGCCCGCGTAGGAAGTAAAGGTCCTAGATGTATTATTATAAGTCAGTGCTGAGCAGCTGACCCGAGTTCTGCATAAAAGATCTGGGGCTAGATAGAGCCGGCCACAGTTCTGTACTGCTGTGGACTATTCTACAGGCGCTGCATATCACCTGTGCTATCAGGGGTGCACACAGATTATAAACCTTCCTAGTCCAAGAAGTACCGTTCAGGGGCAGAAACTCAGGGGTTCTCTGGAGTACAAAGAAACGAAGGACATTTTTGGGCAGTTTTGAGGAGTTTCGCTGCAATCATTCTTGGCTAATTTTGAAAACTTCTTGGTATAAACATTCCATGTGCTGGTTAGATTGGCTGCCAAAGAACCATTGAGATGTGGCATTCCATGTGGGTATGCATCTTTAATTAGTCTCAATAGATTCTGTATGTAGTCAACATTAATCTATACCACCTGTCGCAGACTAAAAGCATGAAAATTCTTCTTCCTAGCCACTCTTCTGCAGAAAATTACTCTGTACCTTCCTTCAACAAATGCTGAAGGCCTTCTGGAAGGTCTTAAAAGTGAGTTTAACATCACCCCCTGTGGTAGTTTGAATGTGATTGGCCTCCAAAGAAAGTGGCACTATTAGGAGGTTTGGCTTTGTTGGAGTGGGTATGGCCTCGTTGGAGGAAGTGTGTCACTCTGGGGACGGGCTTTGAGGTGTCCTAAGCTCAGGATACCACCCAGTCTCAGTTGACATCCTGTTGCCTACAAGATGTAGGACTTGCTACTCTAGCACCACATCTGCTTGCAGGCTGCCATGCTCCCCTTCATGATAATGGATTGAACCTCTGAAAATGTAAGTGAGCCACCCCAATTAAATGTTTTCCTTTGTAAGAGCTGCCGTGGTCATGATGTCTCTTCACAGCAATAGTAACCCTGAGACAACCCCCCTCCACACACAAACACACTGGTTCGTTATGGATTTTTAAAAAGAAACTTGAAGCGACTATGGCTGCATAATTTGGTTAAAGTTGGTAGAAGGCAGTTCACAGATGCATTATTAAAGGTCCCCACCTGAGATACAAGCTGGAGTCTCCCCTCAGCATCTTAATTATAAGTCAGTGCATTCCTCACTTCTCCCAACCCAAGGGTTAGATTTGGCGACAATATTTAGCTGCAGTTTGAAACACAGCTGAGGCATCAGCTAACAGTTTACCCCTGTCTGGGTGCTTACTGTGATAAAGAGATTCTCTGCTCCCTTCCCCTACCCCTCTCTTCTTTCCCAAAAATGTCCCTGGCTTCTAGATTTGGTCAACTATCCATAGATAACTATTGGTCACATTTTAAAAGAATTGTTTTCAAAGAAAATAATTTAAAAATCACATAGACTTAAGAGGCAAGGTATAGCTGAGCTGTAGAGAATTTGTCTATGAAGCTAGGGTCCTTAGTTTGATCATTAGCAATGCCCACCTATGCCCAAAGCAAACAAAAAGAAAATCAGGAGTCTGGTGTGATGGTGCATGTCTGTGACTAGTACTAGAGAGGCAAGAGCAGGAGGTCAAAACTTGGAAGCTAGCCTGCACTATACAGTAAGACCGTGTCTCAAAATAAAATAAAAATAAAAGCCACTTAATTTTTTGTTTTTGGTGAATTTTTTAATGCCAAAGTTTATCTTAAAAAACAAACTCTAAAACCAAACCATGAATTCCAAAAAAACTCTGCAAATGTCATTTCCTTATAGCAGCTGGAAATGGACAGACTACATAATGCTTACATTTTTCACTAATATGTTTTTGAGAAATATTGAGACATGAAATAACATTCTTTCAAATCCCCAAACTTTAGTTCTCCTTTCTTTTTCTTTATAAACAAATTAATTTATTTATCTGTTCATTTACTTATGGGTGTTTTGCCTGCATATATGTCCCCGTACCATGTGTCTACAGTGACCTTGAAGGCTAGAAGAATGCGTCAGATCTCCTGGGACTGGAGCTACAGGCAATTTTGAGCTGACACACGGCTGCTGGAACTCGAACCCAGATCCTCTGCAATTGTAGTCAGTGCTCTGACACACTGACCTATCTCTCTAGCTGCCTAGTCTTATCTCTTGAGAGAACACCATGATGTTTTCCTGTGGAAAGACAAAGAGAGAACTTGAACTTCTCACTGCTAAGCAGATCAGAGAGCCTTGATGTCAAGATAGACTTGGTGGTCAGTACCAGCTAGTTATAGATCTGGAGCTACAGCAGGCTTCTGTCTGGAAAACCACCCAGCTATCTGTCCTTGAGCAGACATCAGCCTTACCAGACCGTCGCAAGATCCTAGCCCCCATAGGAAGGAAGGCTAAAGAACAAAGCTGTTTTTCCCTGAGACGCCATCTTACTTTATGACAACAAACATCCTAAAATATATAAATGGTCCTTTCTATACCACATACCAGAATACCCAAATTATAAAACCAAAAAAGCAAAATAAAACTAGGCTTGCCCACAGTCAGCGGGGCCGGCTGCCTAGATAGGCTGTCAGCGGTGGTGGTTTATCATCTGGTCTATCACACTGAATCCAGAAACATCTCTTAAATGCTCCTCATTAACTGAACACATTATTCAATTCTCTGCTAAATTTCAAAAAAGCTCTTTTAACTAGAAATGAAAAACAAGAAGCCATCCTGGATATCAGCTTGATAATTAAATGGGTTCGTCAATGTTTCAAAGACAGAGGGAAAATGAAACCCACTGATCTCTGCTACTGAAAGCATTGTGATTTTTATCACACATTTAACCAGAGAACTAGGTACCTTAAATGCTGGTTACAAAAATAAATTGTGTTTGGTTTTTAATTAAGTCTTTATCTTTGTGTTAAAAAAAATTTAAAAACTCAGGCCTGAGGGTTTAGATTGTCATTTTACACAAAAGTAAATGGTAAATGCCTTTCTACATGCAAAGCCATTAGATATAATTATGCAAGGAGTAAATCGTGTATCACACTAGAAATGTCATTTGGTTTTACAGTTATAAACTCATCAACATTTATCAAAAAAAAAAAAAAAAACAAAACATCGCCTGGAGAAAGAATGAGATGGCTAGGGCTTGTGACAAATTCAATCCCATCTTTGAAATGAATGACAAAAGGAATGTCACCATATACAGACTGGCATGGTAAAGTGGCATTCTGGGGGTCTTCATACCCATTCAGTAGAAGGCATCATCTCTTCTGGAAAAGGGCCTGCTGCCGTGACTGTCCCTCCCAGCTTCCTGCTATGAGGGCCCAGCTACAGAACGTTTTGGTGGGGCTTCAAGGCCTATTTTCTTCCCTTACCTTCAACCCCATGCTTTTAAACACCAACATAAGATGTGCATAATTCCAGCCAACTTCTGCAGAGAGAGGAACGTGTGAATTCATCTAGATGAGCTTTAGGGTTGGATTTCAATTGCTTATTCAGCCACAAACCTTAGTGCTTCTTAGTAATCTCTTAATGGAGTTCTGTTCAAATGGAAACCCGGGGACTGTTCCTGCTAGGTTCCTGTTAGACACCGGGGGTTTGTTTCTTATTTCTTGCTCTGAGTCACAGACCGACACAGGTACTTAGGCACGAGCACTGGGCTCTGCTAGCACACTGTGTTAACAGTTCTTCTCTCTGAGTGCCATTTCACTATCCACATCAATCTGGTAGTTATCGCCCAGGGAGATTTGTCCCTTGAAAAACAAAATGGCTGGGCTTAAAAAGTCTCCATCTTCCTTTGTCCCCATTTCCGCCTCACACAACTTGTTAATATAAAATCCTGACAATGGTCCAGAGTAATAATGCCATTGGCAATGTTTCTGTCTGCGCCACTCCTATTCTTTATAGTGCCTAAAAATCAAGGGAGTTAAGGACAACAGCAGCACCCAAAAATCTGGGAAGGACAGCAAGGCAAGCATCTCCTGAATTGGCTGGGGAAGGCAGAGCCACTAAAGCCAATTTTGTTTTATGCAGTCCTCATGTTAGTAATAACCTCACTGCACCTTTCTTTGAATGCTGGAGGTAAATATAAACACCAGCGTTGGGTGGAGATGCTGCCCAGGGACCCCACAGTTGTTGCACTGGAAGTACAGAGCATGGGTCTATTTCCAGATCTGAGCTGGCTTCACTGCAGACTCCTCCCTTGCTCTCTGTCTAATTGTTCGTATATCTAGGCTCCTCTCTAAATCCCCTCCCCATGAATTTAACTTAGGACCCTCTACCCCTATTGCCCAGATGAAGTAAGCTGCCCCTTTAGCTAAGATTATATTTCAACATTAAAAACAACTGTCATTTCTCAACCAGCTTAAAGGAAACTGAGGAAAACCTGATTGTTTCAGTTCCATGAGTCTCTTCCATGTGGCATAACAACCCAGACCCAGCACCACCAAGGGCACCATGCCGTGCCTTCAGCCTCCCATGGTTACAGTCACATCAAGTATAGTCATTTCCATGGGCATTGGAAATAACCCCTCTCACACACTTCCTGCTTGCTGCTCGCTGCCTGCCCAATTCCAACTCATTTCACAGATCCTAAGTTAGCTACCATTTCCTGACTCTACTCTCCCCTAGAGAGACCCAGACACAACACTCTTTCTTCCCGTCATAGACTAGGCATGCTCTTAAACTGTTTTAAAATGTGACCTTAGGACACACTGCTTCAGGATTTCCCACGTATGGAGTAAAGAGAAAACTCACTGTCAATTAAATGTGTACTACAAATAAGATTGAAGATGAAAGGGGTATACAGCCCTTTGATAACAAGGAGCCATATGAATTCAACAATATGTAATGATTTGCTCTTTGATACCACCCTTGTATTCGCAAGGAACTTATCTGAGAACATGGGACACACAACTGAGCTGAGGGTGTTGTGAAGGGAGGAGGGAGCAGGGATGCCTTTAGTTAAAGGTTTGTTTTAACTATTCTAAGAGGACCCAGGGAGACTTAATAGGGAGACAAATCAGAATGCATTAGAGGATAATCACACACTTGCTACTTAAGGGTCCGCATTACTTGTTTTCACTAACAGAGATGTATTTTTTCTTTAAATTCAAGCTGATCCCATTAGCAGCAATTTTCAATTGAACAGTCTCTTCAAATAGCCACCGAGCATCCAGAAAACAGCAGAAGAGAGCGCAGCCCATGACCAGAGTTAGTGGCAGCCTAGTTATCGCCCTTATTTGTACTTAACTTCAAGCTTACCAAGTCATACCTTCGGAAGGAGGGAGAAAGAAAACAGGTTATTTAAACTTGATGTGTCTTATTATTACCCATCATTTAAAAAACAAAGCTATTCTAGCATTTCAGAAGTAGTGGGCAGTGAATATTTAATGCTCAGGCTAGCTTTCCCCAGTTCTTTACAAAATGACTACTTTCGATGACTATGATTTATATTTGTTACTGGCACTCTGGCATTTAATCTCTCTCTACTGGCAAGGCATTTGTGTTTGTGCTTAAAAAGTAACTCAGTAGCACCTATGAACCAAAGAACTGCTTGAAACAATAGTCACCATCAGGATTAGGAGGCGAAAAAAGTCACATATGTGGGCACTTGCTACAGAGACATCAGCATATGGGAGATGAGAAAGAGAGCTGGGGCTTTGCCACTCCCAAATCTCTTGGTTGAATACATTAGACCAGATTGCATGCAGTAAATTGCCAGCCTGAGGGCAAAGTAGAGAATCAGGGAGGCTTGTCAGCAAGGAGATATCTCACAGTTGGTAGCCAATAGCCAGCTTGAGTAGACAGGGACATATTGCTGACCAGCAACACAATGTCCCACCCCAAGATCTGCCTCAGAGACATCTTTTGCCCTGGCAAGTTTCTGTTTTGATTCACCTATTGGGATCTTTATGCAGCATCGATGCCCCGAAGCGCATGAACAGCCACCAAGCTTTAACATTGTTACTGAGACTTGCTGAAAGCCATAGCCTGACAAAATACAGTGGGCTTACAGCTCCCTGAAGGGCATGCTAAAGAGCAAGGCATACTTTCTTCCTTAATTTGCTAAGAAGAGAATCTGCTGGAAACTAACTCTACTGCTACGACTAACCACAGTAGTGCTGCGGTCTGCTAAAAGTGAGGTGACTCTTTTACTGAGTATGTATGTAGAAGCAGATCCTGCCGAGGCAGAATTGCTTCACCTTATCCTATTTGAAGCCAGAGAATAAAGCAACCTGGTTACCACAGTCAAACTGGGAAATGGGGAGACTAAGAACCCCCTCTCCATCCCATAAAACTCCTACTCCAAATAGACTTCAGCTACCATGTTCATGCTTTGGCTCGCAGGAGTTTCTGCTGGATAGGGAACCAGAAGCCGGACCACTCTTTGTTCCACTCATCACCACATGTTACTGATCATACATCTGCCACATACTAAATACTAAAAACACAAAAGAATAAGCCATGTTCTTCTCCTTCAATGCCTTTAGAGTATACATTCCTGTCACCAGTAGCTGTCATCTCTGTTACTATACTTAGAGTGACCATGCATCTCTCTATCTACCCAATAATTCTCACTCCTTCCCAGTTACATTCTCAAGCCACTAGTTCATGGCTGCCCATCTCTGTAATAAAGTCCCTTCCTGCTAGACCCTGTGGGTGGGCATGAAGCCTTGTCTGATTATGCTGCATAGGCATGCTCTCTTCTGCCTCTTGAATTCTCCATACACTATATTATAAATGGAAATAACAACAACAGGAATGATGGTTGTCACATGAGCTAAGATGTGTGAAGGACTTAGAATAGTGATGATCATATAATACACATGTGGTAGACGTTAGCTATAATCACTACTAGTCATAATTTATTGTGATTGTATGAAGCAGGTTAAAAACAAGTTAAGGAAGTTAAGTTTGTCCTCTAGCTATTTAGGATTTCATAGGATAGATGAGAAGGTGTTCAGGAAACTAAGATGAAGGAGAATGTATGATACAGATTACAAGAATATCTCAAATGAGGGAGTAGATCGAAGCTAAGATGAGGGAAAGTCTCCATATGGTGGGCTAAGAGAAGGAATTCATTCTGTAGATGCTGAAGAATGAGCATGGAGGAACAAGGTAGTGAGAGACCAGGTATAACCCAACTATTTATCCCAAGAAGAATACACATTATACAGGATTCTAAGATGCACTGCATGTTTTTGACAGAGTCTGAGAGGAGAGTGAAATGGCCAGCTGGGAGGCTAATGGAATATGAGCAAGAGAGTGATGCTGCCTGACCCTGGTAGGCGTGACTAGGAATGGCCATGCCCTAGAATACAAAGACAGTTGATACAGGGTGATGAGAGTCAATGAGAATGAAGAAAAGTGACAGGACTGAGTCTGAAGGGCCAAGCCTCGCCAATGACGATGGGCGTGGTCTGGGCTGATGATATACACCACTGGGCAGATGGTATACACAACCACTCAGCTAGTCTGCAACAGCACAGTCAAACCTGGGCTCAAGGGTAAGGGTGCTGGGATTGTGGGTTTTTTTTTTTTCTGTAAGATGATAATCAGTTAAGAAGGCAGGGTTTGTACAGGAATTCTGTATTATAAGAGTCAAAGACCACTGGCTCTTTTGTAGTACAAGTTATAGAAGACAATGAAACTCTTCATGTTCTGTCTAAGAGAAACACTTCCTTTAATTGTAGGATGGTTTGAATAAGAATGGTCCCCATAGGTCCCCAAATATTTGAATGTTTAGTTATCAGGGGAGGATTAGAAGGTGTGACCTTGTTGGAATAAGTATGGCTCTGTTGGAGGAAGTGTCAGGGGGCTTTGAGGTTTCAAAAGCCCAAGCCAGGTACAGTGCTTGCTGCATGCAGATTCAGATGTAGAAAAAACTCTCAGCTACTTCCCTTTCACCATGTCTGCCTGTGTGCTACCATGCTCCCCACCATAATAGACAAAAACTCTTGAAACTGTAAGCAGGCACCAATTAAATGCTTTTTTTCATAAGAGTTGCCTTGGCCATGGTGTCTCTTCATAGCAATAGAACAGTGATTAAGACAAAATGAAAACAACAAACAACCCTACATGCAATGTATTTTGAGCATGTTTTCTCCCTTCCCCAACCCCTCCCAGGTCCTCACCTCCTTACTCATTCAACTTTATGCTCCTTTTCTCTCCCAAAAAGAAACATTTAAAGGCCAGCGTAACTTACGATTCTTCAGCATTTATTGTGCAGTCCGGATCAGGAAGAAAATAATTTCCCTGTGGTAAACAACATCTAAACAATAGCCCTAGGCAAGAATAAGTGTGGGGAGGAGCCAACTCATGAAAATACATGTAATTTTCCCACACAAAGTCCAATATATTAAGCACAAATTTTGCCATGGGCACCAAATTCAGTTTAATTAGAACACTATTCCTATCTACATCTGAAATATTTAGTTCCTACCAAGCTCTCACACGGCAACGTACCCTAGAACAAGCACGTGGCTTGCATACTGCATGACTGCACAACTAACCTCCTTTTCATAAAAGGACAAGGGACTTGGCCACACTGCATGAAGCTACTGGACCTAATCCAGTTAAATATAGGTCCCGGTTAGTAACACAGGCACTACCTGGTCAAAGACGGGTTAGTAACATCTATGCCTAGCCTACTTCTTTAAAAGCTACAAAACAAGAGAAGCAATACAGGTGGGAGTGAGGATACAGGAAAGCCATGGACAACAGGAATATGGACAACAAAGAGAAGAATTTTTCGGAGACTTTGTGAAGCTGGTCCCCCACCCTCCCAAACACTGCTTGGGTAGTAGTCATCAGCATGGCCACAAAATGTAATGTCCTTTTTTAATAAAATGGAACCTATGTGTCTTCTTCCAAGAAGGATTATAAAAATATAATTTGCTTCTTCAAAGAGCTTTATTTGAAACAGGGAAGAAAAAACACTAGAATTTGTATATAATGCAGTCACTGGATGAAAAGGCAGGGAAAGAAAAGGAACAGGGGATTAATTATCAATCTTACAGAATGAACTTTGCCCTAATAGGCAATAGAGTCCCTGTAGGCACAAGAGATGAAAAATATTATACCATGTTTAATACTTGGACACTTATTCATATTGTACCCATACCAACACAGGCCTCACACAGCTCCAAGGCTCAGATCCTCCCTGATCTGCAGTGCATCGTCACTACCAGAATTAAATGAGGCCAGCCGGTTCTGAGTGGGCAGCACACTGCTGACCAGGCTGGCAGGCTGGGAGATGTCAAGGAGAGATGTTTTCTAGCAAGACGTGGCTTTATCAAGGAGCTTATTTACCTAGTAATGTGGTCTCTCGGTGATTAATGTTGAGGAATTCTACCTTGACAAGTAACTTATCCTTAATGCGTCCTGCTTAAAAACAGGCAGGCAAGAGCGGCGCATCTCCCTAGACAGTTTGTCAATTTCAGCTTCTCTATGGAAGAGAAATAAGAGCTCGCTAATGACAACTGCGGGGGCCATGGCCCCTCCGGCCTTGACCTGATGTTAGCTATAAATGGATTGGACTCCCAGAGGATTGTGAAAGCCCATGCAAGTTCAAGGCAGAATGTGTTTCTCTCCATATGGAAAAGGGTTACAGAGAAAAAAAAAAAAACAGGCTATGTCATCTGCCTGTGCCTTCTACAGCCATGTGTCATGGAAGACTGCTGACCAGAGCTGTGACTAGATAGTCTGAAGAGACCCAAGGCACTTCTCTGGTGCTGGAGGATGGTTCAGTTGGAAAGCGTTTATTGTGCAAACATGAAGACCTTTAGTTTAGTCCCTAGAACATCCATCCAGAGAAGGCTGGGTGGGGGTGGGGTCACTTTACAATCCCAGAGCTGCAGCTCACTGGCCAGCGTGAGAGCCCCAGGCCACTGAAAGACCCTTCTCAAGCACAGAGTAGATAATTCCTGAGGAATGATACCTGAGGTTAACTGCTGGCACACCTACACATGTGTACCCTTCCTTACAAACAAGCACACGCACAAACCATGAACACACCCAAAAATATACAAACACTCACACACACACATTTTGAAGAAACACACACACTATGTGTGTGTGTGTTTATGTGTGTGTATGTCCTTGAGGAGCATAGGAGACAGGTCTTCTGTAGTTATAGAAAGGCCTAAGAACTCTCGAGAGAAAAATAACAGGAGTATTAATTCAGCCAAAAGCAAGAGCTTAATTCTAGAGGATATTTCGCTTTCAGGCTCTGCACTTGAAAAGGACATCCTCATAAATGCTATTTTTACATCTTGAAGGAAAATAGTCTTTCTTTCTTTCTCTCTCTCTCTCTTTTTAAGGAGGGCGATGATATTTTCAAAACAATTCTCACACCATTTTAACCTATTTCCTAGCATAAATTATGCTCAAAGTTGTTGAGCATTTGAAAACTTACCCAGCTTAAGATTCCTAATGGGCACTGCCGGGTTCATCTGCCAAACAATGAAGCTTGTTCTTCAAGAAAATCATTTAGCTCCATGAGGGTTTCAAATGAAGTCTGCTAAAAAAAGATGGATGTTCGGATCCAGGGCAAATATGCAGTACAAGGTGCACCCTAAGTGGGAATATGTGAGCTTGTCTCTAACTGTAGCAGTTTCCAATAAAGAAAAGCTTAGTTCCTCACACGGAAAAATTGACTTTTCAGCTAAACAACCAATGTGCAGAAGGTAAGTTCAAAGTCATGATGCTGTATTTAACGGCAAAGCGAAAGACAAAATGCCATGTATCTGATGCTTAATCATGGTGTTAAATACCTGGCTCATTTTTAAGGTGTACTTCTATTTACAAAAAAAGGCCTGACTTTGTGGGAGCCCAGGTAGTTTGGATGCTCACCTTAATAGACCTGGATGGAGGTGGGTGGTCCTTGGACCTCCCACAGGGCAGAGAAACCTGCTTGCTCTTTGGGCTGAGGAGGAAGGAAGACTTGATTGGGGGAGGGGGAGGGAACGGGAGGTGGTGGCGGGGAAGAGGCAGAAATCTTTAATAATTAAATTAATTAATTAATAAAAAAATCAGCAAGAAAAAAAAAAAGGCCTGAACTAGTTTACAAAGTGACTCATGCATCAAAGTCATCTACCCTGGAGCTCTACTGAGACTGCTCAGTTTATCTGGGCTCAGTGAACACTCTTCATCATCACCCCCCTCATTATTATTGTTGTGGACTCTATTAATAAGAAGTAGTGATTTTTAAAGAAGTATTTCCAATTAGCAGGGAGTAACTGGTGAAGCGAGCTTAGTCAGACTCTCATATTAGCTTCATAGGGCCCTTCCAGGACAAGGAGTAACTTACTTTACAGATCAGGGAACTGAAACGTTAGCAACCCGCCTTGGGCAGGGCTCCAACAAAGGCTGAGCTACACTATGGCTTTAGCTCTTTACTTCTGAGACAGGATCTCACATGTAGTTGTTAATATATGATGACCTAGATACATGAATATGAGGACATGTGATAGGTCAGACCTCAGTATTCCAACATGAACCACAACACAAGAGGTACCTCAAATTTTGAGCACACCATAGTTAACAATCTGGGTTATACACCACCGCCGTTTTCTTATTATAATGCTACAGAGAAACAGTGTAGGCTGCCCAAGGCTTTGTTCTTTCATTCATTTCAAGGAAAATGTTGGTAATTTTCCCTCTGGGGAGCAGAGAAGGGAGGAATAGCATCTTTCCTAACATATTGTTATAGGTGATAGATGACCAAGATATTCTCTACGCAAGCTATGCCAGAGTTTTAGCTAGCATAGATGCCAGTCTCCTGCACAGATGAAGTCTGTTAAGACCAGAAAGGTCATGAATGTGGAGACAGGACTTGCCAATATTCACTGATAAAGAAAGTCTGAAAATGAGAATACATTCATAGTAAAATGGAAAGACAAACTAAGTGAGGTTAAGAAAGAATGCAGGGCTTATGGTAAAAGAGGGTCTTCTGCTGAGCCTAAAATTACTGTCCTTTAATGCACACCAAGGCAAACAGCCCCATGAATCCATCTCTTGCCTCTCTGAAGACTGAATTACACTCAACACGATATACTAAAGACAGCCGTGAACGGCTTTTATAGCTTTGATGAATGGCTCTTTAGTTTAGGTTGCATTATGAGAACAAAACAAGTGGTCGTGAATCATAACGTTTTATGGGTCTGCTGCCTCATATAGTTCTCTAAAATTAAGCCTCTAAATTATACTCCGCCCTCATTAGGAAAACAGACCAGAAAGGGGAAAGCATTATAGAACCATGCAAAGGAGGGTGTAACTGCACTGATGGGGGCTAAGGGAAACAAGGGCAGGGTGGAGGGAAGACAGGTGGCTGGCTGTTGGGAATGGAGGGGCAGAAGACAGCAGCTATCAGTAGCTGGAGTTCATGACCCATAAGCCAGGCTCAGAGGCCAGCTTTATAGATGACATCTAAAGGAGCAGAGAGATGAAAACATCCATCTGCAAAGGCAGGAGACGAGCCAGGGTGAGACTGGGAGCAACTTAGGAAGTGTTTCTAGAGTATTTACTACCCACGGTGTGCTGTGTAAGACCACAGTGTTAAAGAAGGCAGCAGGAAAATAGAATAAAATAAAGGTCATTACCTCAGGGTAGTTACCATCCAGCCAGCAAGATGATAAGAGATAAGGAAGAGAGCAATGGAAGGAGCCTGCAAATGTCCCTAGGTGCTACTAAGAGAACCGTAGTCTCTCAAGGGATGATGAGATGAGAGCAGAAGAGCAGACAATACTTGGCAAGGTGCCTGTTTGAGTTCCCACAGCTCTCTGTAGACCTTGCCAGGCACCCACCATGCACTGGCTTATATTTCTACGCCCCCCTCAAGTCTTTTGAGGGTGTAAGCTATGCCTGCATCCTTCCATGCAGTGTCTCTAGGGTCTGGTATCCAAGACATATCTCTCAAATGGAGATGGACTGAGTGCAACAGGACAGCGAAAGGGGATAAGGTCTTGGGTAAGTTTTGAAAAGTGAAAGAGCTATTGAAGAGGAAAAGCCATTCCAGAAGGCAGAGCTGCAACAACCTGGGGGTTCCAAGCACGGCAGACTGCTTGCGCATGTGTGGGAAGAGCAGGGAGGGGCAGTAAAGCAGACATGGATGGTCAGAGAAGTAGCTGTAGCTACAAGACTTTCTGCTCCTAGAAATGGGTCAATTGTGTCAGGGCCAAGAGATGACTCATTGTTAACAATAGAAACAGACGTGAGTCATTTAAATACCGCTGATAATGTTGCCAGTTAAGGAGAAGAAATAATTTCTGCACAGGACACAAGAGAGGGGACAATTGTCTGACCAACTGGCTGAACACTGCTCCCTCTCTCCATATCTTTCAACAGATGTTAATGTCAGTTTCCTTGCTTCAATTTCCCAATTACTTAAAGGTTAGAGTCAGTGAGACAAGTCTTGTTTGAACATAAAGGAAAACAAAGAGAAAAAAAAAACAATAAAACACATTCACAAATTTAGGTTTTTGTTACTCTAAGTACAATCCAAATGTTCAGTTTCTCTTTTTTCATTTTCTTCTGTCACAGTATCTTATAAACACAGTCACTGTGATGAATTAAAAAAGAAAAGAAAAACTTTTCTAACACTCTAAAGGAATAGTCTAAGCTGTACGCTAAAGTTGAAGGTTTATATTTTTTTTGTGCCTGATTACTGTTCTGATTTATTTTCAAAGGTGTTTAATCAATAACTAATGTTCTTCTATTTTTAATATGTCTAAATGGTTAACCCAGGACTTTCTAAGTTTGTTCCTATTAAATGGAATGACCAAAGTCTTTGCTTCCTAGTTCAATGGACTCTGTCCAAGAACGCCAAGAAAGACAAAGAATCCAAGTGATTCTGTAGCTCAGTCCAATGAAGCGTTCCCCCTCGGCCCCTGACAGCTCAATCTCAATGCTTCCTGACAGTATGAAGGATTGCTAATTTCTTGTGCTCTCACTGGTGGCTCTTAAATGTTCACCAATGAACCAAATGTTGATCAGTCAATGCCAAGGCATCAGAAACCAAACTGCCAACCCCCTGATTTATGCAGTCCAGAGAGTCAGAATACCATCTTACCTTGCGGGTTTCCTATCAGATCAAACACCATAGAACTCCCTGTAATTTACAACACAGGCTATTGGGAATGCAATGTATAACTTGAAAGGTGAGAAGGCAGCATTATAACTCGTAACACATACCGCCTGACTCTGTTAGGGACTGTCTGAAGCACTCGGGATGCCTTAATCCCTATGTCCTCATTAACACAATGAGGAAGCAGTATTCTTCTCCCCATTTTGACAAGTGTGGGAACTGAAGCACTGATTTAGTAGCTGGCTTAAGGTGGTCACCTAGAGGGTGAGGGGTGAGGTCTGAGATCACTGATTGGGAGCTGTAAGTACAGCACTTGCGATACTAGGCATGCAGAGGGAATAACTTTGGGTGGGAATATGAGGAAAAACAGCTCACCAAGTGACACGCATGTTTTCACATATTTTATCAAGTAGGGAAGGGGGACCAAAACTATGAAGTGGGGTTGATCATCTCATTCTGATAGACAAGGAAGCAAAGAGAATTGAATAATTTTTCCAAGAGTACATATGCCACTGAGAGAGTGCCCGGGCTTTCTGGCTCAAGGGCAGCCCCTCCCCTGGATCTCTGCACTTCTCTAGTCACCTGGGTGTTGCAGCAGTGAGCTTGTGTTACCCTCCAGGAATGCCCAGAACCCAGGGCCTGCCTGAAACCTGGGCACCCAGTCTCTGCTTTGATGTAGTGAAAGCAGAGGTGTTGGCTCACTTCTCTGGGCCTGTCATCTATAAGGTTATCAGAGGAACTACCGGAGTAAGGAGAACAGGAACAATTGACCCCAGAGCAGCACAGGTCATCTCCAAAGCCACAGACACCTGTGAAGTGTAAGAGCATCAGAAAACAAAACAAAACAAAATCAGAACAACAAGCAAAAGAACCATTAGCTGTCCCCACGTTTCCCGCTGGCCCACAGAAGGACACCTGAGATATGTATACAAGCCTCAATTTTCTTTGTGTGTAAACCTAAAATCTGTTTCTAGTCTATTGAAAATTTATGTTGTAATTAGGCAAGTTTGTGCCATTCAAGGTACTATACAGTCACCAAGTAGTAACAAAGGGTTACATTATAATCCTTTCCTGCAGACCAACACCTCAATGGCTCCAGAACCAAATAAATTCCACTTTCCTTAGGCCACTGAATGCCGACAGCCATTTTGCCAAGGCCTGGAGTGTTCAGCTTATATTCAAAATACGATGTTATATGCATTTCTAAAGTAATTAAAGCAGAGAGACCTGACTACTTAGAAAACCAAGAAACAAGATTCTCATCACTATGATCTAAAGATAGGACAATCCGGACTTTAGTCCTATGTTCACGTTAAGCAAATGTCACTTCAAAGCCAGTGGTGACTGTGTGGAATTCCTGGCTGAAACAAAAGCTGCTAAGTGGGGTAAAACACACATTCTGGTGAAGTCTGACTCATTTTGCTCTGATGGCCCCAGTCTTCACAAAGCCACCTTCCCCCAATTAAGCAACAGTTTTGCCAGTCAGGCTCCAAGACCGAGGCTCCAAGACAGAGAAGAGAGAAGAGGCAGGGTGTCGGGGGGCTGCTGTACCTCCTGTCACCTCACCACTGATGAAAAGGCCTTGGAAAGAACAGGGACAAGTGTGCTTAAAGCACAGCAGACCCTTTCAGAGAAAGTACATGCCCCTAATTGAAAAGCAACTCAGAGCTGTTATTTTTAGACCCCAAAATGCTGAATCATTCTTCAAACAATCTTCACAAAATCAATAAAGGACAAGGAGTTTTCCTCCAGACCCCTTCTCCTAATCATTGCCTCTTTGAAACATTGTCTTGCTTTTTGGATCCTGGTTAGACTAAGGACCAAGCTGCCAAAAAGAGGCAGTGAAAGTGTGCTGGCTTGGTTAAGAAGGGTATACCAGTAAGGGAGAAGCTGGCATCTTGCAGCAAGGCTTTTCTTCTGAGGTTTGTATGTTGAACTTCCAGCTCTGAAAAAGGTGCCTGGAAGTTGGGGATGGGATTCTAACACTGGCCTCCACGGGGAGGATTCCAGTACAATTCTTTCTATTCTAGTGGAAAGTATGGGAGACAGAAAGAAGAGAGAAAGGAAAGGGCGGGGGGGGGGAGAAAGGACAGAAGAAACTCTAAGAGGGAAAGAAGACAGGCAAGCCCAGGTAGGACTTTTTTTTTATACATGATCTTAGGCAAAGGGCTAAGAAGTGATGGAAGGTACTAGTATAAATTCAGAAAAACAAATAACAAAGGCAAAAGGTCAGAAACCAGGATACTCTTCTGAGATTGCCAAAGATACACTATGCTATATCCAAACAAGAAATGGCAAACCCAGTGCACTAGAGACAACCCAGGTATCTGATGAACAGCAAAACACCACATGGGGTACTGTGAGCTGAGAATGGCCCCTAAAAATAGGCCATCTGGAACAATGAAGAGCTCCAAGATCCAAATCCCAACTATCTTTTCAGGAGGAATGGCAAAACAGATCACTAGAATGGCGAATCCAATCATTCCTCTTGATAAAGACAGAACTGATCTAGTCCCTTCCAATGAACCAAGACCTACCACACTGGGCACTCTTCAAGATCATGGCTATAAATAAGTCCAAGTCCTGGTTCAGAAAGCTCACATTCCAGAAATGGGCATCAGGCTATAAATGTGACATGTACAAAGTCAGCTTTGAAAGGCATTGCAGATCAGATGGAGACTGGAGTACATGGGGTGGCTGGTAGCTCGCACAGGGTGGTCAACAAGCATGTATGAGGACTTGGCAGAGCTGGAAGACTGGAAAGAGACAGTCAAACGGACAGCTGGGAGAAGTGTGCTTCCTTCTAGGCAAGTGAGCAATTAAAACAAGGGTCCAACAGGAAGAATGGGTTTGTTGTGTTCCAGAAACAGCAAGCAAGTCAGCGATAGCCAAGGTGAGAGATGTTGCCAGAGAGAGAATGGCTCAACCTCTAGGAACTCACAAGTGGAGTGAAATAAATAGTCCTTTCCAGAATACTAGGAGACGGGGAGAGACCAACAACCCTGCTTTATGGTAAGCTTTCAAATAAACTACTATGAGTCTTTGCTACATCAAGAATTTCATGATTTCATGTTTATATAATCCATAGCTACTAGTCTGTTCCTGTAAATGCTGTGTGTTTAAACTAGTTTACAGTGAAAAGAGGCATGTGGAAGACAAAGAAGAGAAATGACATGGCCAATGAAACCTAGGCTCCTCCCTTAAGTGTTAACTTTACTTTCCTATTTCTTCCTCATTTCTCAGGAAGTCAGGCACAGTTCCTCCTGATTCCTGTAGAGCCCATGTACACCTAAGTTTTGGCTCCCTGTCACTGTCTGACTTTTGTCTCTTATACTAGCCATAAAATACCAATGGCCTTTATTTCAATAGTCTCTTGGTGCATATAGGAGAAAAGAGTGAATGAAAAATTGGAAACGGCTCAATTTTCCCATTATGGCTTTCCTTTCTTCTTCCATAAAGGAGGTAGATGACCCATATAGCCTAGAGGTCACCCAGGTCACAGATGCCATCCAGCTTCTCCAGGTGAGGATGAGCAAATAGTTGTTTAAAGCAGCTCTCTTAAGCTGGCCATAATGGCTATAACTTCTGGGAGGCTGAGGAAGGAGAATTGCTACCAATTTCAGGCCAGCCTGGGCTGATGCTCTTTCAAAACAACCACCCCCAAGAGATCTTTAACCCGGTTGTATTTAAGAAGTGAGGATAACGAGGAAACGTCAAGATGACGGAGCTTCAGCATGTCTTGAGAGAGAGTGAGAGCCTCTTGTTCTCAGCTGGATGTTCTGGAGTAGAACTGTAGACGGTAACCTCAGGGGTAGGGAAGGCATTCTCTACCTGCACTGTCCAAAATGGTGCCCACAAACCATGAGCAACTGAGCACCCAAGTGTAGCTGGAGTCAATGAGAAGCTGACATTTTGGGTTTGTTGAGACAAAGTTAGGCTACATAGTATATAGCCTAGACTGGCCAGAAGCTGGCAATCCTGCCTTGGCCTCATGAGTGCTGGGATTGCAGGTGTGCTTCAGCATCTCCAGCCCTAAATGGGATCACAGGTATACTACAGCACACCCCACTCAGAATGGGGCACTCGTGTGTCACCACTCCTATACCTGAATGGGACTACAGGTGTGCAGGGAGTCTGCCTCTGCCGTTTCATTTACATTGAATTGTGCCTAATGAAGATTCACACAGCCACAGGGGGCTAAGCGGCAGCTGTAACAATAGTGATGAAGGCCAAAGGCTTTCTATAATGGTGGTTTGTTTCTCCTCCATATAAGTCAAAACTGATTTTAATGTGCTTTCCATGATGGTTGAGCTTCTGTGTGCTATGCCCACAGCCTAGCACAGTGTGAAGGTTTCTCTGTAGGACGTGGAAGGAGGTTTGAGAAGGAAAAGTCAGTGTTAGCAGGGCACTTTCTACCTACAGGAGCTCTGAAGCCCCAAGATACTTCTTATTACATTTATTTATTTATTTATTTATTTATTTATTTAATTTTTTGATGTGTGTGTGTATGACAGAGAGAGAGAGAGAGAGAGAGAGACAGAGAGAGAGAGAGAGAGAGAGAGAGAGAGAGAGAGAGAGAGAGAGAGAGAGAGACTGTGCATGGTACACATGTGAAGGTCAGTGAACGTCCTTCAGGAGTTGGTCCTTCCACAATGTAGTCCTGAAGATTGAACTCAGGTCTAACAGGATTAGAAGCAAGCACTTGTACCACTGAACCATTTTGCTGGCCCCAAAATACCTTAGATGAGAATGTCTGTCTATATAGTTTGTACAGCATACTATTGTGATAGGCTTAAAAAACAAACAAACAAACCAAAACCCAGACCATATCTGCAACAACAACAAAAACCAGAATGGTTTCAAATGAGAGAGGACTTTCTGGTCCACAGGGGCTGCTTCTGCAGAGCTGAACGTTCTTGTTATGAACCACTGCAGGAAACCTGACAGGGTGGAAGTAACTCGACTAATGTCTGCTTTTCCTAAACATCTCAAAAAATCAGGCACACTGTGTGGGAGGAATGAATTTTTTAACCTCATTTGTGATTTTGAGTAGGAAATTAAAACCTGTACACAGGAAAGGAATAAGGGCCTGCTGTATTTGATCAGGGATGCTTTATGAAGCGTTCATTATCAGGGACGAATATCAAACGAGAAACAGGAACCACACCGAAGCCCCAATAAACCACCAGAATTTGACAAAATAAAGGCTGTGCTGATGGGCTCGAGCTGTTGATGGCTGAGGGATAAGGAAAATAAAAGGAGGGAATTAGGACAAATAAGATGGATGATGTAATTAGGGTCTGAAAACAAGTGGTGAGGGAGTGAGACCAGAGCTTCCCGGCCACAGAAAGTATGCGATTTCAACTGTCAGTCCATAGTAAGGCTTATTTAGAATGCATACCTACTGTAAGGGAAAAAAAAATCTATATTTAAAACCCAAACATCAAATTGGACCCACAGTGGGCTCTGGTTTGTGTTGCCTGGCTTCCTCTCTTCAGCATACCAAAACATCTCTAAACATAAAGCACAGATCACCTTCGGCTGCCTGACATTAACTCCATCCTGCTCCCCACTCCTTGTTCTCATCTGATTGCCTTCAAGATAGTGCAGTGCCCAACATGAAAGGATTACTATAGCAACGCGGGAAGCTCTTTTTATCAGCGTGGAGGAGGCTGGGTGGAGTGGCACAGGAAATCCAAAGCGGAGAGTAACCAGGAGTACCCACTCTCAAACCTTCCTGGAGATCCTTCACTGGAGGATATGTGTTCCTGAAAATGATTAATGCTTTTGCTGGGGGTGCCATTCTAATTGAGCATACAGTAATTCTGAATTTTCTTTTTGCATGATAAGATACAATCACCGAATTTCTTTCTCCAGAGGCTTTGTAGGAAAAAAAAAAAAGAAAGGAAGAAAAAGAAAGAAAAAAACCCTTTGTGGAAGCAATATCTTTGGTGTCTCAAAGATAGTCTTTTCATATGAAACAAATTCTGCATCGGGCTACTCAAAGCACCCACCTGCTTATCAATCTAAAAGCTGCATCTTTAAAGGTCACGAGTGAAGGAAAATCAGATAGACTCATTCTAATTCCTAGCAAACGGGAGCTCATTTCTCACCGATCCACCCCGCAGCGCTCAGTGGTGTGACCTTTCACTCACAAAGAGAACAGCAGATTTGGGTCTCCCGTGCAGGCCTTCCTTCCTCTTCAGGAATTAAATGCAGTTTTGATATTATCATTACACACTTCCCGAAAGGGCCTATATATTAATGTGGTTTTGCCAAAATGCCTAACCAAATCTCCCTTACTATTACTTGGGCTGGGGAAAGAGTATTCACTAATTGCACGAAACATGGCTTAGTATACAGTACTCCACAGCCAGAGAGAGCTTGGAAAGCCTGTGACTTGCAGCGGTGAGCAAATAAAAAACTAAAAATGAATGTTTAATTCTATGTTGGCACTTTTAAATTTGGCCTGATAAATTCGGTTGTAAAAAGACTTCTGAGAGGCTGCAGAGCAGCCCTTGTGTGGCATATCTGAGATTATAGGTGCCTGGGTGACACTAGGAAGTGATCGGTACACTGGGAAGCTACAGCAAATACAACTAACTGGCTGAAAAACTTCTCATCCCAGAGTAATGGAGCAATGATGGCTACAGGCTTGTCTTCTGCTTGCTTACCGCCCACTGAAACGACAGCTGGAGGGGTCAGCGACCTGGTGTGACGGCAGAGACACAGGTTTACGAGCAGCCACTGACAACCTTGTTTCAGTGTAAAGTCAAAGAGACTCCAGCTACACACAGGCACACCCAGATGGGGGGATTAGCAGAGCAGCTCTAAGGCCGTCATATTTACATTAATTTTACATTAGCATGCAAACACTTGCAAGACTATTGGTTCACAGGCAGAGGAAACTCATTTCTGATACCTTAGATAGTAATGTCAAGCATTCTAGTTTACTGTACACTAAGTGTTTTAGGCTCCTTCCTTATATACAAGGGGGAATGGTTTAAACGGGGGGCTGGGGAGGGGAGAAAGGCAGTCAATTCTATGTGCCTCACATGAAAGAGGGGGAGCGGCAGATCCTTATATGATCTCCACTGGAATTTTCTGTGGAGGCCAGACCAAATCAGATGCCTAGTACATTTTCCATTAGTGATAATTAATAATTGAGAGATGAAAAAGTTTCTTCTGAAATAATAATCTACACTTATGCAGTGTATTATTCTGGACCAAGAATGCTGCTACAGTACCCAGTCCCTTAGGAATCTGTGCACTGTGCAGGGTACACACTAGCATGCCCATCTGATTGAAGGGAAAAGGAGACCAGGAGGGAGCAACAGTGTGACAGATGATATTTGGGGTGT
The DNA here is from genome assembly GCF_950005125.1 of Chionomys nivalis. Taxonomy (NCBI): domain Eukaryota; kingdom Metazoa; phylum Chordata; class Mammalia; order Rodentia; family Cricetidae; genus Chionomys; species Chionomys nivalis. The sequence goes on along the minus strand of NC_080089.1, from coordinate 46,652,312 downwards.
ACTCAATGGACTGGACCTTAGACTTATCAACCCGTGACGACTGGAGTTCTCTCCCGTCAAGACACAGGGTTAACATTTGTCAGGAATGTTGTTTTCTTTTTGCACATGTTGAATCAATATTGATATTCTAATTTAGGAATCAAGGACGGCCCTTGCTATTTGCATATTGTAATAGCCTTCAAGATAATTATGGGATGGATCTTCTGTAGAAGGAAGCCACATGTTTACACTGCTCACTGCCTTTAGAAAAGTAGGATATATGACATTTACCAAATGCTGCAGCAATTAGCCTTCACTTAAGCTACTGTGAGGAAACAACATTAAAGAGGGAAAACAGAAAACCAACATTTCCAAAGACTACTTTACAGCTAGAAGATTAAAGATAACTCCTCTGCCCTCTAGAGCCCCACATCACGTGAACAACCAAACCCAATTGACACTCTAGTTTCTACCCTACTGTCTGACCAAATCCTGAACTATTAATTTGAGGCACACATATAAAATGTGACCTATGCACAACGGGCTGGGGTCATGTGCTGATGAGACCACCATAGTCGTTTTTGAAGCATCTCTCCTTAACAATATTATTGGTTGTGATTTTATTACAATATGCTTTGAGTCTGTAACATACAGCCCAATTTATTGAAGTCCCAGTTTCAAGCATTATAACAGAACTCAGTTGCCTTTTTGGGTGTGTGTGTCCTGCTTGTCTAGTTTGGACAGTGTACTGTAAACAGTTGAGGCAAGGGTAGTCCCTTGCCTAAATGTCTAGCCTTGCCACATTGAAAGCAAACTCCATATGAAAGTTTTTCAATGCTCAACACCCTCCCTTCAGGCAAATTGGTGCCGCAAGGAGCAGACATGTTTCACTGTCAAGAAAAGTCCCATTATCAAAACATCCTAAAAGTCATATTCTATAGGTCTCTGAAGAGTTTGAAGACTATCTATATATTTAAAACATATCTCTATTTGACCTAAAAAACAGACCTAATGTGATTATAAGTTTGGTTATTATAGATGACTAACTATTAACCTGTATTTCTTTATTACCCTAAATAGCTTTCAAGGACTAGAACTTTACATTAAAATTTTCAAATGAGCTGCATAGGTACAATACCTTAAACAAGAAGAGAAATATATATATATATATATATATTATAACAAAAATACCCTTAAATTTGTATCAATAACAAAAACATCTTAAGCAAGAGTAGAAACATATATAGCATAACAAAAATAAAGTGGTTTTATTGGCACAGTGGAATGGCTATACAAACAAGTCTTCTGCAACATTCCCATTCAATCATACTGCAAAGTAAGTCTTGTACATTTCCATCTCCATCAATGAATGCTCAGTAAGACAATAATAAAATCTACCCCAACAATCAAGCCACTTGTCCTTTTCTTGGCCCCTCTATCACAGACATTCGGATTCCTTCCCCATCCTTGAGGCCTTCCTGCCATAGTTGGAACTCCCTGTGTGACCCTTGAGCTCTGTCACCTGCAGACTCCCCTCTCTGTAGCCCGCACTCCTTCTTTTCACGCTGTATCATAACCACATGTACATCCATATCCTCTTACAGTGTATCCACATCTTCTCCCACAGATCTACTACAACCCACATCTCCAGCACAGTTCCTCAGGATGACTCTACCCAAGTTCAATCAAACTAATGTACAACTACCATTTTCTCAGCATGATTTAGGATTTTCTACTTTCCATGCTTTATCTCACTCCGTGGAGGAAGTAACCCTCAGTTTTAATGGTTACACAGCCACTAAGATTCCACTTCCCCAAGCCATTTTGGATATCCCTAAGTGAAAGTGATTCCTCCATCTACTAGGGGACTACTAGCTAAGTATCTCCTTATTGAAATTAATCTGCAGAGATTCTCATAATTAATCTACTTCTATCACAGGTCTTTTTAGAGGGGAATTAGTATCTCACTTTTAAATCATGTAGATGGTCCGAAACATAACAGGGTGGTCTTCATAAGAATTCAACAAATGATTTAATGAATAAATTGGAGTTAAATTCCTGAGTTATTATACCATTTCTGTTAAAAATACAAATCAATTTTACAGACGGTGAAACATCGGAAGTACAAGGTTCTCCTGAATCAAGTGTATAATACTTCAGGTATTCCCACAGCACACTCCATTCCTCACTGTTCAGAGTTTGGCTTTGAAGAATAAATTAGCACAAGGGCTTCACTGGGTGTGTGATCGAAAATTAACTTCATATAAAATGGCTCAGTTCGAATTTATTAGAAAGCACTCTATTTTACTGTTTTTGCTTTGTAGAAATTTTTGTGCTCACTACGATCAGAAATGGTGGGAGGCAGAGCAGCGTCGGCAGAGCTGTCTAGGATCAGAGAGACCCGGATGATGCAATTAAAAGGTGGACAGACAGGTAGACAGATGTTCAGCTGCATGATCAGGAACAAGATTGTATAAAAAGGCTTCTTTGATCATTAGGGAAGCTGCTATAATGAAGCCCTGGATACCCACACGGTGTTTGTGCCGGCTCTCATCTCCAGCAGGTGTCTTATAGAGAAAATACGGCAAACACAAACAGATCCACTGCCAGCTAGTCAAAGCTGCTTGGCATTTCTTCCTGTTGATTAAGCCACAAATAAAATCATACATGTTGTGCTTCTGACACAGGCGGGGTGTGCAGTTCCCAATCGTTACAGAATACATCTTTCTGAAATGTTTCAGTATCCATTACTCTACTGGGATCAATAAACTAATTTCTGTTCAATAGTGTATCCTGTGTGATCCAGAACATTCCCCCAGGGCTAAGAACATGACAGTAAGTAAGAGCACCAAAATAGATTGAAATGCCCAACACAGTACAGCATGGTGCATTCAGAAATGCAGGTAAACTGGGAAACAAGAAGGCAGAACACAGGGCTCAGGAATAACTAACTCTCGGTCATTTAGAAGAGAGAGCTGTGCTAATATGGATGATCTAAAATGACAGAGCTAAATGCCATTCACATTTGACTCTGAAATGCACTGCATGGTCTCTTAGAAGTCATGTTGGCTTCTCATTTCATTTCTGCACAGCTGAAAATGAGAGCGAATTCTCTGATCACACAGAGGCAGAGGGTACAGTTCATGGATCGTTACAGACTCACCAGCAATGACAGATGTGGGTGCCACATACCAACCGACAGGGCCGGAGGTGGTGATTAGGGATTTGTTTGGGAATAAGTCACAAGCGAGAGGCTTGAGAACAAGTCTCAGCAGTGTTGTTGACACCCTCCTATACTGGGCATGTCAGTGCACCTCCTTGTCTTGGGTTCCTCATCCAAGACACGAAAACAATCCTAACACTTGTTATTTGTCAAGGAAGGGCTTTGAGAGCTAAAGATGCTATAAGAAGCAGGGTGACTCACAGTGGCGTGGTTTCTTACAGAATCTCTGGACTGATTCTGGCTACAGGGTTAGGTTGAGGGGGAAGAGAAAGAGCAGAAGGCACAGAGAGAAAGAGGAAGAGATCCAGTCATTACATCCTATTTTTATGGCTTGGGGCAGAGGTGGTGTCTCAGTAAATCACGCTTTAGGAAAGAGATGATCCTCTTGAACCACAGTGTCTCCTTCCCGCGTCATCACTTGGGTTTGTGAGAGCTTTCAGCACTGTATGCTCATGAATCATCAATCCTCTTATAAATGAACGGAACAGCTTGGAAGGATCAGTGTGGTGGGTCTGTGATGAAGAGATGGAGGCACAACCCTGCTTTAGAATATGGGTTAGAAAATCAGCGAGGACACCACTGCCATCGCAAAACTTCTCGACGTTTTTTCATTACAGAGTTTATTCTCAACACATGCTTTAATTAGTCCTTCTTTGCTAACCATAGTTGTACACCATACAGAACAAGAGCCAAAGGAGGGGAATGGCTTCACTTCTTGCCAACAGTGGTTCTATCTGCCCTGGATTTCCACAAGCGGCCCTTTGCTCTACAGCTTGAAATCTCAATATTATAGTCCCATTTGTGATGTCACCCGAACACTGTCAGGTCAGACTCTCTCAGAATACTAATACCGAGAAGATCACCATGACATCTGCCTGCTGTAGGTAACAATGACCAGCCAAAAAGGTGATCTGAAATTGGCTTCTCTTTCAGGATATCACTAACTCAAATTGCTTTTGTCATAGTTCTTTTCAAAAAAAATATTTTCAATTTAGAACTGGAAGGAAACATGAAAGAGTGGGCCTGACTGCCCGTGAAGTTCACTACCATTGCAGCGCTAAATGGGCACAGACTGTGCAGACAAATGAAACACGACAAATGCGTTCTTCCTTATGTCCAAGTATGGTATTTAATACAGTTGAAAGTGATTTATTTTCATCTTTGAAAAACCAGAAATGGCCAATGACTATATTTGCAGATGGGATATCTTAAAAAATACTATTTTCCTACCCCACAGGAGAATAATTTTTTTCAGAGTGCATCAGAGGCAAAAAAAAAAAAAAGACGAACATTGTGTATGCCTATGTTTCTCTGTCCACCACCATTAGCGATTAAACATCAGTGACTCCTAATAAATTCTAGGAACAGCAGCTAGCAAAACTAGAATGAGAATGGCAAGGCAGGCTACTAGTGTACACCATGAAGAAAAGGCTTGGGGTGGTGTTCCCTCTCAGTTAGCAGATATTTATACAGTATATCGTATCTCCAAGTTGGACTGCTTTATTATTTTGAGATTCATTCTCATATTCCTGCAGAGTTTTGCAGTTTGACCTATTTGTCTTAAGGTTGGACTGCATAATACATTCTTGAGAAGCAGAGGCAAGACAGCGATGGCCTAGAAAATCACCATCAACAGTGTAATCAGTCTCTTTGATAGAGGTGACACAGAGCGCTGACACCTCAGCCGCCATCTTCCTTTAAGATTCATCGGAAGACAGAAGGAGAGGTCTCTTTTTGCCTTGAATTTTCAATGTTTAAAACTGGGAGAAATACCCTATTTGATTCAGTGCTCGGACATTAATGAGGTGAATTCAAGGAATCTAAATCACAAAGGGGTGGGGACTTTGTAGTAATCTTTCCATTAAAGCATCCAATATTCCTTCCTGATTGAAAACTGACTTTAGATTTGCTACTCTAAACGTAGTGTAAGAAGCAAATGCAACTGACTCTTCTGGTTGATCCAACCTAAATTAGGCAACAATGCAGACGACAAACAGGAAAGTAAAACATTAAAAGGAAGAAAGAAGAAAAATATTGCCTAAATAGCTAGAGCAAACTCAGTACGGGCATGTACGTGGTCAGTACGGGCATGTATGTGGTCAGGGTCTTTGTCCATCTAAATTACAGTAATTATCCTTCCTCCCTAACCATAAACAATGCTGTGATTACTATAAAAGAAATCATTTCCAGTCACCACACCTGTGGATTTTACTTTTAACTGTATGTATATGTGTCTGTGCATATGACTACAGGTACCCATGGATGCCAGAAGAGGGTGTGAGATCCCCTGGAGCTGGAGCTGTACGCAATTGTGTGCTGCCTACTGTGGATGCTGGGAAGCTAACTTTGGTCCTCAGCAAAGGCATTATGTGCCGTTAACTCTGAGCTATCTCTCTAGCCCCATCGTTACATTCGCACATCTGCATTTTAAAAGCATACCCTCTCTACTTTCACTGTGTGTTTCCCATATTTGAGAAATGTGCCATGCTGGTCTTTCCACATCAGGCATGTGTTCTTGAAAGTGATTTCAACTAAGGGGGGGGGGGGGGCTGAAAGGCAGAATAGGGAAGAGAATAATGGGACAAAGAAAGTCAAATCTTTTATATTTTCTCCCATATGGGGAATCTACACACACAAACACCTCCTATTCATGAATATGGCAAGGAAGTGGAAGGGAGGGGGAGGAAGAGAACTTGCAAGAGAGGAGAGAAAGGGTGGGGAGGGCAGTGGAAGTGGATAAGAACAAGGGATAATATGTATGTATGAAAAATCTCATAATGAAATCCATTATTTTGTAGATTACCTAATTTTCTAACATTTATTGTGATTTCAATTACATGTGTAAGTGTGTGGGTGTGTATAGGTCTGTGCAGGTGCCTACTGAGGCCAACGATGCCAGATCCCTGTGGACCTAGAGTCACACATGGTTGTGAGTCACTCAACATGGTACTGGGCGCTAAATCTGGGCCTTCTACAAGAGCAGTACTCTCTTAACCTCTAATCCCCCCCCACCAAAAAAAAAAAAAACAACCTCCTTTTTTTCCAGTAAATTCATTGTCTGTCTTTATACATAAATCCCTTTGCTAATAAGAAGGAGGTTCTATGATGCTCCCTCATGAACGTTCAAATTAAAGGATCAAACTAAAAATCTAAAAACACAGTTCCATAGTAACATCTGGTTCCCTTCCCTTTTTACACCAATACCAGGTGGATCTTACATCTTAGGCACCTATCAATCAGTTTGTCACACAAAACAAGTGCTTTCCAAATTCTTTACTGAAGAACTCTTGAAACCAAATCATCCCGAGTGCCAGCCCTCAGCTGTGCTGTGCATCTCAATAGCCCGGGCTGATTATCATTTAAAGGAAGACACCAAGGACAGTAAGGGCTGGATACAAGGGGCTGCTTCCCCACAGCTTCACCACCGCCACAGCTGACTGCTGATCATGGCCACTGAAGAGAGAAGGATACCACTCAAAACTGCTCAACAGGTGAGTGCTTGCTGGGCCTAAGGGCCCCTTGATGCCAGCCATATTCAGTTTAAGTGGGGGCTTCAGACTGCTTGGGACAAAGGAGCTTCCCAAGGTCCTTCCTAAACATCCTCTCTCCCACTCCCCTCAAGAGAAGTTTAGCACTTTTGTTATTGTTCATAACTTCTTTTGCACTGCAGGGGATTTATCCTGAGTGATGGCAGAAGAATCTGGTCTACCGCACAATTCTGTATTGGTATGTGAGACGGTGTGTGGATCAGCACATTAGAGTGGAAGCCGGGATGAAGGATTCTGGTTATTATTCCAAAGACTGACTCACCCACAAAGACGGGGCCACAGCTCCTGAAAGGGGGTTGATTTTTCAAAAGAGAGATAGGACAGAGTGAGCTGACAATGGCAAACAGGGAAGGCTGCCTTCGGTCTCTGTGTGATAAAGCCCGAGGGTCAGTGAGCCTGACATGAAGGAGACTTAAACAGGGGAGTCTGGTCCCAGGAGCCAGAAGGGTTTGCAGGTGACTCATAAATATGTTCAGCTGAGTCCTATTGCCAGTCTTACCTGAACCCCAAACAGAACAATCAACTGAAAAGAACAACAAACCCAGTCTTTTGCTATCTCTTGAAAGCACATCACAGAAAATTATCCTGTAATCCTAGACGAGATGGCAATAACCCGATGCTTCACTGAAAATGTAGTCCCTGGCCATTTTCTGTGAGTAACAGTATAGGATAACACGGATCAGCTTGAGTTCTGGATCCAGAACAGGATTCTAATGGTGGTCACTCTGACTTCCCCTGTTACAAGGTGTATGGCTCAGTTCCTTTAAGGCCTCACTTTTCTTAACAACAAGCAAAAGTCAAATAAAAAGGCTGGAAAGCTCTCACAGAGGACCGGAAGTCAGTCCCCAGCACACACACCTGGTGGCTCACAGTGGCCTGTAATTACAGCTCCAGGAGACTCAACACCCTCTTCTGGCCTCTGCAGGTAACTGCACACATACACATGTACACATAGTTTAAAATTTAAATTAACAATAAAGTAAAATTGGACAAATGAGAACTAATGGCACATCTCATATCTTTATGAGGACTGAGCCTATTACAAAGGCTTACCACACCACATGAGGAAGTGTTTGGGGCAAACGAACTGGTCTAACTTGACTGTATGTACTTACTTATCCATTAAAGCAAGACTTAGAAGCTGGGCTGTGGTGGCACACGCCTTTAATCCCAGCACTTGGGAGGCAGAGGCAGGCGGACCTCTGTGAGTTCAAGGTCAGCCTGGTCTACAGAGTGAGTTCTAGGACAGCATGATAATTTTAAAGAGCTATATATATAATATATATATATATATTATATATATGACATTCAGTAAACACACACAGATTTTCCCCACAGAGCTTAGTATACAATAAGAGCAGACTGTGTGTTGCCAATACAGCTGTTATTAGGGGCCAGGTAAAACCTAAGGCGGGGGTGGGGAGGAGACAGGTGGAGACACTGGCTGGCCCAGGTAAGGCTTTCAGTATATGAGAGATAAGTGCACTGTGCCATCAACAAGTCACTGGGTCCTACCACGAGTCCTGCGGGGGTGGCGGGTGCAGATACTGCCAACTCTTTGCCAGTCTCGGGTTAGGAGAAAGCACATTACCAGTTGCAATTACAAGATGCTAGGAGAAAAAAAAAAAGAAAAAAGGAAAGAAAAAGGAGCAGCTATTTCTGCTGCTAGACATGAAAACAAACCAACTGAGAAAAGTGCTTTGATGAGCAGAGTGTATGCTGCTGGGTGTGTGGGCTGGATTCTACCTCATCCTTGGCAACAGAGGGGCTGAAGGATGCTCCAGGTTCAGACTCAGCTGGGTGCAGAAAGAAAACACCAGCCAAGTATATGTTCTATTCTTAATAACCCTAAATTCTGTTCTCTTTTTCTAGTGCAAAGATCTAGCATATAGAATTGGAAAGGAATTTTTTTAATAAAGGCAAAGGATAGGGGAAACAATTCTGTGCAAGATTCCAGCATGCATGTAATCATGAGCTTTTCTGTGCCTGCATTTTAAAGACTGATGTTTTTGCTCGAGAGCCAGTGGCTGACACAGACCATATAATGTGTTGACGCTCCCTGATGGGCAAGCAGGAAAGCACTTATCTGGTTGTGAAAACACATCCCCTCTCAATAAGCAAGTCTATTTTTCTTCCTGCAATAAACTACATTTGTTTGATGTGGTATCTGATAGTTTTATAGTGTTTGTTCACATACTCACTAATTTGTAAGATTGGGTAATTTGCAGTGGGTCTCATAGGTCATTAGCGCAAACTAAGAGCAGCCTGTAAAAGATAAAGCAAGAAAAACTGGTGCTCTGTCAAAGTGCACCGCTCCGCATCATATTTCAGTTTAGGAACCTGACATCTCCCAATCCCTTCCCCAACTGTAGAAATCAGGTTCCACCACCCATACCTTCTCCCCTGGTTCCCTGGCGAAGGCGGGTGCGACCCAGAAAGAGAGCCAACCTACCTTCATTATCACCAGATTGTGGTATATTTTGAAAATACACCACTATATTAACATCTTGGCAACTGCCCATCCCAAACAGTATACTATTTGTATGGGAATCTGAAAGGAAGGCACAAAGCCATCCTTCCTACAAGATCCCCTAGGCCTTCTTTTTCAGCATAGAAAGTACACACGTTTTTGCAAATTTACTCAACATATACAGCTGCATTCCACCGTTTTCATTAAGAATTCACGAGATGAGCACTGTTGGCTTCCATAGGAAGGTGACTAAGTCTACAGGGACGCTATGTACAAACAGTCTGGTTAGAATAATAAATGCCGCCTGTGCTTTATAATGTTAGACATGTGCAACATGGGTTCGTTTGTGATCGGAGTCTCAGATTTTCCAAACTGGATCCTTGCCTGCCTTGAGATAAACTTAAGTAAATAATGTTTGCCATCAACTCTAAATGAAGAACGACAGTTAAATTTTATAATCATCTTCACAGCTCCAGGACTTACTATATATTTTCTCAGGCTCATGACCCAAAGGTTGCCATAGCAACTAGGAAATCCTACCTTATCAAGCGCTTACATTTACATTCCTTGCAGCGGCTTCCCTTTATGAATTAAATCCATCATGGTCTTCTATTCTCGAAATAAAAAGTTCTTAGGATTATCTTGCAGAAACAAGGATCAAATGCTTTGATAGAAATACACTATGCAGAAGTTAATTCAATGGTGGTTTGCTTTGGAGGGACATAGAAGTATGGCATAATAAACAGCTTACGTCCAAACTTCCAGGTTTCAAAGAAAACTTAAATAGAGACATTGTGCTAAAAAACGACACATCCGCAGCCTATCTATTTCACCCTAGAATTATCAAAGAATTAATCTGATTGAATATCATACTTCAAACAGGTAGAAAGATATACTTCCTGGGAATCCTGCTACACCAACAGTGATTCTAATGAAATGGCCGACAGACAAATAGGGCCAAGATTCAAGGAAAAGGAACTATGACAAGCTTCACTTTCATTTTGTACAGTTTTTGTTGATTTTGGAGTGGCCATGGTATCCAGTGACAGCAACATGACTGCCTTTGCTTCTAGCCGCATGTGATACTTACGGATGCATGCAAAGCCCCCCATTCTCCAACCCCGGGCAGAGACAGGGAAAAAGGATGACTACTCTTGAAGTTCTGCAAGCCAAGACACCTGGCGAGCAGGCATGGAAGGAGGCTCAGGTGCTAAAAGAACTTGTTCAAGTGAGACAGGAAACTGACTTCTAAGAGATGGACTGGAGACCAAATCACCCAGAGCTTCATGTCACTACTGACAAGGGCTTAATGAAGATCATATTGAGATGGAAGGAAGGGAGGGAGGGAGGGAGGGAGGGAGGGAGGGAGGGAGGGAGGGAGGGAGGGAGGGAGGGAGGGAGGATTTATTCCAGCCTTATGTGTCCCATCATCCCTAGAAGGCCATAAGACTATCGATAGTCTGCTTCTGGGCACCTTCTAGCTTATGCCAGTCTCTGGTGATATACACAAACCTCAACCCAGTTTACGCTGTCAAAAAATTCTCCTTTCACTATTCTCCACATGCATCTGTCCAATGCTTTCTTTGAAATTCCGCTCATTTTTCATGTTTTCAGGCCCTGCTTCCTCTAGCCGGGCTCTGCTGCTTGGTCCTCTCTGTCTCTGCTGCTTATATGCCTTTGAATAGCAATCTTTTCTCCCCTCTGCACCTTAGAGAGTCGCAACACAGTGGAGGAAGGATAAATAGAGAATCAGCTGGCCACAACTGGCCACAACAGAACAGAGTTTCTTTGAAGTTCTATTAAAATCAAGTTCCTTCTACCATCACAAGCTCCCTCCCCTCTCTGTGTGTGTGCGCGCGCGTGTGCATGCGCACACGTTTCACTGCTAATGGAAAACTGGCATCTTGCCTTCAATTTGAGGGGAGGGCTGGCTGGGTGTGGAGGCTAGGCGATAGCCTAATTCTAAAGTGTTCAAAGAGATGTAGCATAGGGTGCCCTTAATGATTTATTAGTGGCTCAGAGAAGGGATGGAAACAGACTGGCCAGTCACTTGCTCCAAGATATTCAATTCTTGTCAAATTTTTATAAACGCATAAAAGCCATGTAGCACAAACTTTCAGGGAGCATAAAGTGTGATTTGATATAAAATACACTTTTCTATACACCAAAATCCCCCTTTTCCCAGGAAACATTATTTAATGTCAAATTTTTAATTAAGGTTTATTTGTGGGAGAACAGACATCACACACCGTATCTACGAAGATGGATGACCACCCACTTACGGGGAGATGTATTATTAAAGAATCTCATAGTTTTTTATATAAAACAGAATTCGAGGAAACATTTATGCACTGAACACAGTGCAGGAGAACCGTCTGCTATGCATATTCTACTTTCCTGAATAAATGAAAACTAGGATCATTTTATATTGGTGAGAAAAGTGAACTGTCACAAGGTAGCTACTGAAGATGTTAACACACCTCTGAGAGGGGAAACCTCCGGGAAGCACTGGAAGGACTGTGACTATGCTGTTCTGTAAGGTGATCCTCAAAGGGATGCCAAGAGCCAAATGGACACGCCAGAATTTTAATTTGGTTAATGCACTTCTCATTCATTCTTGGGCCTCAGTCAAAACCTGGTATCCAGCTTATGGATGCATTGCTTAATTACCCATGCTTCACCTTTCAAAACGAGAAGCATTTACGTTGTCCATCAATCCCTCATGTAGGGGAGCAACCAGAACATATGGAGCGAGCGACTCATCGTCGGAACATGAGAGGGAGAGCTGTTGCATTTCGGCGGGTACAGAAAGTATCTCTGGCTAATCACACACATGAATGTAATAGTTACAATAGTGATTTAAGTGCTCTCAGGTCTATGGATCAAGATCAACTTGAGAACAGATTGCATTGCCCACATGGCAGGGATATTTGCTCTAGATATGCCTCAAACCCACTATAAGGATTTTCTGGCCAAATCTAGGAAACGTCAATCAGAAGTAAGCATTTATGATAGCTAGAGTCTAAATAATTTTTGGCAACACATTTTCCTTTGGAGAAAGTAACTTGCAAAGATAAAATGCCCCAATTAGCTGGATCCTACAAACTAAAAACATCACTCAAAGGGCTTACTAACCTTCCTTTAGTAGGGAAGACTCCACCTCCTGCCAAAAAAGCAGTTACTTTGTTTCCAAAGAGAGAAGGAAACCTATAAAGAACAGTAAAGGGTCATGGAAACACTTTAAATCGAGTTCCAGAAGTTAAGCCAAGGAGAAAATGCTCAGCTCCCAGTTACTAAGACTATCAATGCCAAGGTTGGGGCTGATCTATGCCTTACGGGGAGTAACTAGGTCCCTGGTACCTGGGGCTTTTCTTGCCTTAGGATTGTTTGTCAGTTTTTAAGTCTGTATACAATAAGACTTTATTAATTTAAGGTTAGGACTGTCAAGGAAGTCAAAGACAAAAATTTTAAATTAGTAGTATGCTTTGCACTAGCTGCAATGAAGAGCTATGTTCTGTCAAAGACCCATGCACTCCCAATTACTCCTCGGAACTCCTTTTGCATGGCTGCTGACCTGTCACACCTATGTTGGAGCTTTACAGTTCTTTGGTCTAAAATACTCAACAGCAGTGTCCACTTTAATACCCTGACTCCAAATGGCTCAGTCCTAAATAAATTACCATAAAAGATAAAGGATAAAGATCCACAGCCACCAAGTTTATAATATAAATATATAATAATATAAAAGTCATAAGAATATTCTGATATATATATATATATATATATATATATATATATATATATATATATCCTCCCTCATTGAAACAACCCTAAGTGCCTAGTCTTCCAAAGTGATTATTGTAAGACAGATAGCTTATATTTTTTTACTTACTTATAGAAGGATATGGTAAAACAAATAAACCCGACAACCAAAGGTTTAATATTAATATGCTGGTATGAAGCATTCTAGTGTCATCCGAAGAAATTCACCTCTGTGTTCTGGAAGGAATTTTTGAGAAACCTGTGACTGAAATTCAGACACGAGGGGTGCAGTCATAGATAACGCTTCACACATTGCCAGCTCATTCTAAACCTGACCCTTGACTCACCAAATACACTACCAAACATTTTAGTTCAGAAGCAAGCTGACTCAGTGAGCCCCCATTGGCAACAGAGGTGTGAGTGGGAATCCCTCCACAAAGCCTTCTGCTGTGTCTTCCCAGTGGGAACTTAGCTGTAGCAAGAGGTAGCTGTCAATGCTACCAGAAGCTTCTCACCAGTGTTTCATCAACAGAAACACTCCCTGTTTATGTAACACAGAGTACAAATGCTACTATGTCAGCCTGGAACTTTCTGAATAAAATTCATTCATTCCTCTATTTAGTCAATTAAGAAATATGTATCTGACACTGTGGACTGTGAATACGGATACTGATGTCCCCCTCCACTACAGACAGCTATATAGCCAATAAGCACTCAATTAAGCTACATGTTACATAAAAGGCAGAGATTTGCTCCCACGGCCTGGCAAGACGCTTAAACGCAAGGCACACACTGTATTCACAATTGAGAACTAGATCGGAAATGCTCGGCAGAAACCAATAATTTGAGGTTTCAATTTTCTTTTATCTCCTTTATTCTTTCTTCTACCAGCTATATAAATCATATCACTACCCATTCATTCTTCTAAGACAGGGGAACATTTAAGTGAATGTTCTGTTTATTCTTTCTCCAAACCAGTGACTAAATTTCAATGAAATGTTCTTGGGGTTAAAGGAACACACCATTTCTTTTAGAGTTGTCAACCCTCTAAAAAAAAGTTTTGGAAAAGAGCTCCAAAGGAGGGCTTGGCAGTGCACAATTTTAACCACACAGATCGGCCTCAGCCCAGTGGGCGTTTTCAATGCACAACCAAGAATTCTGTCAAAGTGAGAGAGAAAATAAAAGAGTAGATGAAGGGAGAAAGGCAAGTCCCCCCCCCAAGGCAAGTTCCCCCCCTAATTCTTTGGTTTTTAGCTAGATGGATGTGCCAATTCAGTTCTGAAAAGTTGTTTTCAACCAGTCTTTTTTCTTTCTTTCTTTCTTTCTTTGACTGTTTATCAATTACAAAATAAACTGATGGCTTAGTTAGCTGGTTGGCTGAAGACAAGATCTCTTCACACAAGGCCTTTCTGGGCCTTCCTGTACTGTGCCACTATGACCAGCTGCTCTCAGCTCTTCTAAGGAATATACACCTGAAAGGGCCAGCTCAAGAAAGCTAAACTGCTCAGGAAGCTGGGCAGCGAGCCATGCAACTAGAATAGACTTGGTGGCATCAGCTATGGCTCAGTCAGGTGTGACATGAATTTTGGAACTACCCTCTGGCAGGGTGTCTTGAGCAAGCTACTCAAACATTCTGACCCTACACACCCTCATCTGTAAATGAGGATAAAAACAGCATTTATCCTAGAGGCTGCTGCTGAGGGCACGCTGAGTGAGCACTCCCACTCCCACAGCATGGTGCTGGCTTCTCACGCCACTCTCAAGTGAATCTACAGAGTATTATGTTTCACAAATACACCAGTACAATAGGACAATGTCGATTCCATCTTTTTTTTGAAAAGGGAATTCTCTTGTGTGAGAAGCTTGGGCTTCCAGGCAAGATCCTTAGACCCATGTGTAAACAATGACCCCTGTGGGTTGTGCATGCTGATAGGTTTGCTGCTGGTGGTGAAAATTATTATCATGTGGGACAAGAGATAATGTGAGGAAACACACTGAAAACCTTGATAGATTCTACATTTATACCATCATTTTCTCTATTCTCTAAAATACAATCTTGAGTTCCTTCAAAGGTAAAAAAAATACGGTAGTAGTGAGTTATTTATGTACATTGGGAACAGGCAAAAAAATAAAGGTAACTTTATAAAGGTAACTGTACAAAACCAAAGCTATGCCCAAGAAAGTTAAAAAACTATAGAATAATAAGTTTTCTCTTATATTATACTGATGAAAATATTTCAAAGCTTATATAGGACCAGTGCTCTTAAACTGAATGCAACTATATAGGCCTGCATGCATTGTGATTGTGTGTGTGTGTGTGTGTGTGAGAGAGAGAGACAGACAGACAGACAGACAGACAGACAGACAGACAGAGTGCCTGTGCACGCACATGCAGTGGTCCAGACTGCTGAGGTTATCTGCTATATAACCCCCATCCAGGTGAGGTGGGCTGAACTCCATCACTAGAGCCTAGAAAGAATAGGAAACAGTTGCTTTAATAAAAGGCTGGGGGTAGGCAGGTGGTCGAGGATACATTTCAGTTTCTGACCTAGAAACATACATTTTTAAATGGAGGAAAAGAGAAGAGAAATACTTGCAGGGAACACACACATCTTCAGCGTCTTATCACTTCACTCTGTTGTGAGCAGCTTTCAGAACCATCTGATAGCAAAGAACTCCATTCGTTACATGCACTGTATGCTGGGAAAACAAACAACTGCCGTTTTACATGGTTCAACCAATCTGTGATCTAACATTACTAGAAAGCAGAGAGAAGGACAATCATATCTCCTATTTTCTGTAACCACATGGAACTGTGCCTGCACTTCCTGGCATTCCCTTCATCATATCAGCGGGGCTACTTAAGAGTACAAGATTGAATGATCATGGCTGACCACTAGAGAAAGGAACCTACAGGGGTCATTGTTACCTTCATGGCTGACCTTGGTTGGGTCAAGTTCTTCATCCCAAGGTTCTCATTTGGAACTCATGACAGGCACCCTAGGTTAAATCCCACTGCTCATCTACATTCACAGGGGTCTGTCTACACAAGCATACAGTGAGCAGGACCTTGACTGGGAGTTCAAAAATCTCACGAGAGAATTCTCTTTTCTTATGAAAAAAGAAAAAAAGAGCCTTAATTGACATTGTGCTGCACTGTGGGTCACTGAACAGGTGCGTAACAATCAAATCGTCCTTTATGCTGAGAACCCCAGAACTCTGCTCTTCCAGCTCCTTGTAAAATACACAAGAAATGAGGTAATCACTCTACCCTGCAGGGGTACCCTCCTATCCAGTGGTATTCTGGTACCCATCTCTCAGGAACCCTGGACCTCCCCCCTCCTTACTCTTCTAGCCTCTAGGTTTCAGCTTTTACATGTGAGCTGGACTATGTGGACTTAACACAGCATCCTCCAGTCCTGTCCATGCTGCCACAGATGAAAGGCATTTGCCCTTTTTTTATGATTGAGTAAACCCACTACACTTTCCTGATCCATCCACTCACTGATGGATACCTTGGTGATCCTCTGTCTGGGCCATTGAGAATGGTGTTACTGTAAACAGGGGTATGCACCTAGCTCTGAAATACTAACTTCATTTACTTTAGAAATGGACCCAGTAAGGCATTACCATCCCTGACTTCAAACTCTATTACAGAGCTACAGTACTGAAAACGGCTTGGTACTGGCATAAAAACAGAGAAGTCGACCAATGGAATAGAATAGAAGACCCTGACTTTAGCCCACAAACCTATGAACACCTGATTTTCGATAAAGGAGCTAAAAGTATACAATGGAAAAAAGAGAGCATCTTCAACAAATTGTGCTGGCAAAACTGGAAGTCAATCTGTAGAAGAATGAAAATAGATCCATATATATCACCATGCACAAAACTCAAGTCCAAATGGATTAAAGACCTCAATATCAGTCCAAACACACTGAATCTGATAGAAGAGAAAGTGGGAAGTACTCTACAACACATGGGCACAGGAGAACACTTCCTACGTACAACCCCAGCAGCACAAACACTAAGGACATCATTGAATAAATGGGACCTCCTGAGACTGAGAAGCTTCTGTAAAGCAAAGGACACTGTCACTAAGACAGAAAGGCAACCCACTGACTGGGAGAAGATCTTCACCAACCCCGCAACTGACAAAGGTCTGATATCCAAAATATACAAAGAACTCAAGAAATTAGACCGTAAAAGGTTAATCAATCCAATTATAAAATGGGGCACTGAGCTGAACAGAGACTTTTCAACAGAAGAAGTTCAAATGGCCAAAAGTCACTTAAGATCATGCTCAACTTCCTTAGCAATCAGGGAAATGCAAATCAAGACAACATTAAGATACCATCTTACACCGGTCAGAATGGCTAAAATCAAAAACACCAATGATAGCCTCTGCTGGAGAGGTTGTGGAGAAAGGGGCACTCTCATCCATTGCTGGTGGGAATGCAAACTTGTGCAACCACTTTGGAAAGCAGTGTGGCGGTTTCTCAGGAAAGTCGGGTTCAACCTACCTCTTGACCCAGCAATATCACTATTGGGAATATACCCAAGAGATGCCCAAACATACAACAAAAGTATATGCTCAACTATGTTCATAGCAGCATTGTTTGTAATTGCCAGAACCTGGAAACAACCTAGATGTCCTTCAATGGAAGAATGGATGAAGAAAGTATGGAATATATACATATTAGAGTACTACTCAGCAGTAAAAAACAATGACTTCTTGAATTTTGCATACAAATGGACGGAAATTGAAAACACTATCCTGAGTGAGGTAAGCCAGACCCAAAAAGAGGAACATGGGATGTACTCACTCATATTTGGTTTCTAGCCATAAATAAAGGACATTGAGACTATAATTCGTGACTCTAGAGAAGCTAAATAAGAAGGTGAACCCAAAGAAAAACATATAAGCATCCCCCTGAATATTAACCTTCATCAGGCGATGAAAGAAGACAGAGACAGAGACCAACACTGGAGCACTGGACTGAAGTCTCACGATCCAAAGGAGGAGCAGAAGGAGAGTGAGCACGAGCAAGGAACTCAGGACTGCGAGGGGTGCACCCACACACTGAGGCAATGGGGATGTTCTATCGGGAACTCACCAAGGCCAGCTGGCCGGGGACTGAAAAAGCATGGGACAAAACCGGTCTCGCTGAACATAATGGACAATGAGGACTACTGAGAACTGAAGAACAATGGCAATGGGTTCTTGATCCTATTGCACGTAATGGCTTTGTGGGAGCCCAGGTAGTTTGGATGCTCACCTTAATAGACCTGGATGGAGGTGGGTGGTCCTTGGACCTCCCACAGGGCAGAGAAACCTGCTTGCTCTTTGGGCTGAGGAGGAAGGAAGACTTGATTGGGGGAGGGGGAGGGAATGGGAGGTGGTGGCGGGGAAGAGGCAGAAATCTTTAATAATTAAATTAATTAATTAATAAAAAAATCAGCAAGAGAAAAAAAAAAAAAGAAATGGACCCAGTAGTGGGAAAGCTGGATTTAGCTTTAGTTTTTTGAGGGAGTACTTTTCTCTTCACAACCAAGTGAGCAAAACAATTTTAGCATTTTAGACACAAAGCATACGTTTGAAATTAATTTTAAAAAGCTAGATTCAATAATAAAACGGCAGAGAAGAGTAATGAGAATATTCTCTGCACACAGAAAACACAAATACCAGCTTGTCCAAAATCAGGGTGTCTATGTTTTAACTGTGACGGAGGGATATGGTTTTTCTCCCTTTAGATATTGACTCATCAACTACGAATTTGTTTACCAAGCACATAGTGAAGGCCCCAACATGAATAGAACACATTCTCTTCCTGAAAGAAGCTCACGGTAAGGTGTGAAAAGCAGAAACAGAAACAAAAACAAAATTATAAAGCAATTGGGCCCTGCAGTGGTTGCCACGTTAGGTGCTAGAGTTAAGAGAACAAGGTGAGATATGGGTTGGTCGGTCATCAGAAAAGCAATGCTCTCTTCCTGACCCAAAGCCACTTTTAATTTCTACTTTTGGATGACTTTATTTAGTATGCCTTAGGCATTAAGACTATTTGCAAGACACTGAAAACAGATTAATATTACTAACTAGGTATGCTTTCTCCTATCACCTTTAGCAAGCAATCTGACACCTACGTTCCCACATGCTGACTGCCAGAGGGCAGGACATTAGAAACGTGTGGCTGGAATCTACAATCTTTATGAGTAACCTCAATGTAGCTGACCTATGAGCATAAGGTGACTCAAACCCAGAAAACACTTTAAAACCTCTCCTATCTTATGCTATATCAACACTAAAGAGACAAGCTGTGTTGTGGGGGAGGTGGGTAAGATTATCTAGAACATAGGGAGCATGCGTTGAGCTTGGCTTGGCACACACTTGACTTGCACTTCTTGTCCCTCCCCTCCCAATGTAAGAAAACTCAAGGTGATTTTTGTCTGTACAAAACTAAAGTTATGGGTCTGCTCATAATTATAAAGTAGGGTGACAATATCGTCTAAATCCTATCTTAAAAATAGCATTTATTGCACAGCAAGAACCCTGATAATCCTTTGTTTTGTGAGAGAGTAACAGAAGAGATTAAAACCGATCTAAGATTAGGCTTAAAGATCCCAAAGATCTGGACATATTTCATCCTGCAGCATCCAGGAGAAAGTGGGGAATAGGATGCCACAATGCAGTGCATGCAGAAAACCAGACCTGGCTTCTAAAATCTAATCAAGGTAGAGGAAAATATGCTATTGGTGATTTCTGAGCTCCACGGAGGAAAGAGTAGAAAAGCAGAAGGCAATAACAATGGTAACAATCCTTCATGTCACCGCAAGAACTGTTTGTGAAGAAAGATCATGAATGGAAACCTGATTTCACATTAGTCAGTGGCCATCTGTACATGCTATGTGAGAGAATTTGCAGGCGATAGTAATTAAGCCTTCTGGGTTTTCCTGTATAATGACTAGCATACCAGCAGTACATGTAATATCTTCCCAAATGGGGAGGAAAAAAAAATCACTAATCTACCACCATTTCCCCATTCTACCATGTTTTCCAGAGTTAGGAAAGCGGAAGGAGTTGAAGCAAACATTTGCTGACAGACATACACAGTAATTTCAAAATGGAAAATGTGTGTATGCAAAGTACCTAGTCCTTGACATTAACTAGGAGGTGAGCTACATGTGCTGCCAGTTTCTATGATCGCCTTTACAAATAGCTTAGGCTCAGAGAAACTAAAGCATTAGCTTTAGAACAGGCAGCATTAACTTTTATTTAAAGTCTCACAGCAACTGTGGAACTTTACGAAACAAAGAGGGTAGGCAGCAAACTAGTTAAGAAAAGCCTAAGGTTCAAGACACCCCATTAACTCCATCTCTGCTGCTATGCAGGCCCAGTCACTAGGCTGATCTATCAAGTTTTTTTCTCCTTTCCCAGCCTTCCTTGTTTAGGATTAGTCAGGTGACCAAGTTCTCTCCTGTGTGAGCAGAAGGGGGGGGGGGGGGGGTGACTTTCTGATCCTGGAGACTAAGAAGGCTGCTTCTCTTATACCTTCCATTTCCCCCTTCAGGGAACCGTAAATGATGTGACCAGACGCTAACACACAAGTTGGCAGAGCCTCCATGAACTTTGACTATTGTAAGACTGGATAGAACTGAGGTAACCACAGCTATGGAATACCCAGGCTAGACGAGCATAGGAAGAAGACATAAAATCACTAGCTACTCAAGCCATCACCTGTTTCATGCTTTCTACACCCATTAATAAATTCCCAAGGGGCCACAGATAGAGATGACAGTGTCACAGATCTCTCAGTTCCCTGTCACCAGTGGCCGGCTCATTAGTGAGGTCCACCACAGGACCCTTCTTGAGCAAGCATCTTCCAGGACAGGCTCATCTGAACACCAGTGCTGCTTCAGTAGACTGCAGGCTTACAAACACAGCAGGGCAACAGAGGTAGCCTTCCCCTGGGCTCTTCACTCTCCACTGTCTGGTAAATTGTGTGTGAGGATTACGTGGGTGGACACTGGAGGGGAGAAGAAGGGTGAAGAACCACAAAATAATTACCTTAATGAGCTCAGGTTCCTATTATACCTCAACATAGACACTTTTTCTTCTGCTCCCCAGGGAATTATTTTTACTATGAATATAAAAAGCTCCCTCACACACAAAATAATTGCCCCAGCCCTCCAACTTCACAGGACATGCCTGGGTGTAATTAATGGGAGTGAGTAGCGCTGATTTCTAAGCAAATGAGCCTTCCCAGTGGTGTCTACTCTAGGGTTACACATATGGGCGTGTGCAAGTGTTCCTTCTCTGTTCATTTATGAGAAATTCTCTTTAAGTGTCTCCCAGGTACTATGCCAAGCGCCATCAACCCAGTCATAGAGAGAGTGCACATCATACTTGGACTCAGAAGCTCTTACAATGGGAATTCCTGGAGCCAGCTTGCCTGACAGACACTGCGCCAGTGGAAGACAAACAGTAACAAAAACACCTACCAAGGCACCACCCACAAGGCATACCAGGAGAAGTGATGCCAGAGAGATGATCCCATCTCATAGGCAAAGTGACCATACCCAAACAAATAGCTTCCAAAGCTAAATCAATTCGGACCGTGACATATTGGCATCTAGAACAAATGGTCACTTTGAGCGAGAACTTGTTTAGTAAATTAGGGGAGGGAGTTCATGAAATGCTGGAAATTCCAGCCAAGCCACTGGGATGTAAATTGTGATCGGTTCTGAGCTGACACGTTAAACTGTTTAATTTAGGTACAGCTCTCAGCAGTGTTGGGCATATGCGAGAGAAACAGATGCCTTGAATCATTTCAAAGTACATTCCTGTCAGAAATGTCCTCTGTGACACTGAAATCAATTTCCTACGCCTTTACTAACTGTTCCACCAAAAGAAAAAAGGAAGAAGGAGGAGGGGAAAAAAAGACTCTTTTAATCAAATGTCTTCCCACTGAGGCAAAATTAAACCCAAACCTATTAAACAGCACAAATTTATGTTCAATTTTTATAATTAGTGTTGCTGTGACAGAGAGGACCACAATAGGATCGAATGGGACACAATGCATTTATGTTGTGGAGAAATACCAAAAGTCCTTGATTTGTTCTGAGGGAAGGAGAAAAGTCAGACAAGGGCGGTTCTGGGTGGAAGCTAGTCAGTCCACACAGGTCCAGAGGACAGTGCGAGTAGATGTGGCTTCACTGGAGAATCTCAGTGACCTGCCCAAAATCTGAGGTCACTTACCTCCCTCTGTTGTGTGTAAGATGCCTGTACAGCTGCTGGGAATTTCAACCAAATACAATCTCACGTGCAAGTTAAAAAATAAATAAATCAAAATGCCACCAAACAAGACAGGAATAAAAACACAGACTATCTAAATAATGCAGTTGTCTCACCTTTCCTGAAGGGGATAAAGTCACCATGTCCTCTACCTGAGCAACACCAATTAAAAATACAATGGTGTTTTTCTTTCCTATTGAGAGTTTTGACCTCACAAAATCCCATACATCTGAACACATACACAGACAGACACGCAAACACAGACAGACAGACACACACACACACACACACAGTGCCATTTGTTCCTCCCTTCTCAATTATTCTTGCAGCTTTACTATGAAGACATTCTGGGCCCAGGTTCTTCGGGAGCCCAGGCATTCTCCGAAGTCCCTGGAGAGCTATATTCTCCAGGGACTTCACCAGTCATGATTTCACCAGTCATGACCATGTCTGATACAGTTTCCTTCTTTCAAGAAGAAATTGTCTTTTGTTAGAATAAGATAATAGTTTTAATGCTTAGTATTGGAGGTTTGCTACGTGAAGCTTTTAGGGACAAGTAAGCTGACTTATGTCCCACATTGTCAGGTGACACGGTGACTCATCTATGGCCACTGAGACAGGAAGTTCATCTTGAGAGAATGAGTGACTCTGTAGGGAAGGAAGCTGTGGGCATCAGGACGGTGCTGCTGGGTACGTACGTCAGCCTGTTGGTACTTCAGTCTCTGTGTGGCGACCGAGGAGTATGAGGACAGAAGAGGCAGAGGTCGAGGACACAGGGTGTAAAATTTTGAGACACACGCCCCATCCCTGTGTCGCCTCTGTTCTTGCTAGAGTCAAGAGGACACACAGACACTAAGCACCCTTGCCACACAAGGACTCAGGCCTAGCATAAGCAGCAACAAGCTCCCCCTTAACCTGTGCTAACACTGCAGTCAAGCTGCGCTCCCACCCCTCAACAGGGAGTTGCTAGCACCTTATTAATTGTTGGGTGAAATTTGCTTCCTGGAGCGGGTGGTGCACATGGTGTAGGCATGCTTGTGTGTGCCAGTGTGTGCAGGAGAGGAAGGTAGAGGAGGATTTGGGGTGTCCTGCTATAGCATTCTCAGCTATATTTCCTTGAGACAGAGTCTCTCACTGAATCTGTAGCTAGGCTGGAGCCATTCGGCCTCAGAGGTTCTTTTGTAGTCCCCCATAGCCCTATGATTATAGGGTCACTATGCTCAGTATTTTACATGTGTTCTAGGGATTTGAACTCAGGTCCTCACAGCTGTGCAACAGGGGTGTTTATCCAGTGAGCCATCTCCCCGGCCCTACTAGCTAGCATCTTTAACAAAGAGTGAAAAGGATGCCATGGCGAGACAAAGGGGAAGAAAGGCAACATGCTACTCTGACTTCTAGTCAGCGAAAGTTAATGAGCTGCAGACCACGAGCAACTCGGTGAAAAACCACAGCGTGTGCACGTTATGAAATTACTCTACAAAAGATTGCTTAAGCAAATTCACAATGAAAAACAACATCAGAACATCAAGGAGGAGGAATGAGCATGATATGAAGTGCACTTACACACCTGACTTTAAGGGAGAGAGGGAAAAAAAAAAAACCTCAACCTCCAACAATGACTTTTTCAGCAGCCAGCCAACCCTTCTTCAGTTATCAGTATTGTGTTTATCAGCAAGGTAAGCCCAAACTTAGAAAACTGATCTTCAATTGCGCCTGCAGCCATGAAAATGGCGTGCAAAAATTGATCCCTGGTACTCTTTAAGTGGTTAAAATGAATACACAACACCTGGAGATGAACAAGAAATATTTCAGTGGGGCCTGTGGGTCTCTAAGGAGCAGTTTCAACTGGCCTATAAGCTAATAAGAGCGGTTATAAACTGTGAACAACCAGTGCCCTACGAGGAGGAGCATCTATCACCTTAACATGCCTAAAAAGTGGAGAGGGCTCATCCATGTGCTCCCGGCGGTTTCTACTAGAATGTTAATTGTTCATACCGAAGAAAAGGAGACATAAGGAATGGCTTTTACCATCATGTGTTAAGTTTATTTTTGTTCTTCTGACCAGTTCCCAAGGGGCAGGAGGCTAATGACTGCTCTTCATCATCAACTGCAAAGGATATTTACATCCATCCTGTAACCATGACAGCTGTGTCACTAATTCCCTAACTGCCTCCACCACACCAACCAATCATCTGGCATGAAGCTGCAAGATGGAGTGCCCTGCAGTCATTATTCACCAAGCACTTTCATTAACAAACTGCCCTTAATTACAGTGGTAATTGCAAAATTATTTCATAGCAGCAATTATTTTTCTCAGCCAATCCAGGATATGTAAGTAGGACATTGCCTATGAAGATGGCATAAGGCCAAGCAATCTATGACCAAAGATATGTTTTAATTGTATGACCAACTTAGTTTCAAAATATTGCATCAGAGGGCTTTGAGATTATATTACACAGCCCATTATACAACACACACACATGCATGTTGATAGAAAATAAAGCTAACCATCCCTGTTCTTTATATGAAAGCAAAATGCATTCTTAACATTCACATTAAAGTACCCCAAAACAATGCTACTGTCTTGCAAAGTAAAAATAATGAGTTTCTGGCTCTCAACCTATTCTCTGAGAACTGCTGAACAAACCAACCCATCCATTAGAAGGATGGCTCCCTTCACCAGCTTCTTCTACTTAAGAATCCTTTGTTCCTTCATGCCTTCATATTTACACATTTAGATACTCGACTCAGCTATGAGAGAGTGATGGTCTACCTACTTACAGGTCTCAGAAACAAAATCATAAGACGTTTCCAGAAATCATAACCAAACATTTCAAATTACAGACAGAAAACATGTGCATTTCATTATTCCTGTTCCAACTGGAAAATTCACAAAAATTTACCCTGGGGATAAAACCAGAGCCATACGACCTTACTTGGAGAGCAGTGAGTTTTCAATGTGGTACAGAGAATACAGACATGTATTGGGGGAAGGAGGAGTGTTGTTAGAAGAGTGACTTAGTTAAGATAAAGCTTTTACTACCACAGTGAGATGACAGCAAGGCGAGGATACTGCTATAGGAACTTTGGGCGTTATCTGGTAGATAGTGAAGACCCGTGGAAGCAAGGCATGGAGGCAGCTTCTGCTTAAATAGTGAACACACAAAACAGGACAGAATGGGGACACCATGGACAGTCCTAGGAGTACAACTGAATTCAGTGAGTGCTAAGTACAGACATATAGTAAGCACGTACTCCAAAATGGCTCTGAAGTTCCCCATCTTGTAGGAGCAGGCAAGTGTGGAGCAAGGAAAGAAAACAAGGATCTGTAATACAGCTGAATGCTTCCAGTTTTAGTGTCTATACAACATTAACCTAGAGCGACTGGAGAAGTAGAAAGAAATAAGCATAATTAACATTTATTGCTTACTTATAACGTGGCTGGCATTGTGCTAAACACATTAGATGCACTAACCCCAATGATAACACAATCAACAGGATCCTGAATAAGATCTTGTTTTCATGGCCATTTTTAGGGACAAGAAAGTCGGGGTACAATGAGATTAAATTGCCTAAAGTCACTATGGCAGAGAATGCTAGCTGCCTAGCAAATATCTCTTTTCCATTGCATCCTTGGAAAGAGAGCGCCCTCTCTTTAATCTGGCCCCAATAAAGACAGCATTTCCTATCTTCCTGACATCTGGGTGTTGACTTCTGGCCTCTTTGAGCACTCACATCGGTACATATATGCACGGACATGTACATGCATGCGCAGAAAAAAATCACGATGTGAGGGGCTCCTTTAGACACACGAGGAAATCCTAAATGACACAGTCATATAGCGAGTATGTTGGGGTCTGAATACAAACTGTTGAGTAAAAATCCTTTGTTCTTGCACAGGAATTCAGGCTCAGGATAGATCAAGGCTAGAGTCTAGACTTGTCAGCCATTGGCTAAAACACAATTTTCTAAGATACGAATGTGAAGCAGATCGCTACTAAAGGAAAAGGTGATTATGGAGGGTTGGCATAATACCAGTTTTAGAAAAACCTCCAGTATCACCCTAAAATTATCAGACAAGATTTTAAGTTAGCTACTGACGCCTCCAGCCCACTTGTGTCTAACAGAGACATGGGAGCAGCAAGACATCCATACACGAGTAAGTGTGAAACAGTCTAGTTCCTCTCTGTTTTAATTAGAAGGAAACCCAGTTCTGTAAAGAAATGAAATGCCAATGATTTTGCAATAAAGTCTGTTCCCAAATAAAAATAATTTTAACTTCTCTTGCCCGAGTTTTTAATAACCTGTAGGTTGGAATCAGTCATTGTTCTGCATCTCCTCAGCAGAGAGGTGTGTGTGTACGTATTTCCCTCTATTGCATGCTGGGAAATACTAAGTAAAGGTTAACTGTCTTTTATTAGGACGAAAAATGCAAAAATGACTGTTTACACCTTCAGCTTTATCTTAAATGTTCAAGTATCCGGGGGCTGGTAGGGATTCAGACAGAAACACTTGATTCCGCTAAATATGAAAGTCGAGTTGGCAAGCAGAATCTCTGAAAGGATGATGGACACGTGCTCTGTGGTTGACAACACCGTTAAAAAATCAGAGGAAAGAGATCCTTTATAGAATTTCAGGAGAATTTTTTTCTACATTAAAATATGGGCTTTAACCAAAGAGAAATTGCATTCTATAATTAAAATATTATTTTTGAAGTTCATGATTTAACTAGGATTCCAATCTAGTCTCTGTAAGATGAGACAAATGGATTATTCCATCTAAAGTAACTATTGCGATATTCTAGAAGATCCACATAGTTCATGCTTTTAACAACATTACAGCCAATAAGTGAATGTATTTCATTTTGATGATTTCATATATTGCATTAATGAGAAAAAAATCGAGGCATATTATCTAAGGATCTAAAATATTGTGCAATTATAAGTTTTATACCAGCTTTCAAGTAATTCAGGTTTTCAAAGACAGTAAAGGGAAACGAGTTTGAACTAGACAGATAGCAGCTCCCTTAACAATGGAAGTGGTTCTACCAAACAATTGAATTTCCCTCCTCGCAGGAGGCACTCGCCATGGAAAGTGCTGGATTCATTCCAGATTCTGCTCACTTCTGCATGCTCTGAACATCCTCGGAGTAAACACTCTAGCAGGAAGCGCACAGAACCTAGGGAAGACAGCTACCACAGGACACTCCTTGGACCTCAGTAGTGATTAAAAGCAACCATAATAAAGCAGTCTGACATAAAATCAGAGCTTCTCTGTCTAGCCAATCTTCTCTCAGCACTCTAAAAAACACAGATCATTTCCAAAGCCTTCTTAATGCTGCCCCAGATTATTACACAAAACAACACCAGGGTAATAAAAACCTTCATACACTTTATTTGCAAATATTGGAACGGATGGATGGGAATATGTTACAACTGTACAGTTAGAGCTTCCTCCTCCTAACGTTATATAGTTCAGGTCATGCTAGCTCGAGAACTTTCTGTAGTGTCCGAGTCCTCCAAGACTTCCTGATGGCACCATTGCCATGTGCACGTCTTCCCAGCAGTTTTGTCACGGTGGTGTGACACTCTGGGCACAGCATACCACAGGGTGAGAGCGCTGCTTAAGGGAACTAGAGGAAGGCAATCATCGCCCACAAATGCACCATCTGCTGTGTCTTGCTGCTTAATTAAACTAAAACTGGTAGGTTCTTAATTCTCACAGCTCATAAAAACAAAGGTCACAACAGAGCACTGGTATCACACACCATCCACACAGTGTACAGTTGCTGAAGTGTTCGGCCAGCATGGCTCAAAAGAAGAAAAGAAATCCCCTGCCCCGCCAGCCCATCCAGCTGACGTCAAGCACAGCATGATTCCATCAGGCTGACACCAGATCAATTGACAAGACAGTTGCCCCATCAAAATGAGTGAGTAGAAGGACAGAGGTTCGATTCCTGGCCATCATTCTTCACAGCTCTTGCACAGCACACGCCAAAAAATTCCTCACACTACAACAAGAATTCTCATGAATTCTTTCATACATCTGTCCATTCTTTAGTTGCTTATCAAGCGTTCTGTGTAGCATTTTGGGGTGATATGAAGATGCAATAGACATAAATTCACACAAGCACAGCTGCAAGTGACTTCACTGTGTATAGCTTTATTGCACATAAGAGATGGTAATGCATGCACTTGAAGTATACAGTTCTGTGGTTTCTAGAATGTGCTAGAAATCCCTAGGTTTGCAGGGCCCTGTGAATGTCACTACTACCTAAGTTATGAACATTGCCTTCATTCATGAGCAATCATTCTCAGAACTCTTCCCCCACCGTGGCAACCAGTGATTTATTTTCTGAATCTATAACTTTGCCTTTCCTGGGGACTTCAAGTAAACAGAATGAGATACTTATGTGGGCTTCTCTCTTAGCGTCATGTTTCAAGTCTCATCCATGATGCAGTGTGTACTGTTTTTAAAGACTGCACACTATTCCACTGGGGGGATAGGCCACATATTACATATTTGTCGAGTAAGGTGCATTTGCATTGTTTCTGGCTTTTGCAATTATGAATAATGCTGCTGTACATATTCTAGCATGTTTCTATAGAGGCACATTTTGATTCTTGGGTAGACTGCTAGGAGTAGAACTGCTAGATCTTTTAATAACTATTTTTAATACTTTGAGGACTGCCAAGCTGTTTCCAAATGGATTGCCCCATGATACATCACTACCAGCAATGGATAAAGCTGTCAGTTCTTCCGCACCCTTGCCTGTACTTATTATCTTTTTTAAAATTTTAGCCATCCTGGTGGATGGTGGAGTGTTATCTTACTGCTTTTTTGATTTGCATTCCTCTAGTGACTATGACATCAAGCATATTGTATGTGTGTTCTGTCTGTGTATCATCTTGGATGTATTAAATACTTATTTTTAGAAGCCTTTAGTCAGTTGTTTGGTATAAATATATGAAATACTGTATTCAAAATCTTTTCAGCTCCCATGTGTGGCCTTTCCCATCAAATAACTAACATGTTCTCTTATCTGCAAATTCCTTTTGATGTTTAAATAGCAACACAAATGCCTAAAACCAGAAAAATGTTGAAATTCCACAGTATATTTTAACATGGGGGTCTGTGGAAAATTTTTCATTTGACTAGACAGCTCTCTCTAGTCAACAGACCAGTACACCAATCTACTGAAGTTGGCTAGTAAGGGTTTCTAAAGAAGACAAACTACTAAGAACATACAGAATTACGGAAAATTCAAGAGGGCGGAGTGACAGGAAAACACAGCATAAATTCAGTTTGAAACAGGAGCATTTACAGAATGTCACAGAGGGAAAAAAGACAGGCTTGGAGTCGACTTGAGTTGCCGGTGAGAAGTGTGAAAGATGACCAGCAATTACTCCCCAGAACCCTCAGAACGTGGGAGTCGGGGAGGGCAGCTTACATGACAGTGGCTTCCACTGTGGGCGGAAGCACGCAGGTGCTCAATCCTATGTGAGCTGCACTGGGGCTGGGGAGGCCCGCTGGCAGCGTAGTGCGAGGGTTGGAAGAGGTGAAGCCACCCACAGAACCCACCAGGATGCAGGCCGAGGGTTCAGGGCCGGGTCTGGGTTAGGGGAGCTGGTGGGAACGGAACACTGCAGCCGTTCATTCAGTAAGAAGAAACCCAACTTCTTAACTCCTTTGAAGCCAAATCCCCCCAGCTTGGAACAAT
Organism: Chionomys nivalis; assembly: GCF_950005125.1. NCBI lineage: Eukaryota > Metazoa > Chordata > Mammalia > Rodentia > Cricetidae > Chionomys > Chionomys nivalis. Next base: position 46,622,318 of record NC_080089.1, on the reverse strand, counting down.
GGAGAGCTTAATTCAGTGATACAGTTATGAAAGGCTGATGAATGAAGAGAATTGATCCTCATTATCTCTTCAACACCATTAATGCACCAGGAACAGCCATCACCTGTCTTCCCTTGGAAGTCTCTGAACTGAATCACGCATCATGAACTTCCTTGACTGCAGATTTTTTTTTTAACTTCTTAACCTTTCTTTCCAAAGAAAACAAGTAGAAACAAACAGCAATAAAATAATGGTCTGGATGCCACTCCGTCCACAAGAAACAAAGGAAGGTAAGAGGTTAAAGTCAGCAGCCCTTAGAGACTATTCCCTCTGGCCCTCAGTCTGTACCTTCCTTCTCTCTTGCTGCAGCGTCCAAAGAAACCAGCTCCTGACCACAGAAACAGAGACCTTACCCAGCAATTATGGGTGAGCAATCGTCTGCCATAACAGCTAGTACAAATGTAACCTTTCTCCCCTCAGAACCTAGCACCATCCTATGGCCAAGGAGCAGCCTGATAAACACTATATGCTGAACAAGTGATCAAATTTATGAAAACTCAATGTGAGGAATGACCAATGGGAGGAGCCGGTGCTTCTGTGAGACGCTGAGGTTTCGGCGCTTCCTGTTTCCTGTAGGTGGCGCCAAACTCCTTGAAGAAAAGGAGAAGCAAAGCAAAAAGCTGAGTGTCTGTCTACAATTATGCCCTGGAGAACCTGCTTGTGATTTGGATGTCTCTCTTCCAAAGCAGCTCTTCTTCACTGCTTTGGCAAGTTCTGGGTCTCAGAAATGATTCACCTGCACCGCGGTATTTATGAGCCGCCCTTTCCCTCTGAGTGCCCAGCCTCGCATTACAGGATGACCAGCTCCACTGCGGAGCTCAACTGTGTTGGGCAAATGCAAGGTACTTTACAGTAGCTATTAAAAGGACTGGCAAAGGTAAAGACCGTTTTAAAACCATTAGGGTCCCGTGTGTTACGTTCTAGTGAGGAAATGTCACAAAGCTGCTATTTAAAGCCACCAGCCAGAAACTGGTATCCACGGGTAATCAGAAGCAGGTTGCTTCTGACTGCTCTTCATCTGCCAGGCTTGGGAAACTCAGGAGTGTCAGTGGAGACCCTCAGGAACACTACACAGATGTGCACTTCCTGGAGGTAGCCAGGGCTGGGACATTGGTCCTCGCTATCATGAAGTGGTGGGGAGTTCTGGAGGGTGGGGTGGGGCGGGGGTAGGGAGGAGTGATGAGGCTTGGTCAAGCTGGTGACAAGATGCTCTATGTGCAGGGTGTGTCTCTGAGGGCTCTACAGCCAAGCAGGCTTTTTCACTTGCATTCTCTAGATCCGATTTTTATAACAAATGAACAATTTCTGCCAACCCACTAAAAAATTTTTTAACAGCAGCCGCCGAAACCAACTTCTATTCTGCACAATTATATAAGACCGAGCAGTGCAGCACTCTCATTTTTGAAGCTTTGTTTTAAGCCCGCTCATTAATCTTTCAGTCTTTTCCCATCTCTGCCTGACTATAACTGCCCTGAATTTATCCAAGCCTGCAGTATGCCAGGCTCGCTGGTGTCTAAATCACCAGGAGCTGAATACACATTCTACTCAGGGGACTCTGCATTTCCATCAGAAAGAACCAATCACAGCTTAGGAGAGGTAAACCTCTTTTTAATTGTATTCTATGATACTAACAGGCATTCATTACACATGGACCTTAAAACAAGATTTGCTCTTGGCTGCTCATAATTGTATTTCTACAGCAGTTTAAACCGTTGGCACCTGCAATTGCTAGCAGGCCTAAGCTACGAATTCCTATTATCCTGGTTTCAAGGGTTACATTTAAAATAAAACTCAGAGGGACAAAACAGTACATACACACATATTTACACAAATTAAATACTATGCACAAGTCAATACCTTCTGCACACAAAACTACATTAAACTCAATTAGCCCTAAGCAAAACCACAGGAAACAGGTTTCCGGTGAACCCAGGGTGCTCTTCCCTGTACTACAGAATATACAAACAGCCAGACGACTGAGTTCTGCAGAAGTGTCAATAAAGGTTTTTAAAAAATCATTATCAATACTGATTTTCTAAATAATTAGCTTATATAAAATTAGCATAAACCAATCCAACTTAAAGAATTTATATACACATAACCCCTGACTTCTGAGTGCAAATAAAGAAGTGTTCTTTAAGCATAGTGAGGTCAGCAGGAGTTTTCCAGAAAGAAAGATTTCTAACTCTGAGTTACAAAAGAGCCACCAAACTAAAGTACAATGTCCTTCTTGTTATGGTTTCCTTCTTGATTATGACCAAAATTAAATTATACAAATATTTCACTAAATATCTTCTCAAACCTTATAAATATTAATATGAACTCAATCTCCTATGTGCCCGGCATTTAAAAATCCATTTAAAAATCTTGGAAACTAATTTAAGATTTCCATCTAGAATACAAATTAGCAAGTCCTCCCCCTAGCTCTGTTTCGCTCAGCACCCATATCTGCACATTTAGTACCGAATGTCAGTTGGTAGCACTTAGAGACCATGAATATTAAAACCACGCATGGCCTGCTAACGTATTAGAGCACGGCCAGCGTTGAATTTGTCACAAGCCGAGTTTGCACTGAACAAACTACTGCCTCTACAGCACCAAAGCCTTTTGTGAATTCCCCAGTTGTGCAAAGGAAACACAGTGGGTGGAATTTTACTGCTAAACGGACAATCTGGGAGGATTGCACAAAATTAAAGTCGTTTTTAAAAACCCACCACCATGTAATACGACTTGGCTACTTGTCTTCAAGTATTTACTTGAGGACTCTATCTGAACAATAATGTCAGCTACTGCTCCCTGATTATGTGTTACACACTTTACATAATACACACGGTGTTTTATATACATGCTCTTATTTGCACACCACCTTTACACTACCTTGTGCATATACCGCACACATGAATACTCACCTTTACATATACACTGCCTCATCAAACTCTCTGCCTTGCAAGGGCATTATCTCTCTGGAGGTCAGGACTTATTTGAACAAACAAACAAATCTTAAAATGGTAAGCGGCCCCAACCTCCTTTCTCCTGCATCCTATTACCGTTCCAGCATTTTGACACCTGCTGGCTACTCCTCATCCTACAGAGGATGAGGGACCTAGCAATACTTATTTTTCATGTGCATGAGAAAAAAATCCTACATGCAAGTCTTGTTTCTGTAAGCACTTGTTCATCTAGAAAACTAAACAAAGGTGTGTTCTGATTAGAATACATGAGGTTATTTTATTTTACTTAAAAATGGCATGTTGGGATTATATGTGAAGCACATGGAAGACAACTGGGTTCCTGTGTAAAACACACTTTCTTTATCCCCAACTGCCTAGCACAGAAGGCAGGTGAGTATGGCAAGATGGGCTCAGGACCCAAGTTCAGAATGAAGCACACTACCATCTACTAGCCTCGTGAGACCAGCCTTGCTGTCTTCATGGTAAAATGAAGCAGAATGTGATGGTGCCCACTTCACAGATCATTGAGGAGATCAAACAAAAGGATGCTCACACGGTGCTGGGCACAGTGTGCTCACAGACGCTGTTTGCTATCACTCTTTGGAGTGTCGTATCTTACTAAAACACCTTAAAAACGTTTCTTTGGACTGCTCAGCAGTTCTTTAATTTGTCTCTCTATTAAGAAGTGTCTTAAACTCAGTAAGTTTTTTTTTTTTGACTCAATTTTATGCCATTGGCTCCACAGCTCTCCAAATCACACTAAATTATTCCTCCTGTTTCCCTAGACTTTGAGAGATTCAGTTGTTTTTTTTTTTTGTTTTTTTTTTTGTTTTGTTTTGTTTTGCAAATAATATACGAAGCTCTCCTTTGAGCTGATTTTTTCCAGCTGCTTAATCATTTCTATTGACCTCTGCTTCTTACCAGATTGGCCAAATCTCTCTGATAAGAAGACATCCCCAAATAACAATCAGAATTAACCTCTCAAAAGCTTAAAAATTAAGGCTCATTTGGAATCCCCCTACTTTCTGTCTTTGCAGCATTACCTCCAAGTTCCCAGCCACATCCCATCCCAACATTTCCTTAGTGTCTTATAGCACAGCAGATCTCTGTCCAGACCTCAGAACAATCTTGCTCTCCCCTCCTTCCCCTATAACTAGAAAGAAATGGTGCAATTACTTACAAAATCATTATTTGTGGATGAAATAGCATTTTCCTGGTATACAGCTACTTAAGTTTTCTAAATCATTCATTCATTCATCTAATAGTTTTTTTCAGATCTACTATGTGTCAGCAGCGATCACACGGTTTTATAAAAACACACTTTATCTTCTAAACTCTGGTTCTTACCAATAGTGTCTGAAAGGAATGTTGTGATTTTTAAGGGTTGATTGATTAATTAAATATTATTTGGTTATGTCGAATTCATATCTTCAAATCTCATCTCCTTTGGGTGACCCTATGAAAGTGTTCCATACATTTTGGGATATGCTAATGAGATGTAAACATGGGCCTGAACTAATGAAAGAAAAGGAATGTGGAGGCATTCTGTTTCCCTACAGCTGGGGAGGATCTGGGGTTTGTAGTTGAGTCTGCTTTCTCCACTGAGTTTTATATTCATACAATTCATAACTTACATCAGATACACAAACATTTGAAAACTTTCAAACACTATGTCTACTTGCAATAAAGACCTAAAAGATCACAATGCTTCCATTAGTCCATGTGCTTTCCCTTTCTGTCCCTGCCAGTTTCTACTTAAAAAAAAATACCATTGAAACATTTGTCAGTGTTCAAGTATAATTTGAAACTCTGCCTGACATGGGGCGAGATTGTTGTGGAATAAATAGTACTTTAACTAAGCAAAGATATTTACATTTGTTTATGCTGCAGAGTATTACTTTAACTGTGTAAAGGTGTGTACTTTTGTTTATGCTAAATTTGTTTAATTATGAAAATATGTGTTGCATTTGTTTCACCTTGCCTGCCTAAAGCACCTGATTGGTCTAATAAAAAGCTGTATGGCCAATAGCTAGCAGGGAGAATAGATAGAAGAGAGAAGGGAAGGGAAGAAGGAGAGAATGAGGGACATGCCAGAGGTAAGAAGCCAGGAAGATGCCAGCCAGAAAAAGAGAAGCAGTAAAAGCAAGATATACAGAAGTAAGAAAGGTAATAAGCCCTGAAGCAAAAGGTAGATAAAAAGAAAGAGGTTAAGTTAAAAGAGCTAGACAGAAATGTGCCTAAGCTAGGTCGAGCATTCAAAACTAATAAGTCTCTGTGACGTGATTTGGGGGCTGGTTGGTAGCCCAAAAGCAAAAGGCAGATTGAGGGATTCATCTCTCAGTCCCAGAATCGGGTCCCTCACATCCGAAAACTGAATCACAGTTGGTCCATCTGTCTTAGTTCCCTAACGATTCTAATCAGTTCAGAGCTGGATCTGTCTCTCCAGTCTCTCCTGTGTCCTGGGCATCTCCTCCTCGTGTTTACTCCTTTTCACTGTCCTTCCTTTACTAGGCTAGTTATTTAGTTACTGTAATTTGTGTCTCAGGGTACCCCTTGTCAGTCCTCAGTTAGCAGACACAACCTCCTTTAGATATCTGCAGAAGATTACAAGCCTGAGCTGTTCTGTTCATTCCTTAAGTTAAACCTGTTTAAAAAGACTGTGTTACACCTTCTCAATCTGGTCTTAAGGCTGTAGAATTCTGTTTTAATCATTCTACAGTACAGGGTTGCTTAGCTTCTACTTTTTTTTTTAAAGATACTTGAGTTTGACTTGTTGACCTTGGTCTTCAGTGTGTACCACACTTGAAGACTATTTCCCAGCAATACTATTTGATTCAACAGTGTCATGAGTGAGTTACTATTCTTAGAATGGGGGTAGGAAGTGGAGGTTGAATTGGAAGGACTCTACCTCCAACCCTACTTTGCCCACCATTGTGGAGTCACGAAGCTTACCCTGCATGGGAGACTGATAAAGAGGCCCTTGCAGATGTCCTAGTGTCTAAAGCAGAACCAAAGCCTGGCTAGCAGCAGGCTCACATTCTCGTCCTCAACTTCTGAACAAGTGAAGTCACAGGCCAGTTCAGGACCTGCCTGGAGGCAAGAAACCAGTAGAATGACCACAGTCTCTGTGGCGTGCCAAACAGAAACTAAGGCCATCATTATTTCCCAAATCAACTGAAATCACCGGCAGCATTGGAGATAAAGCAGGTTAGGGCAAGGATAGCAGGATTCTGTGAGGAGAGGGAGATGTAAGGTACGTAGTGAGTAGAAGGACCCGGGAGATGGGGGTGCTAAATCAGGGGGGTGCGATCTGGTTTCACCATGGAGAACAATGGGACAATTCCTTCTAAAAACCAGCATGGGCTCCACACTGGGTACTCCCGGTGCTTCCTTCTGGGGATTTGTTGCCTTTTCAGATAATTTCATGGGTATTTTAAGAAAAACACAGAAGATGTTGTTCATGGCACTTCCTCTCACTCTGCTACATTCTTGGAAGTCAGTGGTTCAATCTCAAATGAAACTTCTCACTAACATTATGTTCAGTTATTTGTGCTCTCCAAACAATGAGTGTTTTTAGGCAAAGATTTTCTAGCCTCTCCAGCTAAACAAAAGAGCCTCCTACACAGAGCCACACATTTCCATTCAGAAAGCCCTGCAGGCAGATCTGTGAAGCTTGCCATCATAAGACTCATTTAATTTTAAATTAAATTAAGGGCCCAAAAGGTAAGCGCATTGTTCAGGTTATTCCAACTAATGTCCTAAACTTACAATTTCAATGATTCTCCATCCAACTGATGACTCCTACTGTAATAAAGAATTCATGAACCATGGAAACAACTGACAAAAATAAAATAAATAAAATCACTCACTGCTTCGAGAGAAAAGCATCCACGTAGCCTACTCCCCAACCCGCAAAGGGTGAATGTCTAGGGAAAGTTTTTGTCAAGATTTTTATCAAGTCTGTAATGCTAAAGGGGCAAAAACGGGCGCTAAAGATGACTGTCTAATAAAAACACGGTAAGTTGAGATGGTCCCAAACTTCTGAGGGCTACCAGCTGACAGTCACAAGTATGCACATAGGCAGAGCTACTGGGATGCAGATGGAAACAAGATGAAATACAAGCCTTTAGCTTTCCAAGGTTCCTTGCTCCCAGGTGAACAGGGACGAATCTGACAAATTCCCTTATTCAACACATTTATTGATCCAATTGCCCTAGTTTTTGTGAAGTTTTCTAACAATGCTGGGTTGACTTCAAAGTGGCAGGAGGAAAACAGCAGAGAAAAAACCTAGTTTGGAAAATCTCAAAGAACAGTGTGCAAAGTGATATATGGGGCAAGCACAACCACTGTGGAATGCTGGGATATCTGTGAAGGGACTAGCCAGCCTCATCCCTCCCTCATCTTTTCACACTGGAAAACAAGGGCAGGCCAAGGAGAGAAAGGGGAAGAAAGAAGCTTCTAGAGAAATACAGAGAAAGGGGCTGGAGTAGAAGCCTGCTTCCAAAAGAAGCTAATAGAGTTTGAAATGCTGCGAGTGGAACAGATCTATTAGGTGTGGCATGTGTGTGCACAGCTGAAGTGAAATAAAGATGAAGGTCATTTGAGATGAGGGAGTCAGAGGGCTGGGATGTAAGTACTAGAAAAGCCATTAGAGGGATGGTGACACATCCTCAGGAGTCTGTATGACTCATGGACAGGGCGAGACTACTTGGAGGCAACCATGGCTCCATTTTATTGCTAGGGAAGGGAAATGGGTAGTGGGAATACTTAAAACCCGGCGCTTCTATACTGCTCTGGCTTGAAATCTGAAAAGCTCCTCAAAGACTCATGTATTAAACGTTTGGTCCCAACATGCAGCTCTGTTGGAAGATAGAACTTTCTATGTGGACCTCGTGGGGAGGAAGTTAGGACATTAGGAGCAGGTTTGTGAAGAAGGAACTCCAGCTCTTCTTTCCAGGCAAGCTTCTGCCATCCCTCCCAGCCATGATGCTCTATGCAAAGGAACATGGTCAAGTGGCAGCAGACTGGCACCTCTGAATTGCAAGCCAAATTAACCTTTCCTCCTTTAAGCTACACTTCAGGGGTAGCCCAGCCGTTACATTTACATAACAATGTAAAGCAAATACCTAAACTTGGTTGTCAATTTCCAAAACTAAGAATGAGGGCAATCACAGCGGGTTACAGGAGGGAATACTTAATCCAGCCTTTGCTTGCTGCCCTCACCAATTTGATGGTAGACTATGGTTATGTATTTAGGAATAATTAAGTAAAAGCAACTGAGAAATAAAAATGGAGTAAACTGAGAGGAAATAAGGAGGGCCATGAAGGGGAGAGAGTCCATACTTTACAACTCAGGAATAGAGCAGGGTGCCATTCTCTAGCCACTTGGGAATCTCACAATGGCGGTCAGACCCGACCTGCCCTCCGAGTGTCCCATCCCAGCACTCTCCACTTACTCTCTGCGCCCCAGGCAATGCCAGCTCTACTTCAGCAGGCCCTCATCTCACTGCACCTCACTGGCATTCCCAATGGCTTACTGGTCTCCTCTCTCTGGATGTTGCATCAGCTCTTCCCAACCAATACCAGCTCTCCTCTGCTGCTGTTCACACGGTCACCCATACCAGAAAGTCACCTTTTAAAACCTAGCTTGCCTCTCCTTTTTTTCCCCCCCCAATACCAACTGATGGACAAATCCCAAGGATTACAACTTCTTTGCAAATCCATTCCTTCTTTGTCATTCTGACCTCTATCCTGACCTCTTCTACCCTTAAGGCCTATCATCTTTACTCACCAGACATCCCAAATGGCTTCCTAACTGGTTCCGCAGAGCTGTAAATTACCCTCCATACTACCTACCAGCTCCATCTCTCCTCAACAGCAGCCACACCAACTTACTTCCTCACTGAAAACTTCCCATGGCTCTCAGGGCCCACTGGCAGCCCCGTAAGCTCCGAGTTGCGGCGTGTTGAGAGAAAGCAAGTCTGCTATGGGCCTCACAAAATCATTGGGAGGATCCAATAAATATGCATGGAGAGGCTCTTTCAAAACTGTAGAACATTAGCCAATGAGTCCTCCCCTTTGTGAGACCGCAGTCCTTCCTGAGACTTGATGAAAGCTCTGGGACTTTGTCAAAAGCATAAACGCATGCCTTTACCTACAAGGAAAATCTGACAGCCAATTTCAGGGCATCTGTGGATGCTCAAAGACAACCCAGATGAAGAACCCTTCCTTCGGTCTGTATTACTCTCACATGGGCACACAGAATTGCAGTATCATCTCCACAGCATTTCCAGCCTTACAAACAAGCAATCGGCTCTCCTGTGGGCAGTCTGATTATTCATGCAGATGTCTAAAATATTCATCAGCAGGGTCACTGGGCACATAGTGAAGATAGGCAGAAAATTAGTCCAGTAGTTAGCATACAGGCTCACAGTCATTTCATCTGAGCGCAGCTGTCCTGGACGCACAACTGTTTGAAAGGAACAGGTTATTTTGAAAACAATCAGACGAATTGAGTTAAAAAAAACTGGCCAGTAGGCCTTGATTCTAACTGAATGGAAATGCACTGAGGTTCTTTCCTTTTCACGTAGCTCAACGATGCAAACCCAAACATGCGGAAGCCATTCCATAGCATAAATGCCCACTATTCATGAGCCTGCTTCTTGCAGCTGCACCCCTCGTGGCTTGGCTCCGTCTCATTTGTCTATATGTCTTTCTACAGGTCTGTGCCGCCCACACTGCATGGTTCTGTTCTCAAGGAAGAAGGCGGGGAGCCATGTTGACTCTGTGTAAAACACATCATACAGAATTGCCATAGGCATGGTCTTTAAGGACAATGGATTTCAAACTCTTCACTAGAAAATGACCCTAAAAGCCACACCCTAAAGCACTTTTATGAAGTTGGTATCATTACCCAGTGACTGACCAGACGCCAATCATAGGTGACAGAACATTACTTGAGTGAAACACCACGTGCCTTGGTGTGTCAAAGAGTGCCAACAGAGACTAGGGGCTCTGTACTAGTAAATGCACATCCAGAATGTAAGACCTGATCGCTGACCTGAAAAAAATGGGAACCCTTTAAAATGAACATTTTGTGAAGTGTTTTTACTTGCCTTCTGAAAATTATTATTTTGTTACATTGTACCTTAAGATAGATCCCTTGGACATATGAGCCAATGTCTTTCTTTCTCTTGATAAAAATTTCCAGCAAGCAATTTCAGAAATGGTTCAAGACTTCAAACTGAGCTTTTCAAAAAATACTTGCACTTCCCTATTCTGTCAGCAGATGGCAGTCTCATGCACTGGTAGGCTATAACAATCAAATCTAATTGTACTACATTAGAGGTGTGGTTCACACATCTTATGGTGTCAGAACCATCTTTAAATTTGAAGTTAATTGAGGACCCCAAAGAATTCTGTTTACTTGGGCTAAGTATATAAACTGTCATCACACTGGAAATCAAAACAAGAAATTGATTCTTATTAATCCAATTAAGATATAACAAACCATCATGGGCTATCAAAGATATTTTAGCACAAATAACTACATTTGCAAAGGGGGGACTATTTGCAAAAGAAGTTCTGGCAAGCCTCTTTAATGTTTGGTTTACTAGAAGACGTCTCGGCTCTCATGTTTGCTTCTTCAGTCTGTTGTAAAGAGTTCTTTGTGTTCAGCAATACAAAAAGCACTCGGGCTCACACGGCTACGTAGGTGGAACAGGGAAAAGGGTTTAGTAGTCTCTTGCGATGGCGCTGGGCAGTGATACTACACCTAGCTCAGCAGATGTTAGTTTTCTAATGGATAGACAGGGTGCAGTGCCTGAAGCCGTGGCAAAGAGCTGTCCATGCTACCGCCTGAGTTCAGCTGGCCACGGGGGCACTTCTGCTCATGAATCCTATACTTACCTGTGAATTTTAGCATCACACAGTGGTCATTTAAAAACTGGCCATTCACTGAGCTACACAGCTCTTCCCTGGGTCAGCCCATTCCTCTCAGGGCAAGCACTTTCATTGCTATGGACACCGATCTCAGCAGCCATCCCCAGGTCTTAGGAAATCTTCCAACTGTACAGTGGCGGATGCAGTTTTTTAATAATTCCTGTATCCCATTCCGAGCGTGAATTTTGCTGCTGTCAACACACAATGCTCATTGTTTCCCAAGAAATGACAGGCTCACTTGATTTCCAGAAACATCTGCCTAATACCCAAACCTTAATAACCAGAGTTTGCTTATGGTTTGGGTGCAAGGGGTGCTCAATGAAATCTCGAGTTAGTCCAGGTTACAACTCAAACTCTCATCAGCACCCTCCCCAGACAACCACATGTACTCTTGAGTTCTACCCTTCTTAAAACTGTTGTGTGTATCAATTAGAAAAGGGGGACATGAAGTGGGGGAATAGGAAGTTGGGTAGATTTGGGACAAACAGGAGGCGAATATAATTGAGATACACTCTATGAAATTCTCAAAGAATTAACAAAAACATCTATTAAGTAAAAAATGAAGATGAGAATATGCAAGCGCTAAGATAGATATGTATGTATATATTCATAAGAAACAAAACAGAAAGTTGTGAAATACCAGATTTCCGTTCTAGCCTGATGTGTATATTCACAATTTAATCCTTTTATAAGGATTACTAGACCTCACAGACAGAATCAGGAGCTCTGTCATTTCACAGTAGTAAAGCTAAAAATAAGTACAGAGTGTTCTTCCAACTTCTTAGAGAAGTGCAGCATCAGTGAGCATTTACACGACATCTCAATACAGAAAAAAAGCACAAGTGAATTGAAGTTCTTCTATCTGCTTGACGTGTACTCTGTCACAGTTATTTGCAGTAACCATTCATTAAAGACTCTCTAGATGTTTGGATGTTGAAAGGCTTCACACAGACCCGCCATCTCATGTCTTCCATCCTCACACTTTTGAAAGATGCCAACTTGCAGTAACATTTGCATCATTTTACAAAAGAGGAGGTCGAGGTTTGGAAGATTATTTTGTTCACTAATACAACTAATAAGAAACTGAGTGTAATGAGCATGTTTAACCTTGACTGACTCCAGAGATGACTTTCCTGATTCCTGCTTCTTCTCAAGAGGTTCCTGGGACCAGCAGCTCTGATATGTAGCTGCAGGTAGCTCCTAGATGTTCTCTAGTTTCTTAACATCCCCAAATCTGGAGGGTGGACAATCCGCACATGGTGCCTGGATTTATAGACGTGCTCTGGACACTCTCACAGAAACACAAACTTGCCCATTACAGCTGCTGAGTTCCTAGCTTACCAAACTGCTGGTCAACTATCTCTGAGTACAGATCTGTTCCAGCACACTCACACTGTTTTGTTTTCTCTGAATATACCACTTACTCTTTCCTACCACGCAGGGTGCACTATTCCTTTGTGAGCACTAAGATGCAGCCTTTTCCATGTCTATGGAGCCTCATCCAAGACTAGTGCCCCTGGGCCCTTCACTAATGCTCCTTCCCAACGCCATTTAGCCCTTCTCATTCATTGCCTGTGTCATTCCAAGTAAAAGTATCCTTCCTTTTCCCTGTCTCTGTAACGCTCACAGTTTCTACCTCTGTCCTCCATATAAACTAGAGACCTACAAATGTTGTTGAATTAACACACCACCGAGTGCTGATAATGATGCCAGTGTGATAATGGTTTATTAAAAATCCACTTCTTGGGGAACTTAGATAAAAATGTTATGAGAGGGTCACACTGCTGCTTCTGGTCATAAATCACCTTCCAAGATGACCAGGAAAGAAACAATTACCAGCTCTGCAGTGAAGTGGAAATGCAGCTCTGCTTCTGAGAGATTGGGAGGCTAAGCACAAAGCAGTGGCATACAGTCCGTCTGGAGAACAGTTCAATTGCTTGCGTTCTAAAACACCAGTCTCAAGCCTCAGGAAGTGAATGAGTGAATGAACTGGGACACAGCTCACACATTGGCTAATGTGCAAGAGGAAAAGAACAGTGCCACCAGCGCCATAAGTGCTAGCGTGTGCAACAATACTGTGTGCGGGGCACCGCTGTAAGCACTTCATACGTATCAGTTCCTTGAGTGATCACTAAAACTTGACCAAGCAGGGACCATTATCAACTGTATTTTAAAGATGAGAAAATTAAATGACAGAAAGGTTCAAGTAATTGGTCTAAGGAACCTTACACAGCTAGGAAGCAGCAGAGCTGATTACAATATGATCCAAGCTCTCTAACCCTCTGCCTAACTCACGCTCTTGTCTCCAGTTTTAGAGACACTGTTATTTGGGAAAAAAAACTAAAGACCCACTTCCATGTAGATCACAGTGGTGTCCTTGCACTTACTGTCTCTCTAAAGATTCTAAGTCCTTGAGTCCAACATGTGTCCAAGTATCGCAATCACTTAAGCCTTCTGATGGCTTCCCCTGAGCAATGTGGAAGCCAGGCTGTGGTCAAGCCGCTGGCTGTGCTTGCTCCTATAGTGAAGCTTGACACCCGAGTCTAGTCCATGCCACGGCGTATCTCCTTAAGCACAGGTGATGGCACCATACAGTACTACTTTCTATCCAAAACCCAAGCATTTCTCCAGATAGAAAAACACGAGGAAGCGCCGGGCGGTAGTAGTGCATCCTTTAATCTCAGCACTCAGGAGCTAGAGGCAGGCAGATCTCTGTGAGTTCAAGACAAGTCCAGGACAGCCACGGCTACACAGAGAAACCCTACCTTAAAAAACAAAACAACAAAAACCCACAAGGAAGTGGGAGACCGAAGGCATTTTGCACATCACAAGACCCTGTACCTTCTACTTTAAGGGGCTTTGTTCCAGCTTTCCTTTTAAGTGTCTAAAGGTGTTGTAATTTTAAAACTCAAACAAAGCGCATCAGTGGTTAAAGCACCTTTCCCACACTTGCTCCAGAAGCCACTCGTCCTTTGCCTCCTCACTAAACTTACCACAGCATTCACAGTTTTCATATTTAGCATATGTCCCATTATTCAATGATATATGACCATACACAAAAGTATCTACTAACAGAGGACAATAAATAAGGGGAAAGATATTAACTCCAAAGTCTAACTTTTAGCTAGGTTGACATTCAGCAAATATCGTCACTAGGGAGAGAACAAATTTCCCTTCAATTGTAACAAAATGCATGTGTATTGAAGGTTTTACCAGATCTCAGGCATGAGCCCTCTTCAATCCAATACCTATCAAGCCCAACTGAGTTTCATAATATTTTACTTAGAAAGAGGTAGTAGATAAAGTATTGATTCTTCTGGGCATTTTAAATTGTATTCTTGTTTCCAATAAGATGCTGAAGTGCCTGAATCACATTTAAAATCAGTCTCTTGCTGGGCAGTGGTGGCACATGCCTTTATTCCCGGCACTCTGGAAGCAGAGGCAGGCAAATATGAATTTAAGGCCAGCCTGGTCTATAGTCTGAGTTCCACGACATCCAAGGTCACACAGGGAAATCCTGCTTAAAAAACAAACAAACAAACCACAAACAAACAAACAAACCCTACAAAACAAAAACATCAAATCAGTCTCTTCAAGTCTGCTCTCCCATCCCAGGGTGACACCTTCAGGCTATAAGTCAGGCTTCCAAATTATGGAGCTACCCTAAAATCCAGTGTGACAGTCTGTTTCCAGGACAATGGATGGCACCATCTCAGGTTCCTCCCAAACTACTCCACTGAAATTTCTCTTCTTCAGTGACTTAAAAATGCTTTCGACAGGATGAGATAAGATTCAGATCTGCACATGCCTGAAATGTGCACTTCATGAAAACAAGACCGAGCAAGCTTATGGAGATGGTTTCTGTTTTTATGGCATCTGGGTGACATAGACAATCCATTGTTCCTGGGAGAGCTTAACAACCTTCTACGTCCATCCTTTTCACGATGTTTTCTAGGAACATTCTGGAAAAGAGCTATGATTGCCAATACTAAAGAGAATTTTAATGGTAACGCTTGAAATGCTTTTGGAGAGAATTGTAGAAAAAAGTTACGCTACAATTCATGTAGGATAATGAGGTCTATTTTAAATAAAACTTCGCCAGTCTGCGATTCTAGTCACCAAACACAAATGGAAGAAAATATTGATATATGCCCTATTATATGTAGCATATTTCAAAAATATTACTAATGAGCCCCAAGGACTGGTGACATAGCAAGGCTGGGAAGAAAGAAAACCGAAAACAAAAAACTCAGTTCTTGCTACTTCAGTTAGGAAAAGAAGATGCCAACAATTGCCAGTTCTCAGACTGCCAGGGTGCCTCTTTTGAATAACATTTTTACACTTACTTTATCGGAGGGTGGCAAGTGGAGCTCAGTCAGTGGTAGGGGATTTGCCAATATGCATGAGGCCCTGCCTTCAATCTCTACCACCATACATACAAAAGTTTTAACTTAAAAAACTGAATTAATAAACACTGAAACCACTAAATATTAAAGATTAAATCTCTCTTAGGTAGGTTATGTGATCAATTTATTCACTCAACCACTATCACTACATACTTTTCTGTGGCCAGAACTAGGTATACAATATTCTGATTACATTAAACGGCCTCCTACTGTGCTATAATGAAGCAAAAATAAATAAAAGTTAGTAAATGATCACTAATGACAAGTAACTCACTTTAATTAATACGATTTGAAAGCTTTAAATAGGAGACTCTCCACCTGCAGCAAATTAGAGCTCCGTGGACTGGGAGACAGGCTGGGATAACCTCTGCAGACTCCACTCGGCACGAGGACTCCGGGACCAGAAAGCCTTTGTTTTCCGAGCTTCAGTTTGAGTGAGATAAAGTTTACAAAGAGGCACTGTGCCTTTGCTCAGGAGATAAGACATTAATCGAACTGTTGCCCTAGATATAAGATATAAAATTATAAATTTGTCACAAGGAACCCTGACGGGAACAAGCAGCTTGAGAGGCTCCCAGCACTGGTTAATGGCAGACTGGGGACAAGTGTGCATTTTAAAACGGTACATGGGAGAAAATAATATATAAAGATTCTTTCCCTGCTATTTTTTTCCTTCTTTTTCCAGCAAATAAGGAGCACAACATCTCCTTTGCGTTGTGGAGTCCAAGTCTAACCCATGCTGAATGACTGGCAACTCTCGTATAAGTAATTTTAGTCCTACAGTAACGCCGAGAGTTCCCAATATGAACTTAGTGAATTGGGTTGCACATTATTATACAAACTGGATCAGAATACAATTTACTTCACTCCTGTCAACAGAAATGCTTTAGCATCTAATCCAGTGTTATAAGCTGAAATTTCAAAAATTCCTTTAAAAAAATGCATACCCACTATACATGATTCTCTGTTATGCCATCTACAAAGAAAAAAATAAATTATGCTAGCTATTTGTCATAACTGTCACTGAAGAATAAGCCACAACTGAAAAGGTTTTAACTTACCTTAAGAATTGTGACTACATTAAAATAGCTATACAGGCAGTGCTCTGCCAGACTGTAACACGAGATTAACTTTTTTTTTTTTAAGAGAAATCAGATGGAAGTAATCAGAGAACCTAGGAAAGAATTCTATCCTGACAAACTCAAGATCTGCATGTGCACAGAGGCCCAAATCAGTGCTAAGGAACACACAGCATAGCATCATGCTTCTAAGAGAAACCAGAAAATCCAAAAATTATGACTGTGGCCTGAAAGAGGTGGACGGAAGACAGAGAGATTCTGGGTGGGGGAGCGGTGTGAGCAAAGAGGACAGGATAAGCTCCTGGCCTGTCTCTAAGTCTCCAGAGCCAACGACAGCTACATGCACTTAAGCCTCAAGGCCCTGGAAACAGAAAGAGCCATGGCACAGGGCTCACAGTGCTGAGAACACCCCCTAGCTGCCCCATGGGCGCTCCAGGCATCGCCAGAAGCCAAGACTGCCGTCTCTCTCAGCCCCAGTTGATGTTTTCACACTACACTGTCCCTTTTTGAAGACATGACTAGTGTCGTATATCTTTATGCGTAGCTGATTTTCTCATTCTGCAATGAAATACCCAAGAAAAGCCACTAAAGAAGGAGTGGCTCGTTTTGTCTACCACACACTTGAGGGAGTAGAGGTCACCACTGCAGAAGGAGGCATGGCAGACGGAGTATGGAGTGGCTGATCCTACTGTACCCGCAGACAGGAAGCAGAGAGAGGAGCGCAATGTGTTCAGCCAGCTCTCTCTTATTTTCCCTTTTTAATCAGTTTGGGTCCCCAATCTATGGGATGGTGTTACCAATATTCAGAATTCACCTGTCCTCCTCAGTTAGGTAGCTGTGCAGAAACCTAGGTGTCTTTTCTATGAGTCCACATCCAGTCAGGCTGACAATGAAAATTCCCATCATACTTTATCATTGTTAATTTTAACTCTTAATTCTCACCCTAGAGAATATTAGTCTTATGGAACCTTACTATGTCCAAGTTGGTAAGAGTACCAACTCTACACTCAGTACAAGTTAATTATATTTTAATATACAAAACTTGATATGGTTTTGATATTTTTTGAAAGTCAAAAGAAACACAGCAATTCTACTTTAAGAATTTACCCTAAGGTAACAGTTACAAAGACACACAAAGGTTTATGTGCACGGATGTTCATTATGGCATCCGTCCTAATTATAATGATTATGACAGCAATAATGGAAGCAATGATCTTACATTGTGTCCTTTCCTTAAGTATCATGAAAGCAACTCTATCGCATTATCTCATGTTATTCCAACTTCCAGGAATTGGAAAAGAACTTGCCGTCGTAAGCCCAGAGAAGCTAAGGTTATGTCCAAGGCCCAATAATTAAGGAAAGACGGAGCTGGAATTTAAACCCAAAGAAGTCTGACCCCAAAATTATGCTCTTACATATATGAGCTTTCTATGTGCCAAACAGTTATTCAAAGTACTTTATATAGCCATGCTCATGCATCTGTCACAATAACTATATGAGGCGAGTCATTATCATCCCATTTTGTAAATCGGGAAACTGGGACACAAAGGTTAAGAAACTTACCAAAGATTTCATCGGTAAGAAGTGGTGGAGCTTGGATTTAAACCTCGGCAGTCTGGCTAATTTATACCATTCTTTTCCTATTTATAAGAGCAAATGACTAGAAATGACCTAAATATTCAGAGACAGGTTTAAATATATTTATGAATGTATGAACGCAGAGGCAAGATGTAAAGGGCAAAAGCTGGGTACTGTCAGCATCTCCACTCTTCCAAATGATTCTGTCAGATTATGCACATCATTTATCCTTTATTTCTATATATAAAGTTCAAGTCTGCAGCATATATATTCTAGAAGGTAGCATAGGCTAACAGAGAAAGCACACAGGAAGGAAATCACCAGACCTAAGTCTAAGGCCCAATCCTGACGTTTATTACCCGGGAGATGCTGAGTGAAACCTTAACTCCTCCAGTCCGTTTTCTCCCTAATAAAGGACTTAGATTCTTCTTACCACTAAGCTTCCTTTCATCAAGACAGCTAGGGCAGACGTTAAAATGTGGTAACTAACACATGTATGTTTAATAAGAGTTTTTAAAACAGGATCTAGAGATAGATTCGTGGTTAAGAACATGTGGGGTTGTTGTAGAGAATTCAAGTTCGGTTCCTGGCACACAACCATCTGAAAAAGTCTAGTTCCAAAGGACCTGATGCTCTGGCCTCTGTGGGCTCCAGGCACACACAGGATGCTTTTACATATGTGCAGATGAAACACTCACACACATAAAATAAAATCCTTTTAGGAGTTTAAATTAGGACTGAAGAGATGGCTCAGTGGTTAAGAGCACTGACTGCTCTTCCAGAGGACCCGGGTTCAATTCCCCACACCCACATGGCAGCTAACAACTGTCTGTAACTTCAAGATCTGAAACCCTCACACAGAGATAGATACATGCAGACAAAACACCAATGCACTTAAAATAAAAATAAATAAATTATAAAAAGTTTTAATTAAATAAAAATGTATCAATAGAATCTTGATAAATTTAGAGTGACCTCCTAATTAATACTTGCTGGATTCCAAGTCTTTTTTCTGCAATCTGACTTAAGCTATAAAAACGTCACACATTCAGGTTTGAGTACTAGAATGATCGTGTGGCTTCAGGCTGATTTCTACTTATTTGCCCGCAGTCCTCTGGCTCTTCCACCCCCATTGTGAGAGCAAAGCGATCAGCAATTTGCTGAGCACTTCCAGCCCACATTTCTGGCTCTCACCTTGACCACCCACTAATCTTTTCATTGTCATTTTGCTAAGTCAGGCCAGTCAGGATTCAGTACCAGCCATCATCATTATCCCTCCAAACATTCCGATTCTCCACATTCAGTCTGTCCCTAATCCCTGTATGTTGTGGAGTACCAGGGGGTACCATCTACATAGAAGAGGGGCCACCATCCCCTATGGTTTAACCCATCACAGACATGACTAATGGATCATGGAGCATCTTCCTTATCTCCCCCTCTTAAAGGAACACAGACATAATTTTATAATCCCTCCTATCAAATACTTCAGGGAACACCAGGCATGGACTTGAGTTGGATGTGAGGTAAGACCTTACGGTTCTCCCAAGACTGGTAGTCTTGGAAACCATCTCTTACACCACTGGTCTACAACAGGCCCCCTCTGCCTGACAACTGTGATACAAGTACCCCTCCAGTTCATTTTTCCAATGGCCTCTGAACCATTCTGTCAACCTCAGTGACACCCCAATATCTGTCTATAGGGAAGCTAGCTCTGCTATCTGCCCCAAATGGTCTATAGTCTGGTCTAAATGCTCCTTTCCAAGTACAGCTCCTACAATTCTCCAGCATCAGAAGTTTGTATTTTTGTTGTTGTTGTTGTTGTTTGGTTGGTTGGTTGGTTTTTGTTTTGTTTTTTTTAAAAAAAAAAAACAAAAACATCCTTCACTTTGTAATTCTTTCATCAAACAAAACCTTGGACAAAATCCTGGTTAAGTCACTGGCAAAACTAGCACTGTGGGCTCCAGCAGGCTTAGGCAAGCAGCATAAGCTCACCTGGTTTTCTCAGCAGGGCTGAGCGTCTTCTACAGAGCCCCCACAAAGGCCTGCTCCTGTGACGGCCAAGAACACGAGAAGCTGAATCAAGACTCTTACTCAATATAAGATTTTAAGTTCCTCTGGGACTACAAAATAAACCAAGGACAGAACTAATCAAAAGAGCCCAAACACTTAAAACCCGATTCCAGCAACACACACAGACATACCCCTCCTCATACATAAATTTAACATGATTTTCTTCTGCTCTGAAAATGTCAGGGCTCAGCAAGGGACAGGACGAGGTTAAGAGAAACTGACAGAAAGCATTGGATGGGGTTGGACGCTGGAGTCCTGCAAGTTTATCTCCACAAGCAGCACGAGTTCCCCTGGCATATTCCCTCCAGCTGCATAATAGCAATAATTTTTTTTTAAACACCCTCATTCTGTCCGACCACATCTCATAATGTGTAAAGCCCAGCTGGATTGCGTGTAGGATTTTGTCAAGCTGTCTTTAATCTTTAGCTTGACTTCCACTCCTAACCACTGGGCTGGCAAGTACTTAACTTGCTGATGTTTACATGCTGCTTGTTTTATTAGTGGTCTTCCCAGAAGCTCTTTGGGCTGACAGAGGCTAGTGCCAGGGGTCCCACTTGTCAGAGCTAAACTTCAGTGTTCCTGAACCCTCTTCCCTTGTCCCCCCGGGTGCTCAAGAATTTCTTCACTCTATTTTTGTTGGTATTTCCACTTGGCTTCTGGGACTCTGGATTTAAAAGAAAAACATATGTGCATCTAACTCATTCCCTGAAACTATAATAAACAGAAATCACCTTCTTCGTTGGGTTTTGGGAGAGCCCATACTTTTTAGTTCATATGATGCCTAAGGATTCGCTGTGGCTCTACAGAACTCCTAGTGGGCTCTTCTCTGTGAATCCTATTATCTCAGAGATCTTCTGTTTGCAGAACAGATTTCAGAGTCCAGAAGACAACTGATGCAGCCATCTTTCAACGTCCTCTTTCTGTTAAACTTTCAGCCAACCTTGTGAGCCTACACTGACTCACCTGGCCACCCGTTATGTGGTTTGGCCTGTATTCCAAAGGAACTGACAGAGAATGCCAGTTGAGAATAAGCAAACCGAGTCTCAAGGGCTCCAGTAACGCACTGAGGAGACACTTCTGCAGTCTTTTGTGCACAGTACGCTGGACAGTGTTCTTTCTGGACCTCAATGGGTGCTTGGCTTTTAAAGGAACAGAAGTCGCGTGTGTGTGTGTGTGTGTGTGTGTGTGTGTGTGTGTGTGTGCCTGTTTGTCTGTCTGTCTGTCTGTCGAAAGGCACAAGAGCTATCTACAGTTCCCTGGAACCCATCACGCTTTAAGAGGTCTTGCCTCAAGGTCCATCCCAGAGTTTTGCTAGCTTGTTGTTAAACTGTTTCTCTTCTGCACCCTGGCCATTTTCAGCAACAACTGTTGGTAAACTGCTTAAAGCACTCCCTTCTGCCTGATTAGATTATGCACAGGCCTACTTTAAAAAGAACACAAAACCACAAAGAGATAGAGCAAAATGGAGACGATTAAACTAAATCAGCACATAAACATCCATTCCCAATGCAATACTAACAAAAATTGAAAGCAAAGGTAAATAAAAACACTCAGTATCATCAATAAAACACCCCAATATAACAGGATAGGCTGTTGTAAAGGTTCTGACTTCTTTTGCATTCCCAAGTCAAAGGTTAAGCATAGACCACAGCAGAGTGAGGCTTCCAGAGCCAAGGACAGATTCCTTGCTGCCGCTTGGCCTCTGACTCTCCTCAATCACCATTATACTCACTCATTCAATAATTTGATGAGACTGACATAAAGCGGAGAGCAGGTGTGTGCAATATGTTGTTTTCATCTCCCCACTTGGAGTTATTAGCGCCTCCCATCACTCACTTTGGCAGGTCCATTTTAATATTAGCATCACAAACAAGCTGCATCCATGAGAAAGGAGGCTATTTCAGACTTTGCTGGTGAACTATTACTTGGATAATAGAACATTTATTTCATGTTATTATAAAATTAAGCTTTACTTTTGGGTCCTTAAAAGGATAACTGGGGGTTGGAAAACACTGGTTAAAAACACTGGCTGCTCTTCTAGGAGACTCGGTTTTGATTCCTAGCACCCACATGGTGGCTCACAACAGTCTGTAACTTCAGTCCCAGGAGATCCAACACCCTCTTCTGACTTCCTAGGGCACTAGGCACAAACATGATGCACAGATATATACACAGGCAAAATACTGATACACATAATCATTCAATTTCTCTTTTCAATAGACTTATCAATGCATTGTTTTATGTGTGTGTGTGAGTGCATACCAGAACACAGATGCGCACCACATGCGTGTAGGTGCCCACAGACGCATGAAGAGGGAGTCCGATTTCCCGGACCTGGGCTTACAAGCACTTGTGAACTGCTGATGTGGGTGCGGGAACTGAGTCCGGGTCCTCTTCCAGAGCAGCAAATGCTCTTAACTACTAGCCCTCTCTCCAGCCTCTCAACTTCCCCTTTTCACATACAAAAAGTTAAGATTGTTCTGAAAGGAGAATACAAAGGGACATTTTTAACCACTGTGGCAGTTCCGCTAGGTTGCTTACTACAGTGGAATATTTTCTCAACTATATAAAAACGTGGATGATAATGTACTTTAAAAATATCATGCTACTCACATGAGAAAAGTTTTAATGCCCCACTTCAGTGCCATGCTATAATTTCACATCTCAATTACGTGCTTCCAAAGGAGGCTTCTGAGTCACTCACCATGTCAACTGTGTATTAAGGCTCAGCTTTAAGCAAATGTATGGTCTGCAAGCTGCTTCGCAAAGAAACACGGTTGACAAAGTGGGGTGTGGAAAACTAAGGGGGGTAGAGAAGCTCTGCCTCCTCTTGTATGAGCCTAAATATTCTGAGGGAGCCTGTTGAGAATGTATTTGGAAGGCCAGATTCTTCATTTGGGGAAGTTAATTACATATTATTAAGTTCCACCTCTCATGGGAAATCAGCTTGAACACATGGATTGTACTTGAGGACTTAGAAGGCAAACTATACCACGACTTATTTGTTCAAGGTAAGGTAGGTGTGTACTGAGGCTGTGAGGACCTAGATGAACTATCAGGATGACTGTTAGAAGTTTTCTAAGTTTGCTAATAAAGATGGTAAATTACTGGACTGAAATCTGTCATTTGTTAATCAAATTTAATAGTAATTTCTTCCTGCAGACACATGCCGAAGACAAATTATCAATTTCTGTAAATCATAATTAGTTCAGAGACAGAGTCCAATTCTCCCAAAGATTAGCTCTGCGTAGCTTAAATGAAAAACACTCAGTTGCTGTACAGATTGGAGGGAACCTCAGCCCTTGCTGAGGTCCTCGAGATCTTGGGTTATGACCACTTGAAGCTTGTGGTAATAATTCGAAATGTTTCTACTTTGTTAAATGCACCGACACCAATTGTCACTAAGTGCACAGGCAAGAGACCCGTTGGAGGAGCAGCAAGCGATGTCCTTGCCTGCCGTGTTTTCCCTGTATAAATGGCTTTGCTGCCTCTGCGCCACGGACCCTTTCCAATCTTTAATTTTCTTTAAGAGTGGATAAGTGCCGTGAGCAAAACTGCTCACCACTGCTCTTGAGGTGCTTATTTAAAAAGAAATAAAACATGATTAATTTCAAGTGCTTTACAATTAAAAATATATGACAAGAGGGTCATCTGGGCAATTTAACTACACCGGGAAGGGTCACAGGCCTATGAAGTTAGAGATACCTTGAGCTAGACTTGGCGCATGTATTTATTGTCACTGGTAGCGTATTAGATTATTAAAAGGGACATGCTAATGTGACATTTTACTATTTCAAAGGAAACTCAGTACTAAAATTAGAACATAAATCAGGCAGATATGCTTCCAGACACGCAATCAACTCTGTCTTCCACTCATCTTCCTTTACGCATCAAGGAAGTTATATTCAATTTCATTTTGTATTTATTTGTTAACTGTGTGTCACTCCTTCCTAAGTTCAATGTGAGTAACAAAAATTTAGTTGTATTCCAATAACAACAGATTAAATTTAATGGAGATAAAGCAAGGCAATTAGGATGTCAGAAAAATATACTTTAAAAATCAAGACTAAAATATAAACCTATTAGTTTTTTTTCTTAATATTCATCCAGATTACATTTCATGTGCAAGACTGTCTTCAATAAAACTCTTTTTATTGCACAGTGTCTACACTCATAAAATAGCAAGACTTGTCTGGAGAAAGGAGCATGACAATCCAACTGATTCTTTCCCCCAAACAATGGCTAGTTTTGGGGTGGAGACGGCAGACAACATAAAGTAAACCCCTGTCGTGAAATAATAATTAGCATTGTCAAAAGAGCCTCCTGTGCTTTGGCTGACTAATGCCCGATTCCGGTTTGAGCCCATATTTCAAGTCTGAAAGCCACCAAATGAAATTAGCACTTTCATTCCCAAGTCAGATTCTGTTGGTATTTTTGCGTGGAAGGGAAAGAGAACCATTTCATACTCTCACACTAATCCAAAATAGCAAAAACTCGTCATCCTACTTGCTTAAAGGGAAAGCTGTTCAAGGGCCTGACATAGAGGGTGATGGAGGTTCCATTCCACAGCCTCCTCTTCCCCCCTCCTCCCAACCTCATTATTTTGGGGTGCACCCATCAGCAGGGGATTGATGGTTTAGATTTTGTTCTCTTTGGAGGTGTCTAAAGAACTATGGGCAGGCTGTGCATGCTAACAACATCAAAGTTACAGGCCTGATGTTACACTGACCAACTAGTTTTAAGGTGATTCATCGCCTTATGTATACCATGGCAAAAGGGTGAGTCGGGAAGTCCAGAATAATGGTTCAGTGGGTATTCATCATAAAAGAAGGAGGGAAAGGGCAGAGAAAGAGGGGAGAAGAAAGATATGGGACAAGAAGGGGCCTTGAGAAATCCTGAACATGTCCTGCCGTAGTTTAAGAGGCTGTAATTGTTATGGCTTACAAGCAGCAGCATATTCAGGTCATATACATGCAAACATCAAATGGAAACACAGTGATTAAGAAACAGCTAGCTGCTAATGTATTCTATACTAACTTTCAAATAATTAACTACATCTATATAAAATAAACAATGAATTAAACACTATATTTCATGCCTTAAAAGAACTCAGCACATTAGAAATTAGCATTTCCTTTGTTTTCAACTCATTGAATTTATATCATCTTTCAACATTGTTTAGCTAAAGCAAACAAAAACAAGAAAATCACATTATTCTTTCTAAGCCATATAAAAGTGATCTGGAAAGTCACGTTTAAAATCGCGATCATGGATTAGCTTAAGGCAATTATTTCACTTGCCGAATTCTTTTTACAAGAAGTTAAAAAAAAAAAAATCAAGCTTCTTGACTAACAAGAAAAATGAAATCCCATTAGTTGTGTCTCCGGTGTATATTAACATTCCTTTTGTTTAGAAAGGTTAATATCCCCCAAATAAAGGAGCATACAGTGCCTGTTAAAATAATTACATCATGACATTTTAGAAAGGTTGGCAGATAGACGTGGTTGCCAGCAAAGAAACAAACAAAAGTAAAAGCCAGTACTTTTTAAATTATCCATGACTTCACAAAATGGAACGCTCTGGAAATTCCACCATTTTTGCAGTTTCCTGCCAGCTCCTCTGGTCTCTGGCCTCTGGCTTTGCTCCTTTTCCATCAGTGTCTTTGTGTCATAGAAGCTAGGGAGGTTGTGGACCTTCATTCGCTAAATCAGAAATAACTACAGATCGGACAGGGGAGAATTTCACGACAGACTGGCGTGAGGAACCGATGTTAACCCAAGAATGGCCACTTGGACTCCCTCACAGTACAGATGTGGTGTCATTTGTCAAAACCTGGTCTTTCAGCCCAACAAGCCCATCTAAGGGCCCAGCCTCACTGAGACAGGCCAGTTGGGCAATTACAGTCCTCAGACTCTTCCCTCTGGGAGTTTAGGAAAGCACTGCCCACTTTATGCAAACACAGTATGTACCTCTGACCCCGCTGCTTGAGGCAGAAAGAAGCAATTCTCCACACAAGCAAAACAAATTATCTTTCCAACCTGTGGATACAGCAAATATGTTTTCTGGTTTTTTTTTTTTTTAAATAAAAAGTAGGCACAACAGGAATATAAAGCCTACCCAGCTCTTATTCTCCATAGTAGAGATGGGCCTTTGGAGCTCCGAACTAGGGCATCCTGTTCCCTGGATGCTCCAGAAAAGGTATGTGAAACTAGCAAGAAAGAGAAGAGGAGAAAGACAATGGCTTCGCCCACTGCCACTGCAACAGTGGAAAGTTCCTCCGTTAATGACAGCTCCACCTCTGAACAACAGGCCAGGGCATCTAATTGAACAAGTATTTTAAGAGGCTTATTAATATTCCCTGAAGTCACAGAACGCTTTACATCAGCAATTCCCAATAACTCTAATAACAAATCGTGTGTATGTCCTGCTGAAAAGGCCATTGCCTTAAGAGACTAGAAAATGATCTAATAAAAACAAATTAAAAGCTTCCAAGTCACCATAACAAAATATCTAAAAATCATACAAATCTACAAAAAGGAATTCAGTGAGCAGCTCACCAGTCTCATAACAAACCCGTGAAGGGGAAGTTGGTCCTAGCTTTCAGCAAAGGGCTGTGGGAACCCCCATTTCATACAAATCAGTACTCTCTCTGAAGGAGCAGCTCCCGTGCGTTTCTAGATGAAACATTTACATGGAATAGTCTTCAGAAACAAGCCATAACACAGGCACACTGACATTTTTATTGAATTGGCCAGACTACAGAGTACAGGAGAAAGAGGGAAATGCCTTCTTTTCCCAGAATCCAGCTGGTCTCCAGGAAAGAAAAATGAAGGGGTGGGCAAAGTTAATTTCTTTCCTTTCCCTATTCAAGGAATGTATGTTTCTAAGAAAAACGAAAAGGCCTGGTAGTGGTGAGGGTGGTGAAGCCACAGCGTCTTCCGTGTTGATCACTGTTGGCTGTCATTTACTCAACTTAATCATGGCAACTGTGGGATGAAACAGATGCTGGCAGCGGGCCCAAGTCACAGCTGAGATAAAACACAGGAAGGCTTCAGTCATCCAGTAGTCTGCAGCTAGATTTCAAGGTTGGCAGAGCGTTTAGAGTACGGCCAATACAAGCAGGGAGAACAAGTTTGGGCTTTGTCTGTGCTGCTAGATTGAACCCACACCTTTATGCAAGACAGGAAGTGTTCCATACCACATTATGAGCCCCTAAAGTTTTACATTTAAGTGACCATATGTTGCTATCTAAATTAACTTTAGCTCTAGAACACAAACAACTTGTTCAGCAAGTAGGATGCAAGATCTGTTTTACACGTCACGCTTTTGGAAAATTTTCTATCTAAGAATTGACAAGTCAAAGTTCAGAAAATGCTTAAGAGGTCACCTGAAAGTATGTGAGTGGATAATGTCATGCTCCTTCAGAGAAAAATGTGTCGTGACTATCGCAGCTCTGTAACTTACGACCCCATCTCACCTGTACGTCCCTGTGGCAGGGAGGAGGCTGGATGGAGGCGGCAGTGGGTATTTTGAGACATACTCGGGAAGCAATCTTCAAGAATCCTTTCACACACTGTATTCTATAAGCGCTACTAGATAGTTACTCTAATATTTGGTCCGAATAAAAAGACACAGAATCTGGAAGAATACAGATTTGACACCATACATTATACATAAGATTTCATCTAATATTCAGTACATAGTCTATGTCCAGAAAGTGGTCAATAGATGGATGAATACTTAGATGAGCAGACGAAGGAACAAATAATAGGACATCATTTTCAAAAATCTTAAATACAGAAAACATAGTTAAAACTGCGTTATCTTCCCTCACAGTCCTTTTGAATCCTTTGATCTACTCAAGCCCACAGTGAAATTATTCTATACTCCTGATCTCTCTTGCCATCACTCCAGTACAGCTTATCATTTCCATTTGGATTATCTAGAAGACTCTTCTGTTTCTTCTTCCACTATTACATTCCTTAAGTCCACCTTGCAAAGACTCTGGAAGCAACATTCCTAAAATTCCAGTCTGATCTGAGCATGCTTTAGGCTAAAGTCCTTAAGCATGTTGCTACTTCTACAGATGAACACTCAAATCCCTTGATGTGTCATGGCTGGGCAACAGTGGCTCGCCCAGGGACAATCTTTCTAGCCTTGTAGCTACAGCCTGTCTTTTGGAAATAACAGGCTCCTCATAGTGCCTTGTCTCTATGTCTATGGACTTTAAATTTCCCATGGACTAGGTGTAGAGACTGAAGGAAGAATTCTTGAGCATTAAGCACGGTGTTCCACAGTTAGCAAGCAGTGACCAAAGGCTTGCTCAACTGAAATTTAAGCGGTATGATTAGGAGAAATAAAAGCTCCATTTGCCAAAATGGAGGCAAATTGTATATGAATTGCTTCAAAATGACCAGGGAAAGAAATAAGGGATGAATTAGGAAGAAATTCTAGGGGTTGTAAGGACTCAAATTTGAACCTGGTAAGATAGCTCAGCGGATAAAAATCACTTGTCCTGCAACCCTGAATGGCCTGAGTCTGACGCCTAGCCTCACAGGGGAAGGAAGGACCAACTCCAGATAACTGGCCTCTGGCCTCCACATGTCACACATGTTCTGCATAGACTTATAATAATAATTTTTTAAACTCTGTAGTTTTAAAAATTAGGCTAACACAGTTTTTAAATGGAAAAGGAAAAATCCAAATAAAGATGACATAGCTACCATTATCAATAATTAACTTGGATATGGAAAATGGAACTTCCACCCCATCTATTCAATGTCATTCAACTTTGTTCAAGACTTTTGAGATGCTGCCTGCTAACTCCTCCTGCCTCTGCCTCCTGAGTGCTGGGATTAAAAGTGTGCACCACCATAGCATGGCCAGAAAGGGACTTTTAAACCATTTTGCTAGCACAGACTCCAGGCACTAAAGGTTCATTTGGAAGTCCCTGAGTATCAAAGGTTGGACACATATTTTAGTGCTTTCTTGAACCTCTTGCTTCTTGGTGTCCTCTGCTGCCAGTGTTATGATGGAAATAGAATTAAAATGAATGGCTGTATCAAAAACACTAAGGAAGGCAGAGGAGAGGGCTTGCAGCTGGACATAAGCTAACCATGCTGGCCACTTAAGGGGACAGACAGAGCTCTGGAAAACAATGAAGCGACTATCCCTGACTACCATATACCCAAAGGTGTAGCCTCCATCCAAATACCATATACCCAAAGGTGTAGTGTCCATCCTCCTTCTCTGCCGAAGGTGCTAATTTTCTGCTTTTACTTTCTCACGTGCTGAAATAAGCCTTCACTATTTGTCACGTCCTTCAGGGGTATGATAGCTCTGCTGCTGCTGCTGCTGCTGCTGCTGGGATAAAAGGGAATGAATGTGGGAGGAAGCAGTACTCCTCAGTCACAGCACCAGGAGGAGGCAAAGTCTAGCCTAGGGCAATCGCCAGCCCAACCTGCAGGGGCTTCCAGGTAGATGAGTAGCTGGAGTAAGGGTTGCAGTTCCTACATTCTTCCAGGTTCAATCCTGACTGGAATTGGTCAAAAGGAAGATTCCAATCCAGGTTTGGAATAGAGAGGAAAGATGTCCCTTGGGTCTGAGCTGGAACCCCTGAAAGAGTTCAGTCTTTACCAGAGCCCTGCCTTGGAACCTAGGTCCCTCTGCGCTTTAGTGCATTGGAAAAGGAGAGTGGAAAGTGGGTAACTAGGGCTGTGGGAAACACATAACAGCTTATGGCAAAACTGTCAACCAAAGTATGTATTTACTTTCTAGGTACAAAGACACAGTGAGTTTGTTTCCTTGCTCATTTATTTTAAACCACAGGACAGAAAAGGCCTAGTATTTAACACACAGTAAAGATTTTATAAATATTTAATCTGGCTGTAATTCTAAAGTTATTCTAGGGCAGGAGAGACTGTGAAATGTCAGGAAAGATAGTGAAGCTACTATGATAATCTAGTATTAAATAAAGGGATTTGTAAAAATATGGAGAAGACAACTGATTAAAATTATAGGGAAACTAAAATTTACTTAGCACCTACTATATCCCAAACACCATGCTATCTATTCTTTTAACTAGTTCACATGATATGCTAAATTGGGTTGTCATTTTCAACTAAGATGTTAGGGGATATAGCTTTGTTGTGATATGTGCAGTTAGCATTCATGAGGCACGGGTTTCAAACCCCAGCACCACCGAAAAAGCAAAAACAAAAACAAAATTCAGAAACTGGAGGACAAAAGAAATGTAAGTTTCTCAAGGTCACACTGGCAAAAGGGGACCAATAGACACAGCAGTCTATGTCCATCTAGGGAGTCAAATGAACTTAGCAGTCTATATTTGTGTAGAGAACCAAATGAACACAGTAGTCTGTATCTGTTTAGGGGATCAAGAGGACACAGTGGTCTACATCTGTGTGACAGGCAAGTGTACATAAAGGTCTACATCTTGCTAAGGGACGAAGTGGACACAGTGGTGTATGCTTGACTAGGGTTAATAAGCATCACAACCTGGAAATGAAGGACACAAAAGCAGTGTGAGGGAGAGGAATCAGGGAATGGGAGGAGGCTGCTAAGCTGGTCCCACAAATCAGGCATTTGCTGAAAGCACTGATCAAAGCCAGAGACTCCAGAACAAGAGCCTTGACTTGCAGAGATTTGCAGGTGGTCAGATAATCACAACATAAGGTGACCCGAGCCTTAAACAGCAAAAGGATTGTTATGGGGAAATGCAAGTTCTAAACATTTTTTAAAAAATCTGTCTAGAATCTATGGAAGGCTAATAACTAGAAGTTATCAACAAACTGAAATTAAAGAAAACCACCTGAGTCTCTAGAGTGTTCCTCTGTATTAGTAGAAAAGGACTCTCAACAAATTGCCTTAATTAGAACCTATTTTGCATTCATTTTATCCATTGCCAATGCACTCAGAGAATTTCCCTAAACATCTCCAATGCACCCACCTATGTCAGCTAAAAGGAGTTCTGTCTGAGACCATTTCCCTTCTACTTGAACAAAACACACCTCCGTATCTTAGAGAAGTTTAATTTGTTAGAATGACATTAATAAAAATTATCAAAATTCCAAACTCAAAGCCTTCACAATTTTTAAGCCAGAACACAAAGATAAGAAAATAATTATTTCAAAAGTCATCTCAAGAGAAATCAAGGTACAAGAAAACTACCTGCAAATGCCCCCCCCCACACACACACATTCAAAAAGTGGGTTGATCACTGACCTGTTATCTTAGGCCTTCCACATCCAGCTCCTTTCTTCCGGAGACACACTGCTTATATGACTCACACCAGGTAAGAAATTAACACATTGTGTAAAATAAGGAAGGAGGGCAGGGCTGGGGAGATGGCTTCATGGACATTGAGTCTGTTGTGCAAATACGAGAAGCTCGATTCAGATCTCTGAGTGGGTACGGTGGCCCACCTGCAATCTTAGGGCTGCAGGGAGAGAATACAGGGGTCCCCAGAGCAATCTGGCTAGTGAGACTAGCCAAACTTGGCAGGCTCAGGGGGGAGGGGATGAGGGTGTTGTCAGCAAAGGACCTTGTCTTGGTAAATCACAGTGGAAGCTGATGAAGGAGGACACCCATTGTCAACCTCTGGCCTCCATATCCATATGCATGGGAATCCCCACATGCGAGCCCACACACATGAGAACAAACATGCATGACACACACATGGGGCGGAGGGAGAATAAGGGCAATCAGGTCAGGCAACTTGATCTAAGTACCTGAGATTTGGGCAGAAGTACCAAGCTAATAAGAAAGCATTAACAATTCTGGTCTACCTAATAGCTCCACAAGCTGAGCCACAGGAGAGACCCAGGGGCTGGCCTGGGCCTTCAGTGCCTGACACAGACACAGTACACAGGGTGGTCTTGCTGTTTTGTTTTATTAGCTTTTGACTGGACAAATAAGTAAATAGAGCATACCACTGGATTTTAAACGTAATGAAATCAGTAATATATTCTATTTCCCTACAAAAGATTTTTTAAAGGGGGATCTGAAATGTTCCAAGCATTATTTTTTTTAAGTAGCACTTACAGGAAAAAGAGCATTCCATGTAAATCCCAGTGTGATATCCACATAAACATACATGAAAATTATATGGGGAACCATGACAGTTAAACCTGTAACCAGTGAATTTAAGTATGATGTATTTTAAGTATCACACACACACACATATGTGATAAAGTGATGTTTTAACA
Organism: Chionomys nivalis; assembly: GCF_950005125.1. Taxonomy (NCBI): domain Eukaryota; kingdom Metazoa; phylum Chordata; class Mammalia; order Rodentia; family Cricetidae; genus Chionomys; species Chionomys nivalis. The sequence continues at coordinate 46,590,030 of NC_080089.1, read as the reverse complement.
TCTTCTTAAGAAAAGAGTCAACTGCCTGATGAAAACACCTGAAGTATCATTTCCAGAAATGTAAACATTCTTTATATTCCATCATTCTTCAAACCTGTGTTGAAAGCAGAAAGAGGCTGGAGCACATTCCTACTGTGTTACAGTATGGCAATGCAAATATTTCATAATCCTTGTTTGAAACTTTAATATTGGCCTACAAAAATCCACTGTTGGGGGGGGGTGCATGTACTACAACAGCACAGACAATTGAAATGTCTGCTCCTTTCATCCCCCTCCTGGCACAAGAATCTCAAAAGTGACAATAGAGAGGGAAAAAAAAAATATCCTTCAGGGCTTCCAGAAGGTTCTGCTAGATTTCTTGGCAGAAAGCCATGCTGTTTGAGGCTCTATACCCTATCCTGTTTCACATTCTGGTCCCAGTGCATATAAAGGGAGTCATAGGAGATATGGCAACTTTGCGCTGGAAATGTAAATAAAAGGACGAGGATATCCCTAAAGATGCTCAGCCCTGAACAGTTCACCCCTTCTTAATGTTTACCTAAACTCCTCATGCTGAAAGAAGGGCGCTAGCAACTGAGTCTTATATCTTTGCAGATTTCCCTGTCACGGCTTTATAAAAATCCTGTCATGCAGACCATAAAGAAATGACAATGGGTCTGAGGGTAGAGGTTACTATCATGGACTTTAGGTCAGACAGCCATGATTTTGGCATTCCCTTCCCTTATTAGCTGGTGGTCAAGGGCATGCCATTTACTGTTCTGGGCTTTGCTTTCCTTTTCTGTGAGATGGAGATAATAAAACTGATGTTCAGAAATGTGATGATTCATAAAATAGCATATTTCAGTATAATATGCGGTCGGTGGCAAGTGCTGAGTACATAGCAGCTGTCTGTGCTTGTTAAACTGCCTATCTATCTCTTCATTCAGACGATTTGCTGATCCTTAGTAAGTACCTCTTTACTGGTTGGCCACTGAGAACACAGAACAGAGGGGTCAGTTTTCTTGGACAATCTAGTCTAATATGAGATAAATAGTAAACAGTTGGTTTGTTTCAACTGCTTAATGTTACACAAAATTATATTTTTAAAAGATTTATGTGGGGGAGAATGGTATGCACATATATACACACAAGTATCCACAGAAGCCAGAAGAGGCGGTCAGAGTCCCTGGAGCTGGAGTTACAGGTGGTTGTGAGCTACCAGACATGGATGCTAGGAAACTCTGATCCTCTGCAATAGCAGCACACACTTTTAACTGTTGAGCCATCTATTGCTCCAGCCCCACAAAATTTTCTTTTAACAGCTTTACTGGGGTATAACTGATATACACATATATTCCAACTATATACAATAAACATATTAGTAATTTCTAGTATACATAAATTATAACCAAGATGATGAAAAAGTATCACTTTCAAGAAATTCTAGGATCCATCTGGAATCCCGCTTTCACACACAAATCCCCCCAGTGAGAACCAGACACAACTGGTCGACCTTCTCCCTAGACTCTATATTGGCTTGTTAGAGGATTTGACACAAAAAGACCCGGATAGCACATGGTCTTTCATCTGGCTCACTCTCTTCAACTTAATAAATGTCCATCAGTAAACACAGAATGAAAATAACCATATGACCATCCCATCATCTACAAGGCCAGGCCTTCTCCTTCAGATGCCCTGTCTCCAGACAAACTTCTCCTGGCGGACACCAGGGAGTATGAATCGATCTAAAGTTAATCAAGCTTCCAAGAGTTTGCTTCACAAACACATCATGCTAAATACTAATTCCACATCAGTCGCTGCTTCGAATCCCCATTGAGTCCTTCCAACCAACCACTATGTTTAATGTCAGAACATAAAGATAAATGCTTTTTACTTCCCATATAAAGCAAACAAAATGAAGATGAGCAATCTTGAATCAGCCATCAGAGCAGAATCTGGGGATAGTGTCCTCTCCCTCTCTCCCCCTCGAGACAAATGCATATATGTGTAGGCATGTGTATGTGTGCAGTACTTTTTAGATATATTACAGAATGAGAGGTACATCTGTGTGGCTTGTCAGAAGATGGTAGAGATGTTTGAAAAACTAGTCTACAGATGTTCTAGGGCCTAAATATTGCTCCTATGGAGACTGACAATTTCCAGCTGAGTGACCAAGAATACTGCTCAGAGGCACGAGTTTCTGGTAGACATCTAGTACAGATGGCAAGGAATGCTATTTCCTGTACTAGATTAATAGGCAACTTCAGGATAAAAAAATTGAAAAAAAAATCTTACTGGGGGTTAGAGAGAAAGCTCACCAGCTAAGAGCAAGTACAATTTTCTAGAGGACCCAGAATCCATACTGAGCAACTCATAATCCACTGTAACTATAGCTACCGGGGATACAATACCCTCTTCTGGCCTCTGGAAGAACACATGAGCCTATACATATGAACCCACATGTGTATATAATTAAAAACAAATAACTTCTTTTATTTTAATATTAAATTTCTTACATTTTTAACTAATCTAACACATCAGGATGAGATGATACCTTTAAACAACAAGTATAATAGTTGGCACACAGTAAAGACCTCAATGAGACTAGAACAAGAGTGACATCCCTGATATACAATCAGTCAAAGACCAAGACATGACACAGTCACACTGAAAATGGCCAAGGCTGAATGGTAGAGCCCTTGTGTAGCATGTGCAATGTCCTAGGTGTGGTCTAGGCCTACAAAAGAGGCAGAGGTGAGGGGTGATCAAAAAACACACTAGACGAACAAATCTCTCCCTTAATTACAATATACCCTCCATTTTCAATTAGTCATTAAAAACTGCACATATCCTAAAGTAACTAGATATGTAATATTCATTGTGTTCCCCACACATGAATAGGATACAGAGATCTGGGCCCCATCTTTGCTGAACTGTCTAAGTCTATTGAGTTTAAATGTGACAGAACACACATGAAAACTAACATCAAGCATTGCCAGCTGAGGTTAAGTCTGAGATTCATGGAAATAACAGAATGTCACAGCCCACAGGCTCCGCCTACTGTTCTTTACTTACCTCACAATAACCTGACATTTCGGTTTCTAAGTGTCCTTTGTGCAAATATATTTTTGAGAGCCTTGAATAACAGTCACAATGATGGTTGCATCCATTCACTGTGTGCCTATTATCTGTCAGGCCCTGCTGGGTCAAACTCTGCAGCCAGCTGGCCAGAAGCATTAATCACACACAAGAGGGCGTAAGTAGTAAGCCTTTCTTTGGAAATAAAATAATATACCTGCGACTCTGACATTTGCTTAAGTCATGCACTCAAAAGCTGACAGTGATATTACATTTGTTATTAAAGATTCTAAAAGCAGTCAACTCCTATAAGAGAGAGCACAGCACAGATGAACTACCTACCAACAACTTGGGCTTTCTGCTGACTCTGTGATTGCACCGGAACCAGCCTCTCACAGTGAAATCAGTTTATGCTGCGGATGAGAGTCTCGTGTTCTTGGGTGTAGCTAAAATGAAGCATTTGCCAAAACCTGCTAACATGGCTTATGTGAAGAGTAATGGGAGCAGGACCTGTACATGTACAGCATCAGACGGGTGACTCCAGTGAGGGAGAAAGCTAGCTACATGCACGCACATCGCAGGGGAAGCAGGATTAAATGCTGACACCCAAAGGTATGCAGGTTAAGTAACTGCAGCAGATGAAAATCTTTCAAAGCTGGATACATTTCGTGTTGAAAATTCCTTACATTCCATGACTAAATCCTAAAGGCCACAGGCATCCTTTGCAATCTCCGATTGTGCTGATGGTACAGAAAGGGAGCTGTACTCATTTGGTCCAGTTGTCAGCACAACCCCCAGACAGACTTCTGTTGCAGTCTTAAGGCTAAATAAAAGTGTCTGGGAAGCAATTCACACGTTTTCAAAGGAAAACTGACAACTGTGACCTTGAGCCCTTTCTAAAGGTTGTCCTGCTTTAAATTCTTAAAGGGGTCCTGCATCCGACTCCAAAGACCCAAGAGGAGCTTTTATTTTTATTTATTTATTTATTATTATTATTTTTTTATTTTTTTATTTTTTGGTTTTTCGAGACAGGGTTTCTCTGTGGTTTTGGAGCCTGTCCTGGAACTAGCTCTTGTAGACCAGGCTGGTCTCGAACTCACAGAGATCCGCCTGCCTCTCCCTCCCGAGTGCTGGGATTAAAGGCGTGCGCCACCACCGCTGGGCAATTTTTTTTTTTTTTATCTTTTAGGTGTGTGTGTGTGTGTGTGTGTTTGGGGGGGGGGGTTAATTGCACAGCAAATGACTGTAACATGATATATTAACAGTTCCCATGATAATTACTACCATTATTTATTGAGTACAAAGGTACTAGTCATTCTGTACTTAGTTTAGACTTAACCTATAATTTACATTTTGATTACAAATCCCTAAAACTGTAATGCCTTTTTGTAATTGATAATGTTCCATTTCTTAATCTAACATTCTGCTAAAATAAAAAAATAAAAATAAATAAATTAAATTAGAAGGAGGAGGAGAAGCAGCAGCAGCAGCAACATCAATGGGAGAAGTCAGAGGCTTGGTAAGGAAAGAGAAAACAAACACCTTGAAAGACAAGCATTCCTCCAACATACAACAGTGGCTCACCAAGAGTACTAGTGCTTGTCTGGGAGATGTCATTACAGAATACGGCCTTTAAACTGGAGCTACTGACAGATTTGGGGGCATGTAAGGCTGGGTACTGTCCCGTCAGAGAGAAGTGGAATTTAAGCTGTGCCCAGACAGCAGCTAATCTACCAGCCACACAGGCAGTCAGAATGCTTCCTTCACACTGCACCTGTGACTACACATCTGCCATGTGAACATATGGATGGACCTGAGTTCTGTTTACATGGCCCCAGTGATGTCTACCAGCCATCATGTATGACTGAGTAGGGTTCCTCACTACGTTTCACATTTGATTGAGAAGGAAGCAATTCTAAGGGCCAAATTTGACTGGGAGGTGGGGGGTAAATGCACTACCTATGTCTTCCAACTGTACATAGTGGAGGGAAGTATATGCAAACCTTAAATACCCCAAATGACACGTGTGTAAAACTGTTGCCCTTACGTCACACAGTCAAACCTTATTCTAGCACACTCTCCTCATAATGGACCATGGGAGTAGCTAGTGTGTCTCATTTAAATACTAAAGTCATATTATTCAGAAACAAGTTCTAACAATGACTTGTAATAAACTCTTTGCTGAAGTTACTAATACATATGCCTCTGGCATACTGATGAGACATAACTGCCTAAGAAGGATTTGGTACAAAACACCAGGAAACCAAGCCCATGCACCTTCAATCCTCCTTGCCCTGTCTTGTACCACTAAGAATTAATTAGATTAGCCATCCTCCAAAGAATGTACCTTGATATCAGAAAACTGACACCCTTGTATTTTACCTTTTAAACTTGACAGAATTTCCTATTTCCTATCTTATCTTCCAATGAAATGACAGCTAAGTGCAATTCCCACAGCCTCAAGAGTATTGAGACCAAGTCAACAAAATAGCTTTAATTAACAGATCAATCTGTGTTTTGGTTGATAGGACATTTACTCAAACCTGGTTTTAGAAGCCTGCGGAATTAACAATGTAAACAGATTGTTGGAGAGTACATTTTTCTCTATATAATATAGAGCATATCTGAATTTTATGGTCTTTCATATCTAGGCAGATTTTGGCAAGGACAGATGGCATAAGCCTCTATTTAACAATGAAGGATTAAAGGCGAAGGAAAAGAGGCAAGTTACTACTTAATCCTTTTTCACAAATAAGTACCATAAAGCTGTGAGGTCATTGACTATTTCATGTCTATAACCTGGAAGAAAGTGATCCTCACTCAGTAAATGTGTACCAGCAGCACCAGTACATACACAGATCCATTTCGGGTGTTATTCTAGTACCCAGAAAATGTGCACAGTGGGTCTTTTACCCAACAACCAGACTCCCACTATAAGACAGGAAACAGGAGAATGAGAAGAGCTCTTGAAATTTGTTCAAGTATCTGAACTTTGGGTTTATCTCACTCATTGATTTCCAGTCCCTACAAACAGAAAAATCACAGAGACTCACTCAGTCCACATAAATCTTCCATTAAGGATCAATTGTACAAGCCAAAGGAGCTCAGACTCTTTAACCTCTTGTCACTGTGCTCAGAATTCTTTTGACCCCATAGAGTAAACTGGCATGGCTTCCAAGATCAGCAGGATGTGGCATAGTTGGTGCCAACATACCAAAAGCATTCAAGCACCAGTGACTTTAACTGGAGGTCATTATTACCACCTCCTACCGTTTTTGTGACTCTTGGCTGCTGTTCTCTGAATGTCAGGAGCCTGTAAATTCTTCTGAATCACTCAACTTAGGGGTCAAGGTTGCTTAGGGGTTCTCTAAGTAACGTCTTGCCAACATGAAGGAAAACAGCTCCTTCTCAGAAGGAATCCGTTAAGAAGGATTCAGAAGCCCGGGACAATGATAGATTTGTTTGTTTGCCAAGTCTGTTTGAGGGTAATTTTCCTTTTTAAGCAGCAATCTGGATGACTAAGTTAAGAATAATGGAAAGTACAAGACGAATGCATGCAAAAGCACAAGAGAGGAGTTTTAAGATAAACAGAAATTTGTTTCCTTCCATTCAAGGTCCACTGCTCATTGCATCAGTTCAACTAGGAAGGCTGAAGAACGTGCTCACTCCCAGCGGGAAAGGCTGCTCTAGTGCCTTTGGGACCCGAACCAAATGACCCTGGGACCGTATTTCATCATTTTAAATACATCTAGGACTCTGCTTAGTAAATTTTAGATATGCTAATTCTGACAAGTTCATCTCGGTCTCAAAAATCTACAGCTCTTTAACTGCTTACCTTGTGAACTCATTTCTAAGGCCAGCTTATCCTTTCATATGCATTCTTAACACTCGATTTACACTCCACCCTTCAGGCTTTTTAATACCTGGAACCCTCCAATTAACATTCTCTTGTATTCTCCTTTCACACACATATACTCAAACCCTTTAAGTAAGCATTTGCTTAAATCACTCCTTCCCCTTATTCACAAGGGAAACACCCAATACTTGGTTTGCTAGACGCACACATCTATTGTGGTAACAGATGGCGCCATGTTTTAAGAGTTCCCACACATTTTCTAGAAAAAGGGAAAACAGCAAGTGGTACCTGCATATCTGTAATTGCTGCGCTTACAGGCTGGAGTCAGGACTGCACATTTGAGGCTAGCCTGAGCTACACTGCAAGATGCCCTAACAACCACAATAACAAACTAACAAAGAAAGAACCTGGTTCAGCAAGCCAGGTGGCCCCCACCTATAATCTCAGCATTTGAAGTTGAGACGGGAAAACTAAGAGTTCAAAGCCATCATCAGCTACCTGAGGTTCCATTAAAGCTCAGAAAGTTTCAAAATAAATAAATAAGGGAGGAAACAGGAGGCTGGCACTTGGGACGCTAAGGGAACAGGATCACCTGATGACCGAAGCCAGTACACACATTAGAACCTGTCTGAAAAAAAGGGAGAATGAATTATTTATTTAGCTTGTTTAATAGGGTCAGACACACTCTGGTAATTTTACATTTAGATGCCTGTCACAGTCAACACTGTACTTAAGCGGCTTGACAATCTCGGCTGTCCATTTTCCAGCCTCACCTCACATTTGAGAGCACACTGTTCTTTACTCTTGAAGAGTTGAAACAGCATCACCATCAATTAATACAGCACATACACAATAAACAAAGTAGTATAATAGATCAATGTCAGCGTGTACCAAATTAAATAATAGTTTCATTAGTATTTACTCAACTACCTCTGGCTTTTCATTTGAAAAAGAAAATAGAGAACAATGGCGAAAATTAAATTTTTATCAGTTTTCAGCTGTAGCTATTTATAAATGCTTACAGGGAAAGGTAACAATCTTAGCTCAATAATGCTTCCCATTCTCTCTGCAAAGTCGGCTTTGGGGTGTGGGGGTGCTCTAAGTGAATCTCCATCTAGTGGCCTATCACGTGGCAGGGCATAAACAGCCCACTCACTGAATGACATGCTGATAAGTTTCTTGGGTTAATTCTCAAAATTGTTTATGCCAGTTGAGTTTATTAATGAACTTTCAATTTTTTTATTACTACATTAATCTCCCTGTTTGCTACAGGTCTATTTTTAAATTATTGATATCATCTTGTTTTAATGTATGTAGATCATGTGTCTAAAATCTCACCCCCTTTTTTTAGGTTTTCTACTGGAATATAGTTTTAAATTATCACATTTTATTTGTGTGTGTGCATTTGTGTGCCATGGCATCATACATGTGGAGGTCAAAGGACAACCTATAGGTCTCTCCTTAAAGTGTGGGCACTAGGAATCGAACTTAGATTGTCGGTGTGGGTAGCAAGTGCCTTATCTGCTGAACCATCTCACCAGGTTATGCGCTTTCAATCTTGAAATTAAATATTATGTAAACAGGTGACACCAAATAAGTTGGTGAAACTTTTTAAAATGTTATTTGTCTGTGTCAAAATTAAGCAGATTATTTGAAGGACTTCATAAAGACGAATTATAAAATAAGTATTGAATCAAAGACAGTGAGCTAACTGAAAAGGGCTGGGAGAGAGCTGGGAGAGGTCTAGAAGGGCTCTGCACTGAGGCTAGTCACAGCATCTTTAACTCACCAAGTAAGAAGATGGGCATGGCTCCCTGGTAAAGCTATTGCTTAATTTAGCAGGTATCATGTTCTATTCACAGCGCCACTTGTCCCCATGCACTCATGCAGACACACAATGTATATGTACACACACTAGGACAAAAGAGAAAAACACAGAAGATTTAGCATTGGGAGTATGGTTTATGCAAAAAAAAAAAAAAAAAAAAAAACCAGAAAACTTTGTAAGGAGTTAGGCCTTGATCTAACATCAAATATTAGCATATAAAAAAGAGATCTTATAGAGACAGATATAGGTACAGATGTTAAAATCAAAAATAGAAAGCATGCATTTATAATTAGTTTTAACTTCTTTTGACAAAGAGACTACTGACAAAAATCAAATAGAAGCAGTTCTGTCTAGCTCAGGCCAGGCTAGAACTCACTACATAGGTCAAGCTACTTTCAAACATAGGATTTTCCTGGCTCAGCCTCCCAAGTGCTGGGATTACAAGTGTGAGCCACTGCTCCCAGCTTACATTAACTATTAACTTTTTAATTGTCCCATAAATCAGCTAAGGAGTTCTGAGGACAGAAAAGAAAAGAAAAGAAAAAAAAACTTGTTTCTTTTGGCTCCTAATTTGTGAAGATTTCCTAAACATCAAGCGGCAAAATGCAAAAATGTCTACAATACCAACCTTGCTTGAAATAAAAATCAATTTTCAGGGCAAGAACATTTCAGGACAGTATCAGTTAGGAATTCAGTGCCCCTACAATGGGAAGATCTTACCCAGGTGCCCCAGAAAAGTCACAGTGAACACTGTCGTGTCTGCCTGTTGTCCTGGCATTTGTGAGAGCTCAGAGTCGGCTTTACGAATGAGGGCACTGCCGTGAAGGTGCCGGGATTAATCTGCTCACTGTGTGGTAATATTTTCATCCAGATTAATGGTTCCTTGTTCCTGAGACCCATTTATTTCTGCCACTAGGGTCACATGTCATCACGCAGCCCTCCACAGACAGCACCGGCATTTTCTGTGCACGGATCACACAATGCAGGCACACTAGAGTCGTCAGAAGCAAACATTATATGGCAGTGTGGCACAAACACAGGCCAACAGAAAAGACTTGCTGAGCAAATTGCCTCTGTCGGGACCTCCTTGATAGGAAAAGTCAGGAATCTACTTAAATATTTATTATTAATTTCTCTGGCTAAGATTCATATATGCAAAACTACAAAATACATGGGTTTTTGGTGTCAGATGTCCAGAGCAACAAGCAGTGCAGTCTACAGGCAAGACATCTGTCCAGAACTTTGTTAGGTGGCAGTGAGGGTTGTCTTCTGATACTGGGGAGCTTGTACCTGATCTCCGGATCTTACCCCATGTCTCCAGCAGTCTCCCAGATGAAGGTGATTTCTAGGGCAGTCTTCCAGAACTGGGGAGTTCATACCCAACCCCACCCCGTGGCTCAAGTAGTCTCCCAGATGAAGGTGGTTTCTAGGGCTTTCCCTTTTCTCCTATTCAGTACAGCAGGTAAAGAAATAAGCCCACTGTTACTGAGTATAACACAAGAAGCTGTCCTACAAAAAAGAAATAGCATACCAACGATAGCCTTATGTTCAAATTTCTTGGAACAATTTCTTCTTCCAAATGTTATGTATTTACCAGAAGAAATGAATAATTAAAAAACTGAAAATAAGCAGTTTTTAAGGTACCAAATGTTTTTTTTACATTTTAAATTAAAATACAATTATATCACTTCCTCCTTCCCTGTCCTCCCTCCAGCCACATGCATGCCCCCTTCCAAGTTCTCCCTCTCTCCTAGCCGATAGCCTCTTTTTCTTTGATTATTATTACATAAATATTAATATATTTCAAAGTTATTATAAACTAATGCCAAAAGATAAAAACCGATCTAAATTACCTTTACTCCTAAAACTCTTTCTGTTATTTCATTTGGGAATTTAAAATAATTAGTCTAAAAATAGGCTAAGCACTTTTAGGGGGTTTCCACTGTGCTAAATGCTAGTGTCCAAGATCTCTACATTCTGACAGATGAAAGTTGGAATACTATGGGTCTATGGTGAATCACACGGCATTACCCATGTACGCTGAAGAAGACAGGTCTAATAATGAATGGAAGCATTCCTGAGGCTTATCTTGGGTGTGACATTCTAAGATTGCTAAAGATGAGAAAAACAAGATGTGTTGGGAGACAATGAGTTCTTCCTTATCCGTGCCCACAGGAGCCAGTGCAAGCAGAGAAGTTCATTTCCATTTGCTTGAGTTAACCTAGAAGTACAGACCTATAAATCACACCAAGGATTCTCTTGAACATGCTCCTGTTAACTGATGGCTTCTCCTTCTATTCTAATTACAAAAACAATGCATATTCATTAGAAAAATGGAACAGCAAAGAATATGGGATCAAGGAGAAGTCACGTGCGTCCCCAGGCCCAGAGTCAGGGCTGCTCACTATTGCTGCTGCTTCTACTCCGCCCTCCACTCTATTTTCCTGTATGCACCTGGCATTTGGAGTTGTAAAATTTTATATATCTTAACTTCATGTAAAAGAATAATTTAGCTGTCTTTACACTTCATTTTCCGTGGTTTAAAATTTTTAATCAGCCCTCCTCTACAAAACCTTAATAAATTCTTTGGGGAGTGGGGGTTCAGTCATCCCCAGAAGTAAACAATACGTGTGTCCAAATTTAAGTTGCCTCCAAGTATTAGAAAATCTACAATTTTCCATAGAAAAATGATTCCCTCAAAATGTTTTCCTTTTCTTTTCAAACTTTACATTTATTTGTTTGATTGTGTGGAGGTGGGTGGGGGCGGGTAACATATAGACCACAGTGCACATGTGAAGTTTAGAGAACAACCTGCAGGTGTGGCTCCCCTCCCTCCACCGTGTGGATTGTGGGAGACTGGGCTCAGGGTGCCAGCATCAAGCTCCTTTACACCCTTTTGGCCTGAGGTTGGTCTTTCGTTCACCTTCTTTATAGGTTCTTAAGACAAAGACAGAGTTGAGTGACGCAGTGTTGCATTTCTGTTGTTTACTTGCAAGCCATGATCAGACTCGCAGGGAACATTATAGAGCATATTTAATTTAGAAGAACACTCTGCTTCTTCCTTCTCATATTCATTAGGAACTCTCCAGGCACAAAAGTGTCTTTATTGTCACTGGAGCCACTTTTCCTTGTGATACTTTCCTGAGCTAATCATTTTCTCGTCCAGGTTGTCTGCCGTGTAGCACTTTTTAAAATTCATGAATGACACATTTACCATAAGCACCAATTCACTTAAATAGCAGGCCAGTTTACTGAACGTCCTGCAGGCACGTAATTGGGATCTCTATTCTCCACAGCAAAGACAACGTGTTGTTGTTTTATCTGTCCTTACAAAGGCTTGTTTATGATAATGCCCAACATATGTAGTTGTGAGAGAATGCCAAAATTACTAAATTTGCGTTAAATTTTTCTCCCTCTTTATCTGATTTTGCCAAGTAACTTCTTTAAACATCATAAGCAAGCATTCACGGAGGCCATTCTAATGTTCAAAATTAAGTAATTGAAAGATTACCCATAATATTAGAGCCTTTGTAAAATCCTGGTTCTATATATAATGGCTTCTTTTTTGAGCAATAATATCCCAGGGTGGAAAATCTCCATATTAAAGGTGACTAGACAGTGAGAAGAACACATTGGTACCCAAGAGGAATTTTCCTTGTAGTATGCTTTTGTTTATGATTTTGTTTACCTTTTCATCTTTGGGTTAACATGACTAAAAACTGCCACAACAAACACAGTTTGGAGTACATAAATCTGAATAATCTCTATCCAGTGTCACACATATCTGCAGTGTAAGAAATCTTCTGTTCTGTGCTGTCCAACATTCCAGTCTCCAAGCACCTATAGCTACCAAATACTTAGAAGGTGGCCCATGCTCCCAGGAACTTAATTTCCAACTAGCACTACATTGAAATGGTCACAAGTGATCAGAAGCAGTCCTGTCTGGTAGCTGATTAAGAAAGAATAAGATCTTCTTGTGCCTTTGTAACCCCAGCATCTGAGAGTAATGAGAATCTTTTTTTTAACGTTTATTAGGTGATAAAAATTTGTTTGAGATTCCCAACAAGGGAGGACTCTGTTCCTTAAGAAAGGTAGCAGGGGGTCACTGGAAACAGCAGGTTACACTGCAAATATGAAAATTTAAAATGCCATCAAAACCTAACCTCACTGCCAAACCAGGGCTGTCTGGGCTAGGAAGTCGGCTCAGGGTCAAGAGTACCAGCTGCTCTCACAGAGGAACGGGTGTGGTTCCCAGCACCCATGTGGCCACTCACAACTATCTGGAACTCAGTTTTCAGGGTCTGGTGCTCTATGGTTTCTGCAGGTACCAGGAATGTATATGTTGCACATATATGTATACAGGCAAAACACTCATATACATAAAGCAAAAATACGTCACTGTTATTGTAAGAGAGGGAACTCTTAAAAGCTGAGCCCACCTCTCTGGATACCACCCTCAGCATCTGTGTAAACATGAAAAACATCCAGGAGACTATTGCCGGTTTCTAAACTATTCTATGAGTTTGTGCAAGTGCTCAGTCCTTGGGAGCACAAAAATCATAAAAACCAGAAATGCGGGATTTTAAAGTCCTATTTCTTGTAAGAATCCCAGCAAGGAATCTTGTTTAACTTAACAAACATTGTCACAATTTGATGTACCAATACATTTTATCACTGGGGAAAACACCTCACAGATGTGTAACAAGAAACGGGGTAAATTAAAATACAAAATTCTGATCTCACACAAAATTCTGCAAAAACTTCAGGGCATAGTCACCCCATGGCTCTGAAACAAACGAATAATGCTTGCAAGTACACACTACACACGAAAGAAACCCACCTGCCTCACTCACATGACACTTCTCTCCTCATGAACATCCGATGAGTTTCCCTTGTCCACCTCATTGCCAATAAGAAAAGGCAGCATTGCTTCTGATCAGAGTTCTGACTCTAATGTGCGAAGACAGGAAAGGCATGCACAAGCCTAAGCTACACTGCATAATTCTAAACCACTGCCACAGAAAAAAAACACATCACATTCTCCATACCTTTTTATTTTGGGGGCAACAAACCTGTTGCTTAAGACTTAGATCTTAGGTGATGTGAGATTTCCCCTCTGTATGCTGTAAATATGTTTTATTACCACTAGTTTATGAATGAAGCTGTTTTGGCCAAGGCAGAAAATCTGAACAGAGATATAGAGAGAGAGTAGGCGGAGTCAAGGAGATGTCATGTAGCTGTCTAAAGAGACAGACACCAGAACCTTACTTGGTAAGCCACAGCCTTGTGGCCATACACAAATTAATAGAAATGGGTTAATCAAGATATAAGAGTTAGCCAGAAATATGCCTAAGTATTGGCCAAGCAGTGATGTAATTAATATAGTTTGTGTGATTATTTGAGTCTATCAGCTGGGAAACAAAAGAGCAGTCTCTGACTACACTTAGGATGTGACTTATGCTGTCTGAAGCATCCTACATGCAAAGATCTACCTGTTGGTCTCCTGGCCCTCATCTCCTTTAAGTGCTCCTGATCCATGCAGACACATGGCTGTCATTAATCTGTTAGAACTAAGTAAGTTCTTGTTACCTCAAACAGAATGATAGGAATAAAGATTCTGTCTTCAGACAAGTACAGGTAAGGTTCTGGTCTACTGATCCAGTAAAGTGTTTCTTCTAGTTCTCATGTCGTAAGGAGGAAGATTCGGGTTTACAGAGTGATACATGTTGACCAGACCTTGTAGCAGCTACTGTGGATGTGTGTAAACCCCCAAACTCTTATCCTGAAGTCTTTACCAATGTGATGGTACTTACAATAGGACCTTAGGAAATAAACTAGGAAAGATAAGGTCCTGGGGGTAGAGGCCTCATGGGGGAATATTAGTGTCCTAATAAGATATATCAGACAGTTGGCTTCATCTCCCCACCTGGGTGTGCCTGTGCCCAAAGAAGAGGTCATATGCTCAGAAAGAAAGATGGTAGCTGCCCATAGCTAAGGAAATGAGACTCAGAATGAAGCAGAACATTCCAGCACTCTGATCTTCGATGTCTCAGCCACTAGACTGTAAGAAATAATCTTCTGATCTGGGTGGTGGTGGGGAACACCTTTAATCCCAGCACTTGGAAGGCAGAGGCAGGCAGATCTCTGTGAGTTCGAGGCCAGCCTGGTCTATAAGAGCTAGTTCCAGGACAGGCTCCAAAGCTACAGAGAAATCCTGTCTTAAAAAACCAAAAAAGAATGAATGAAAAAAAGAAAGAAAGAAAGAAGGAAGGAAGGAAGGAAGGAAGGAAGGAAGGAAGGAAAGAAAGAAAGAAAGAAAGAAAGAAAGAAAGAAAGAAAGAAAGAAAGAAAGAAAGAAGATTCTGTTGTTTAAGTTAAACAGCCTATAGTATTTGGCTATAGCATTTCAAGCAGACCAATATAATTGAACCCACAACTTGGGGTTTATCGTTGTTCATCTTGACTCCTACATATGAAACTCTGAAGGAAAACCAGAAGCACCAACAGTCAATGCCTAATGGTAAGAGAACTTGGCTATGAAACAATCCAGCAGGAACTACTAACAATTAAACATATACTTAAAATTACAAAACACTTCACTTCCCTAATGAATATTAAGTCACGGACCAAATACAGGCTGCTATTGAAAACAATTTTAAATGGTAAAGTAAATGAAGCATGACACATAACCAATAAACCCAAGGAAAGGTAGGTTTCTTCCTCTTCGGGAAAGAGGAAGAACACTCTGGAAACATATGAGTTGGGGAGGACTAAGGTATACCAGAAATGAGATTCACATAGTAAGCACAGAACAACTGTTACCTCTTTCAGATGCTTATTTAATAACTAATTAAATATGAATAGTAATAATAATGATGATTATGAATTGTAGGGTTTCTGTCATGTACAAAAATAAAATATAGAAGAAAAGTAGCACATAAGCTAGGGAAAAACACAAGTATACAAATGTAAGGTATTGCACTACACACTCATTTGTAGACAGACTTAGTAACCTGAAGATATGTATAATACGTTCTAAAACATTTACTGCCGATAATCCATCATAAAAGATGGATCCTAAACTATATTCAGTACAAAGAGAATAAAAAGGTAGAAAAAAAGAGCAAACAACATGTGAAACAAGAGAAAAACAAAGATGATTTGATTCTCTTAATTACACATTAAAAGTAAATGGTCTAAATACCCTTAAAAATGCAGAGATTGTCATACTAAAAAAATCAAAACACAAGATCCAATGGTTCACTTACTACAAGGAAGCAACATTAAATATAAAAACAAATAGGTTAAAAGTAAAAACATGGGAAGAGATGTGCCCACACTACAATCTAGGTCAAATGCTTCCCTCAAGCACACAGTCTTGTACCTGTAGTCTCTCACATGGAAAACACTGCCAATGAATTCCCATGCTACTGATTAAAAAGAACCAAGGAAATGTCCTTTTGAAGTTTGTAACATATAAAATTACCACTGAAGGTATAATTCATTGTTACAAACATCCCTTAGTAGAATCATATAATGTATTCTTCACAGAATTCACTGCCAAGAAAATGTCTGTATTCCATGTGAATTCATGTGCTTTCCTTAATCAGATAAGCATTACCCAAGCCAAAGTTTTCCTTTTATGTCTTTGGCTAACCAACAGAAAACTCAAAGCTAAATTCAGTGCCAAAATCTAAGAATAAATCCACCCAGGCACTGAGCAGGATTCTCATTCTCTTCTTTAATTGGTTTTTGACCTTTTCTAAAATTATTTTACTTGTACTGTAATATTGGGCACTATTTTGAACTCTTTTTTTCCCAAAGACTTGGGCTTTATAAAAGAAAGAATCAGACATGAGCACTTGCTTCAGTGCTTACAAGATGTGTGACCTACATCACCAAAGTTGCATAATTGCTCTCTAGTCCCATTTTACACCATACATTAACAATAACAGTGGTTACTTTGCCTTGCTCTCAAGAATGATGGCAAAATGTGAATGTCTGGAAATTTACCATTTAACAAAGCTAAGCAAATCTTAAATGAAGTTAAAGAATTATCAGACTCAACACGAATATATTCTTTAACTAAAACTTAATTTTCTGATATGTTCATTCAAGGCTATTTTTCCTGTCTTCACAGAACAACACTAAGTCAGATAAAGACCTGGTGAAACAAGGTAGATCTGCAGTCTGTTCTGAGGAAGAAGTAATAGAGGACAAGCTAGACTCATATATTCCAACTCTGGGTGCAGAACAGAGAACAAGGGAAGCCGTGCCACTCTTAGATGAGTGGGGATGAAAGAGGCATGACCCCTACCAGGCCTGACATCGCAGAGGTATTAAAGATGGGCCCCAAAGGCTTGTGAATTCAGGTATGCACTTGCTATTCCTTTGATTGTCAATTAACATTTCTGCATAGGAGGAAAGAAAGGGAACAAGGGGACAAGGACATAAATTGCTCTGATATTTAATCAAATGCAGAGTTGCCCTTGAGCAAATCTACTGCAGCACTAGGCATTCTGCTCAAAGCAAGGAAGACTCTCTGGCCTCAGGCAGAGCTTTAGTTGTGAGGATCACCTGTATGTCAGCACTCGAGTGGTCAGAAGTAACTGCAGTCTGGTTTGCACAAGACCAAAATGACTGCTGTCTTCTCTGTTAGTCAGCAGAGAGCTAAACAGAAGCACAATTCAGATGGGACATGGACGGCTCAACAAGGATACGGTCAATCAAAGGGGATGATTCTTAGTGAGAAATGGAAGGTTCAAGGTTCAGGAACAAGAAGTAGTACAAAAAATAGGCTAGTGGTTCCTATGCATTGTGGGGTATCTGAATTATCCATGCAACTTGCTAAAAATTCCAAGTTCAAACTTCATTTCCAACAAGCTACACGTGTGTGTGTGTGTGTGTGTGCGCGCGCGCGCGCACGCGAACTATCAGTGTTAATATTAGGATTCTGTATGAACAAATGAAAACAAAAATGAGTGGCTTTAAGTGAAATTCTGTGCGATTGAACTTGACTAGGAGGAGTCCAGACCAGGCCTTACTCATTTAAACGTCAACCCAATAGTGGGGTATTCCCTAGCTCTGCATAGGAAAAAGATGAGCCACCATCTCTAAAGCAAGAGGCACCCCTGTGACCAGATTATGACTTCTAAATAACACTTCCCGGGCTGGAGAGATGGCTCAGTGGTTAAGAGCACTGACTGCTCTTCCAGAGGTCCTGAGTTCAATTCCCAGCAACCACCTTTAATGAGATCTGGTGCCCTCTTTTGGCCTACAGGCAGGATGATAGATAGATAGATAGATAGATAGATAGATAGATAGATAGATAGATAGATTTAAAAAAATAACACTTCCCACTAAAAGATATGAGTTCCTAGGAGAAAATAACTGGTTCCAGGCCCAAAGCAAGATGAAGACAAAAGACACTTCATAAGACAGGCAATATCAGAGGAGAAGGCTATAAACACCTTTGCAGCACTGCTAAAAATGTCTTAAAAATTAATGTGAAGTGGTACCTACAGCCAAAATTAGGATAATTTGAGCATCAATATGGATAAAAGTTGCAATGGGTTGAAGCACAGCAATATTTAAAACCCTGCATTTAGAACACAGAAGCTTTCTGTGTCAGCTGGTAATCACCCACAGGCTAAAAATATTTTGGAGTTGGGTGATGTTGGCGCACATCTTTAATACATGCACTTGGGAGGCTGAGGCAGGAAGAACTCTGTAGTTCAAGGCCAACCTGCTCTACAGAACGAGGTCCAGGACAGCTAGAACTGTTACACAGAAAAACCCTGTCTTGAAAAATCAAAAAATGAACAAACAACCCCTTCCACCCAAAAAATAAATAAAAATATTTGAAGGGAAAAATGTATGTGTACTGAACATGTCTAGACTTTTTTCTTGTTATTATTCCACAAACACAACATAACAATTATTTTCATAGCACTTATATTGTGTTGAGTATTATAATAGCTTGAAGTGCACAGAAGGGTCCAGAATAGGTTATATGCAAACACTTTAACAAAGGGGATCTAGGCACCTAGGGTTTTTATCTAGGAATGCTGGTACCCAATTCCAAGTGGCTATGTAGGGAAAGAATACATTCTACTAAAACAAAGCAAAATACAGACTCCACGATTTCCTCTGGTGGGTTACAGAGAACCAACTAATCTTGAAAACCAGTAACTCAACGTATAGAATCACATCTGTGCCTTTGGGTCCAGGCCACATCTAAAATCACACAGTCAGGGCTCTTGCCCTTCATGATGAGGTGATGGCAGAGCAAAATCCTCAACATTTTTTCCCTCCCAACTAAAACAATGAATCTAAGCAATGACCTTCAAACAGTGACTTACCCCATCCATGCAAAGATGTACCCGTGGTATGCTATGTGTGGAATAATATTCTGGCTTTTCACAAACCCATTTCCCAAAAAATAAAATGAAAATTAAATCTGAATCTGATCCATATTGAGTTGCAGAAAATGAAGACATGAAGAAATACGCTGAACAGCTTTGCAAGGACACAGTCAGAGAACCTACAATGCTGTGGGACATTTCTACAATTCCTCTTTCTTCAACAAATACATTTGAGGGGGGAAAGGGAGATGGTGGGGAAATTATGAGTTAAAAAGACTTGACATTCTTACCAGTACCTAAAATTCATGGACTTTATTTGGCTCTTCATTCACTCAAACAAAAATATGCTTTCAGAACAATAACTTTAAAATAACTATAAAAAATTTACATGTTGGCTAGACATTGTTGGCATGAATGGAAATTGTGTTTATTTAGGTATGAAAATAGAACTGTAGTCACCTTGTATAAAGAGTCTCTGTCTTTTAGAGATATATACTGAAATCCTTATGGATGAGATGAGATAAGGTCTACAGTTTTCTGTAACATGACCTGTGGTAGGTGAACGGGTGATATTCTAGATGAAATAACACTGAGCGTGAGTTAATAATTGTTGAAGTTGAGTGATGGGAACATGAGGGTTCAATATACAAGTCCCTCTGCTTTTGTATGTTTGACATTTTCCACAATAAGAAATTTTAAAATGTCAAAAGTAAAAACAAACAAAAAACACACAACTATAGCATTGAAGTTCAACTCTGGGTTATCTTTGGAAAGGAAAGAAAAGCAGCAATTTGAAGAGGCCAGGAGGGAGAATTTTGGGGTGCTGGCAAAGTTCTATTTCTTGTTTTGAGTAATGGTCACTTGTGTGTTTACTTTGTGATGTTTTTCTTATTGAGCTATATGTTTATATATCATGTGCTTTTTGGTGTTATGCTTCAATCAAAATCTCTTCCTGAATATGCAGAGATCTAGACTACAACTCGGCAACAAAGGGATTTATTCAACAAGACTGGAGTCTTTAACACTTCATAATGTAGAATATTCACATCAGAAATGTACGGACTTTGAGCAAGAGAAAGAACGTCACAAAAATTGGAATTTTTAATCTTATGAAAGGTAGTAAGGGGTGAAATGGAAAACAGGACCCAAATCTACATCAGGATATCAGGATATGAAGTATAGAGGCTGGGGAATAGTAACACCAGTGGTAAACACTTATGGAGCACCTATCACGTGCTAGTTGAGTTAACAGATGGTTACAAATTCCTTTAACTAGTCTTCTAATTCGCCTCTCTCACTTGCTCTCTTTTCCTCCACCCTTTAAATTTTGAGAAAGTGTGTCTTCTTGGCTGGCCTAGAACTCACTATTTAAACTAGGTTGGTTTGAACTTACAGAGATCTTCCTGCCTCTGCCTCCTGGGTACTGGAATAAAAAGCATGAACCATGATATCCTGGCTAATTTTTCTTTTGTGACTCTTCCTTAAAGTATTACACTCATACTTATTTGTAGGTATTTACATATAGTATAAAGATAAAGCTACTTGGATTTTTAATGACTTCAATGAAAATATAATTTAAAAAATACTTCAAGATATTTTGAGCAGAGAAAAGTGAACTGAAAGGCTGTATCTCTCATTATTAAGAAATGAATTCATTCTTGAAACTGAATCCCAGTTCACCCAGAAATTTTAGGCCAGTACATGAGAATGTCATCTTTTGGTGTCTTAGTTTTAAGTCTTTATTTTTTTTTAAGTATTACCAACTCAGTAGTATGAAGACATAAAAAAAAACTAGGGCTTGTAGCTGAGTACCTGGCATATAATACTTGTTCATTTAGTATTATCAGTTTATAAGGATCCTTGTACAATGCCTACCTTGTTAACATTTCTAAATATTCCTCTAAAGGAGATAGGAGGAAAATCACAAAATTAGAGGATTCTTAAAAAATGAGAATATAAAATATGAGGGTTCTCAAAAAAAATGAAAATTTCAACCAAGAGGGAGAAAAAAAATAAAGCTTTTGGCCATAGCGCAATTGGGTGGTTGGGAACTTAAAGACCAATAAACAACAGCTCGAATCAAAACCCAATTCTGTAAATTCAAGTTGCTATTGTCATTTCATATAGGTCTCTAAAGTGAACACTTACATGCCAAGGCAAACTTAGAGGAAATTATTCAGTGGCCATACACCATTAGTTAAAAACCAAGTCATATGGTATAAACCCCACGGGAAAGCCACCTAAAGCAGACAGCCATGAAATACTCAGCAGGTCTGACTTAACAGACACCACTTCCTGCAGTAGGAAGTACCACGTAGATGCTGGGGATCCCATTGGGGGATTCCTGAGGACACATAGGTGGCCCTGGCCTTGCCTGGAGAACCCAGTTTTTCAGAGCCCCGGGGACTTTTAAGGTATGTGGTATATTTTGACAACAGCATGTTTTAAGTCATTTGTCATCAGCAAACTTTAGACAAGGTTAATGAAAGTTCTGTCACTTTAATGTCTAGCCGGCTTTAAATTACAAATGTCATGTGCCATGACTAAAGAAAGGGCACTAGAATAATACCATAAACCATCATCTCCAGGGACACACAGGTAATTGCATAGCTCATTAAAAAACTGTTTTAATTATTAATTGACCGTGTCAGAGTTGTCCTTTGAAGTCAATTTCAATTTTTTTCCCTTGCAAGCATTATGATTCCAAGCTGACCTACAGAACTTTGTGTACCACCAAAACCACTGTGCCTGGAAGAAAGCTCTCCAACGCCTGGGAGGATTTCCAAGCCATTTGCAAACAAGATGCTATTTGGGAAGAAGAAAATGAGAGAATGTTTCCAGAGAGGTGGTCTGGTTCTCAAAGTGAGAAACCACAAAACAACTAATAAGGGAATAAAAAAAATTACCCAGGGCTAAAATATTCCTTTCCATAATGATTAAAAACAAAGATTAAGACTGCAAGAAAACGTGGTGCCATCTGATCAGAAGTCAGCTAAAATTACATATTTGATAAATCTTATTTTTAATGAATAAATATTCAAGAAACAAACTACCTATAATCACTGAAACAGAAAGCCAGCATTCAGAACGGGTAGGCACAACAGTTCATACACCTAAATCTAGCCCAGAGTTCCACTCTTCAGGAGATTAACATTAACCAGCATTCTCATGGTTTTAAAATAAATTTAGAAACTGCCTTACAAAGTACACCCATTCTGCAAACATGGGACAATGACAAGCCTAAATGAGAAAGAGCCAAACATCCATAACGTCAGATGACAGAGTTCCCACTGATTGATTAACAAACTGAACTTTCACTACTAACAAATCCCTCAAAATCTGGAGCTGATGAATTAATCCAGTTCTTGGTGAGCACTCTCTAGAAGACACTGCCAGCCTCAAGTATGACTGATTCATCATACAGTTAACATTTGAGGGGCCAGGCCTAGTAGTCTGTCTGGAGCAAGAGCCCTCTCGCAGCACAGCAGAAACATCAGAGGACACATGTGTTAGGAGTTGAGAGCAATAACGAGGCTGATCTTAGACTACTTCTTTCAACACAATCACTGACAGTAAATCTGTGTACCAAGTGTTCAGGGCCAACAAGTCCGGATCCAAACCCAGGGTCAGGTCAATTTATGAACTCCATGATTGTTAATGACCCCGCAGGGAGACTCAGACTGGAGAACTGACAACATCCTTGGGACTAACAAATCATCACAGATCATCTCCCAGAATGTGAAAATGAGATAAGTCTATTCCACTGTCTTGTCACACCTTGAGAATTAAACAGCAACTACTAACTGTTACCAGAAATTACTCTCACTGGACTCTGAACTCCGGACTCTCCTTTATCCCATCAAGCAGAGATAGGGAGATAATAAAAATAGAAGCATTCGTTGCGTTCACACTTCCTGTATTATGAGGAACTGAACAAGCAAGAAGAAAAGGCAAATTAGCCAAGAGATGTAAATATAAGAGCATATACACAGTTAAGAAAATTCTAACATAGTAAGTGGCGTCAACAGAATAAGACTCACAGTCAAAAGCCAACAGAACCACCTGCTTTTGGACAGCTCATGAGCTAAGGATAGTTTCCCATTTCTGAATAGTTGAAAAATAATTTTAAGAATAATATATCACAACACATGAAAATCCTATGCCATTCAAATCTCAATGTCTATAAATAAAGTTTTATTGGAACACAGCCACGCTCGTTCGTTTACATATTGTCTACAGCAGCTTTCACACCACAACAGCAGAGTTGAAGAGCTGTGAAAGAGACCGTATGGCCATAAAGCCTAACATATTTACTATCTTGCCCTTTATAGAAAAAGTGTGCCAATCTGGGGTGAGATGACACCTAATTTCCAAACCTTCGATGGCACATTCAGTGAGCTAGCTCCATCTCCCTTCCTTCAAGCAATGCTGATACTTAATAATTCAAAGACTTCCCCAAAGAGGAGACTTTTGCAATAAATGATAAATATCTTTAGCTGGAGGGTACAGCGTGAACATTCCCAAATTGATGGCAAAGTTCTGTCCCTGGTATACACATGTAAGTGCAATGCAATATGCAATATTCTAATTCAATTGAAGAAGGACTGCACAAGCCATGTTTCGATTAGCCAGATCTTATTTGATTTAGCAGAAGTAATGAATGCTGAATCAGGTTAGGGTTGCTAAGCCTATCTGGCTTTAGCAATCTACTGAAATTAGGATAATAAAACCCAAGTTATGTACTATTGAAGACATTTAAAAATAAAACATGTTTATCTTCAATTAAAATGCCCACAATCCTGACAATTAACTTATTCCTTCTTACAGAAAGGTTACATTGAGGAAAACAGCACACCAACAAAGAAAGCCAGTCCTACATGGGGACAGTGATGTTACATTTTAGAGGACCTAAAATAGCCAGGTTTGTCTGTGATGCCAACATTTCACACATTTGGGGGAAGGGAGACAACAGGCAAAATAAAGACGCTCAAAATATTCTCTAACTGGCAAATGCTGCACTAGATTTTTTGGATCCAATAAAGTTGAACTCCCTCCCTCGAGTAGGAAGGGGAAACTGTGTGGGTACACAACATTATTTACTTATTGGCATCACTGGGGGACCAGGTGGTCACTGCCTCTATCAACGTCACCTTTTGCGACTGACAGTGAGATTATGGCTCATTTCATTCTCCAGGCTTTATGAGGCTATTGACATAAACATACAAGATACAACTCCACTGTGAAACTATTTTGGTATGTATGTCATAAAATACAGTTTACGTAATACTATTTATTTAAGGTGCCAATTAATTTTACAATGAAAATATTTAAAAATTGTAGTCCCTACCTCCCCTTGCAGTATAAGCTATATATTGAAATCCAACAGATTTGTAGCAGGTGGATGGAATGGGAAGGGCCTACAGGAAGTTGCCTATGGCAATGCCGGGTTTCGACTATGATTCTTGGGGCTCAGTAGCTCCTCCCTATTCAAAGTCAAAAGGAGCCAAGCAGCCTTATACTCAAAAAGAAAGGCAGGCAGCTTGCCTAGTTCCCCATTTCCCATGATTTGGAAGATGTATAGTAAATTTGGCAATTAAGCCAGACAGGAAACCAAGAAGAATATAATCACGGTAAGGAAGTATAAAAGGGTCCGCTGGCAGCTAAAGAGAAGTTAGCTCAAAACTGAACTTCAATGGCTTCAGTGCTCAACTCCAGCAAGTCACATCCCTCATGTGTCAGTCCCAATTATTCTCTTAAAAGTGCAACTGTGTGCGATCCTCAAAATATTACACCATCCATCAGCATAAGTGGGCCCATTAAACAATCTCAGGGTATGCCATCCAGCTGAGTGAAAACACAAGCCTAATGATTATATGAAATGGGAACCAAATGATTTAAGGGCAAAGAGACTTTCTAAATTTATCTTTAGGCAAACAATATTTTTAAAGACTTTATTTTCTACCACCATAATAAATTAGTTGAAGGAAGTATTGAATCCCATGACAATGTCAAAGCAGGACGTGGTGGTATATGACATACAGTCTTAGCACTTGGGAGATGGAGGCAGAAGGCTCAGTAGTTCAAGATCAACCTTGGCTGCATAGAGTTCAAGTCTAGCCTGGGCTCATTAGAGACGACTAAGAAATTAATCTGAAAAGATTATGGGTTTTTTGGGGGGGCAGGCAATTTAAAGGAGTGAGACTCCTTAGAGGTAATTAATTAAATAGAGGACTGTAACGAGGGTCTCTGAATCCATTTAGCATTAGATGGTGACTTGAATAGCATCCACATATATTGGAAACATTACCTTCAAAGTTTAAGATAATCTAAACTGCATTTAATGGCCCAGTAAAAGAGCTTGTTGTGCAAGCATGAGGACCTGAGTTCAAATCCCTATGATTCACATAAAAAGCCTAATATGGCCTCTTGCGCCTATAACATCAGTGCTGTCAGGAACAGAGAGGAGAGTTAATGAGGCTTGCTGACTACTAGCCAATCTCCAGGTTCAGAGAGACACTGCCTCAAGACAATAAAGTAGAGAGAGACAGAGCAAGACACCAACATCTTTCTCTGGCCTCCAAGGAATAGGAGAGGAATAGGATTCAACATACAGATGTGTATATACACACACACACGCACACACACACTTAGTAATTGCTGGGAACTCTTATGAAACTTTTCAAAAATCAAAACTGAACGTACAGCTCCCAGAAGTGCTAAGAGACTCTCTTTTATCCAAGCCTTCCAAGGAGGTGGCAACACTTTCAGAACGGTGAGAAATGCAATTCCAGAGGCAAATCACAGACTATAAATACCACTTGCAGTGGCAGTCCTCCAATCACTGAGAACTAACATCAGTATAGCAGACTGCTCGGGAAACGCACACAGTTAATTCACTAATTACTGAAAACCAGTAGCATGTACCAAAGAAAGCGCAGAGCGAACCCAGAGGACCCAGCTTCTTGTCTTTAGCTCTAATTGTCACTAAGCTATCTATTTGACCTTGAGAAGGTCACTCAACTGTTCAGTGCTTCTGTTGGTTTTTTTTTTTTTTTTTTTTTTTTTGGTCCTTTCCCTTAGTGTTGTCTTGACACAGGGTTTCACTGTGTAGTCTAGAATGCTTTGGAACTTCCCATGTAGCCTAGGATGGCCTCAAACTTATAGCAATCCTCCTGCCTCAGCCTCCCCAGTGCAGAGTTGAGCCACCACAACTATCTTGCACTTGTATTTTCTTATGTGAAACTGAGGAACACCTTCCTCACTAGTGTTATAAAGATTAAAGAAAAAAACATAAGCTACTGAAAATAGGGCTTGATACATGGAGTACATAATGAATTTATCCCTACTCCTCCCATAATTGTACAATGTTCATCAAACCTCGACAATGTGCAAAAGCACGCTAGGACAGTGTTTCTAATGCAATACATGTGAGGGGATTTCAAATGGCGCATAAATAAGCTTCATAAATTTTAATAATTGGGATTTTAATCTCAATACATATAAAAAGATACAGCCCAACAAATCTGTGATTTCACAGCCAACACTGATTTAGATAAGGTTGAGTGGAAAAAATAAACTTAAAAGAGATATAGTCTGTAAATGATATTGGAAACAGAAAGATGTTCTGAAAATATGAAAGGCTAAAGATGGGGTGTCTGCCCCTCAAAAAGCTGGAGGCCCAAGCGCTGTATGGATCAGGAGTAAACAGCTCAGGCAAGGAGCGCAGAAGGTTATGTGTCAGTCCAGAAAC
This sequence comes from Chionomys nivalis, assembly GCF_950005125.1. NCBI lineage: Eukaryota > Metazoa > Chordata > Mammalia > Rodentia > Cricetidae > Chionomys > Chionomys nivalis. Next base: position 46,563,175 of record NC_080089.1, on the reverse strand, counting down.
GTGGTGTTAGGTACCACTCCTCTTGGCTCTTTCAACATGTATCACATATAAAAGCTCTTTTAAAGTAAATGAGTTTAGCAATTGTCGTGCTGAGTGTGTCATAAGCTGATTTGGAAGTCCTTGTGCGGTAGCATGTTAGGGATTTGTATGTTAAATCTTTTCTTTGAATTATCCAGGAAATCATTATTTTCTCGCCTTCATTTTCTTTACAGGAAACTGAGAAAACAAAGGTCTCTGCTGGTTTTACAGCCAAATCACTGAAGACTCTTGGAGCAAGACACGGAACAATCTACTTAAAACTATAAGATCCAGGACAGCTAAATGGCTTTAGATTGCAGTGAGTACCATCCTGAGAGACCTTGCATGTGACAGGAATAAGCTGAATTTGCATTTGAAAATAGAGCAGAGCAAAGCAACACTCCCTTTCAAGGGAGATTGGTAGCAAAATAGCAAAGGAAGAAAAAGGCTTTGTATGTATTCCCTGGGAAAAACACTGGTGCCTTGAAGAAGCCCACAGAGGCAGGTCCGTCTTCACAACCTGGTGCATCTTAAGACAAAACGGGCCTCTTATCGCCTCAAAAGCCATGCAGTACACTAACTTCTGCTTTTTTAATCTCCCTCAGAGTGGCCATCTGTGTGGTTCCCTCAACACATTTTAGCAGTACACCTGTCTCGTGTCAACATTCTTCTATATATAGTACGAGTTTAAAAGTGAATAGCAAAATGCTACAAAAAAAAAAAAAATACAAACCACATGGAAAGGACCCAATGCCCAGCAAGCAAAGGGCAGAGAGGTTGGGGCTAGGGGGTTTGAAGGATATACAATTCAAAGGAAGAAAACAGAATAAGAAAGTGGATACTGCAGTGACACAGCGGCCTTGCTTCTTCATATGAGGTGAGAGCTTGTTAATGGCTCATTGGGTTCCTCTGTTAGCTAATAGGCAAGACGAATATAGCTTCAAGACCATATCCCAAGATCACTCTGTCATATTGACATCCATTCTGACCATGGCTACTGCATCGATTTCTTTAGAAGCTTTGCTTTTCAGCTACCTCTGGATCACACTTAGAGCGGAGCTCACCTGCATAAGGCTAAGTAGAGATCTGGAGGAACTAAGCTATTAACTGCTTATCCCGCCATTAGCTTAGAAAAAGCACAGGATGTAAAAAGCATCTATAAAGACAGGACTGGGGTTTAATGGCATTTCTAAGAGTTCCTCAGATGGGAATACTTGATATAGTAAAGAAATTCTACTTTCTTTAAAGGCAGTGGTTGAATCTAGGCTGTGGACTTTTACCCTGGCTTTTTTGGTTTTTTACTTGATTGTCTACCACTGTCTTTAGTTACACTTGGCAACAAGAGACAACAGCAAAGACTTTAAACAAAAGGAGCATGCTAAAAGTTCAGGAGACCCATGTTTCCTGAATGGACTGGAGGACAGATTCTACAAATCCAGCAACAGATCCACATGGAGAAACACAAACCCCAGGGTCATTGCCACTAAAGCAGCAGACCAGCACAATGAACGCAGCCATCGATATGGCTATTCTACCTTGACTTTTGAATGTCAAAAATAATATGGACAGAATTGACTAAGCAGTCTCCAAGGTACTGCCTTTAAAATTTTTAACTTTATGGCCATTAAATATTGAACAGATAATTAGATTTATCCCCTTCAGTGCTTTATGGATGTACAAAGTACCTACCTTCTCCTGTTTTATTCAAATTAATGGCGCTCTTTTAAAGTGCCTGCCCTGAGTGCATACTATAGCAAGCTCATGACAAGGAGGTTTTATATTCTGCTTACCAACTCTTTCCACTACTTGCCATGAGAGGGCAAAAAACACACCAGAGCCCGCGTTGACAGTTAAGGGCAAATTCATTGAGAGTTGCTCTTAAACCTGGAGTCACTCCCCCTCACCCCCCCACACCCCGCCCCCCAGGTCCAGCTCACAGTGTGATCTGGCAGCCTATTAGCTTATCGCAGAAAAGCACAATCAGAATCCATTTATCCTGTTGCTAATTACAACATTTCAAAATGCTCTTTACAACCGGGTAGCTTACTGCTGCATTTGAAAATTGAGTCTGGAGAACACAGGCATTCCCATGCACCTCTAGAGGATTAGCCAGATGCAAGCTGGGGCTGCGCAATGGACAGGGAGAAAATACAGCCGTGGAAAGGCTGCGCAATCCAGGGCAGTGATGAGGTATTTCCGTCAAGTGTGACTAACACCTACAAACGTACAATCTGAAAATAACTCTGGTGGAGGTGCCAGTGGAAAGGGGTTAATGGAAATAATGTTTTCATTTGGAACAATATAAATCCACAACTGGCATTCCATTGGCCCATGACCTCCCCTTCCCCAATCCCTGTTCAAGTCATTTGCTAGTGTAATTGAAACCTTCTTTGAGAGTCTTTAGATTTCATTTCATGTTTTGGGGACAACGCAGCTAAAAGACATTTGCCATCCATCTTTCTTAACACTCCTAATCTAAATAGAAGACTCAAATCCAAGACTGTGCCTTTGATGGATCACTCACCTCCCTATACAGTAGAGCTTTAAAAGGTCCTATTACTGCGCTCGGAACCATCACAGAAAACACACATTCATACTCATTTTCCTTCCTACCACCTACTGAACGGCATAGATTCATTTCTTTAAATGTGCTTTGAAAGGAAGGGGATTTCAACTAAAAAAAAAAATTATTTTTTTTTTAACAAAAGAACAGGGAAGAAACAAATGGCACATTAAATGCAGGTGGGAAAAAGAGGATCACAACATGACAGGCTAAAAATACCGAATTGTATAAAAAGAATTTGCTGCTCCTGAATCAAACATGGAAGATTTGTCTCCGAGCTTTTCTTGTGTGGGAAGCCTCTTAAGTTAGGTCTCTGTTAATGTCTCTCCCAGCTAAAACGGGCAGTGGAGATGTGTGCTGACTAGCCAATGTCATCAACATGACCCTCCGAAGGGAAACACTTCTAAGGATCACCTCAATAATTCGCTTACACATTTTTAAAACTGTTTGATATTGACTGTTTACCTTAGAATGTATACAAAGTCTATTTGCTATAAGCCTGGATAATTTGTTATTGTTTATGGGTAGGAAAATGTAAAAGATTAAAGAAAAATAGACACCTTGAGCATACAAGCTGCTAATGATTGACTGTATCCAAAAATTACACGACTAACCGGAAAACTTGCAAATATACATAAATAAAGCACTTATTTTACATGCATTTGGCCGAGATCATGTGATCAGCTGTTTCAAGATGGCCTCCTTTTCATATGCATGCCTGATTACTTTGGTTTATAAGAGGCACAACAGGCAAGCAACAAAATCAGAAGCAAAGCTGGTTGGTAGACCCCTCCTCGCTAATTCTATAGTCTCTTTGTTATATAAACACCCCATGTCTGTCTCTGTACTGAGACTGCCTATAAAAGAAAAGGATAAAACTGGGCACACTCAGTTATTAAGACTACATCTGTTACCTCTAATGAAATTACCTGCTAGAATGAAAAAAGCAACTGAAAAATTTGTTACTGCCTTTAATTCTGCAAATCCAGACCTTTGTTGAAACACCACTACAAGTGAGCTACTTGGCAGGTCATTAAGGCATTCGGGACTAACTTCTGTGAGGCCATCATTCCATAAACCCCATTTCATAAACAACAAGACACAGATGCAACCATATCACATGGGCAATGGTCACAACCTCCAAATATAACAAAGAAAGCATAGCTATTCCATCATGACTCAAAGTCATGTTATGTGGAGTGAAGGCTTATCTTCGTCTTTTATATAAAACATTCTATGCCTTAGTATTTAAAAAGATGCAATCCAGAGCTTGATTCTTGAAAAAAGCACATACTTTCTATATCTATCATTCAAAGATGTTTGCAAAGTTAAACCACAGGGGTAGGAAATAATTAAAGCCGGAGGCAAAAATCTAAGGCTGCCTGCAATAATCAAGTGTTGCCTTTCAGGTCCTGAGAAGTACACTGAGGAAAGTGAGAAAGGGGGAGGGAAGGAGAAGAGAAAGAAAAGAGAGCTATCTAAGAGAATGAAGGAAGGTAGTGATTTTAACTAGGAGAATAAATCATCCCTTTTAACAAATGATCAACTTGCAGCAGTATGTGTTCAGGATTGTTTCATCTAAAATGGTCTCCTCTACATTTTCATCATGTAATATGGACCAGGGAAAGCATCGGACTCATCTACATATACCAAGAACAAAACTAATAAATCAGAATTGGGGAAAAATAACAACCTCAAATTGAAAACAAGTGGAAGTAAATGAACACAAATGTGCTTTAAGTTAATACCTAACCTCTAGGGAGAAGGAAGAGGAAGAAGCAAAGTGAGAATTCCAGCATTTCACTCTATATTCTCATTCAGGGGAGGCATATGGCAAATAGACCCTAGGCTTTAAGGTGCTGGGTTTCTATTTTGACATGGGTAAAGCAATTCTTTGAGCCTATCACTAGATGTGATACAAGGTTGGATAAATGTGTAAGGAGCTGGGGATTTCACCGAGGAAGCAAAGTAACACGCCGAAGAGAAGCTGGAGCGGTGACTTGCAGTTTCCAGTAGATGCTGCTATTGCAAGAGAAAGACCCAAGTTCCAACACTCAAAGCCAGAAGCTCACAAATGCTTGTAACTCCGGCTCCTGGAGATCCAACACCCTCTTCTGAACCCTGTGGGCACCTGCATTCACATGCACATATCCACACACAGACATACATCCACACATAATTAAAATTAAAACAAAACAAAAATAAATCTTAAAAACTAGAGAGAAAAACCAATCCCTATAGAGATAGCTTGGGCTAGAAGTACTAGTGTGGATTTATGATTCCTAAAATGTGTGCTTGTGTGTGTATGCATACATTATTTTTTCTGACTCCTAAAGAAGTCTAGATGGGAACCCCCGGTTAGTAACACCTAGTACCCCAATAATGATTTCTAATACTGCTGTCCTTTAAGAGGAACCAGAATTCCTCAGAGAATACTTCATTGTAAAACCATAACAGATGAGCCACAAAACGAGTCTAAGACATTTCATGCCAAGAGAAAGAAGTTATACTTCCAAGAAAGGCAGGAGCAAGTCAAAAAGAAAACAAAAACCAAGGCAAATGGGTTCCTACTGCTTCAGTCTGGAGCAATCTGACTACCTAAATAATTTTAGCAGCAATAATATAAACCATTAAAAATGGGGTCTACTGACAGGTGGTGGCACAAGCTTGTATTTTCCCCCCATATAAGAGGCTGAGGCAGGAAGATATTCTGGGTTCAAAATGAGACACAGTATCAAAAAAAAAAGGCAAAAAGGATGTGTGGGTGTGGGCACCCATGTGCACCAACGCACACATGTGTGCATGTATGTGTATGTGTGAGGGTGCATGTGTGTCCTTTACGCCAATAAGTGTGTCCTGTATGTCCTCAATACCAAAGAATGGTTGCTATTGACTAGTAAATGCTGGTAAGTGCTAAGGTTGCAAAACCACTGCAGGAAAGACAAGTTCAACCAAGGACCATGGATGAATGTCATATCTAAAGAGGAAAATCTTAATGGAATGATATATTTACATGTGTTTACTCACCTGTTGTGAGAAAATATATTCAATATACAGTGAGAAATCAGACGAGGCCTTGACTAGATACACAAAATTAATATCGCCAACACAATGCACAAGGACACTATGATCTCTTGGCACAGTACTTTTAGAAAGATACTCCCACTTAAGCGTTACTGTGACCAGGAGTACAGACTTGATCTGTTCAGACTGCAACATCAGATAAACCCAAACGGGAACTTTCTGCACAAAAGGAGTCGGGAGCTGACTCTGACAGACAAACTCAAACACGGAAACTGTGAAGACAAACCACCTGACTCAGTGTGTTATTCCAGACTGGAGCTTATGCTGTACAGGACACTATGAGATCAAGCGGGGAAAATCTATCACGTCTACGCTTAAGCACCTAAATCTAATCATTGTGTTATAAGCGAGTGAGGAAATATTGCTCTTTGGAAATATACTTTGAAGTATTTTAAGGCGAAGGGGCTTGATGTGTGCACCTTATTTTCAAATGGTTCACAGGAGGGGGGTTACATTAAAAGAGAAATAGGAAGAGAGGAAGAAGCTGTATGGAGGACAAAGCAAGGGACAGCGATGCCTGTGACGGGTGAGGCACTGTCAGTGAAATACTGACATTCTCTGTGCTGCGGCTTTCCCGTTTAAAACACTGCTTCCAACACAAACTTTTGTTTTGTGTTTATATCACCTTCCACGTGACCTAGAGACTTTGAAATAATATTTACAGTATTGCCAGCTTCAACCTTGTTTCTGTGACCATTGCATATGAGTGCAGTAAATGTACACAATGACGTTTGTCACGGTACTGTTAATGAGGACAAAAAGTCTGAAAGTACATGTATTTTTAACTAGCACAATGGTTACCTCAATTGTCTCGTGTGAATTCAACAAAACAACAAGGTCTTTAAATGTGTTTCGAAAAACTGACTACAGTGGGAAACACAATATATGGTCAAGGAGAAAACAACGGTGTTAGGATCCATGGCATTTGCAATATCACCATGATTAATCATGGAGAAATCTGGAAAGAAATTCAGGAAAATATCAACACTGGATACCCCCTTCAGGAAATGGTTTGTGAGCACTTTTCCCTTCTTTCTGTACTCTAAACATATAATGTTACAATTAAAAAAAATCAACTTCCTCCTAAAATATCAACTCAAAGTAAATAGTTAGAAGTTCCTGCTAGCTAGATAAGCAGCTGCACTGTACTGCCCAGCTGTCTACTGAGTTACTTGGTGTCCTAACGATGGGAAACAAAGCATAGAAAGAAGCCACATCAGGAAGCTGACTTCTCCTCGGGGCCGAAGATGTGGACTTCACATTCACAGGCACTGGCGCTTCCCTCCTCTTCATTCTTTTCCTTTATTTTTGATTTTCCCAAAGACTTGAGGAAAACACACCGCATTTGCATCTACATTGTCTCTTCCTACTCCAACTCCTCTCTTCCCCATCTACTCCCTCTCTTCTTCTTCTATAATTATTTTGTTATATTTTATTCACAACCATCCCAAACACACACACACACACAAATCTTCTGAGTCCAGCTAGTATTCCCTTATTTGAATGTGTCTGGAGCTAAACACACTTGGGGTGATCTCCTAAACAAACAAACAAAGAACAAAAAAACCTGTTTATTCGCTTCTTCTGCAAGCACAGATAACTTGTAACTCTTCACGTAAGGGTGGGGCCTTACGAAATTTTCCTCCTCCCATGTTGGCAAGTTAACTGGTGTGGCCTTCACAGTTGTAAGCATCCTGTTAAGAGTTAACATGTGCGGCATCCCTGTCCTGTCCAGAAGGTGCTATCATACAGTCATCCCAGTTCTGGGGCTTTTGACATCTAGGCTATCCGGAGACAATAAGATCATCACCTGCTTGTCCCTACATCACAAGGGGGGGGGGGGAGAACATCAGGGTGCTCATGAAGGAGCAGACATGGCGCTCTTCAGATCAAGCTGAACAATACTGTCTTACTAAAAAGAGCCATGAGTACCTGTCTCAACAAAGAGTTCACTCATTGTGACATTCAGTGAGAGGAAAGAAGGGGCAAGGGGACAAAAAGAGGAAGGTAGGATCTGAAGGGGAGACAGAGGGGAAGAATCACTCCTTAAACTAGGTGGTAAAGGCCAGGTGTGAATGTTTGGTTAACAGAAAGGAAAACTGCAACAGGCCCCCACTGTCACTGCCAGGCGACATGTGTGACGAAACAAAAGGAAGCTTATAGATTAAATAATTACTACAGTCCAGTTCCTGTTGAAGACACATACACAGTAGTGCAAGCATTTAATTATATTTATTTCTTAATGTACTCTGCTTTGAGTAATCTTCAGCTTCAACCGAATCTCATAAACTCAGCCAATGAAATAATTAAAATTCCTTTGCCAACTTGATTTGGACGAAAAAGTTAAATGCTTCATTTAAAATTTATGTGAGGCACATTCATAAGAATATACTAATTTCTCATTCAGATTTCAAATTGAATCCATTTAATGACTGCCGATAACAAAGGAATGCATAGAACAAGTCATACAATTGACAATTACCCAAAGTTCCTGTCAGGTTTTATGAATCAACAATTGTCTCCAAACTTGTAAAAGAAACCAGTGTGCATTAGTGTCTAAAAAATCATACAACCTGTCTGCACTATGCTATTAAAAAAATGAGTACAATTAGACATACAATTTAGAGAATTCATCAATTTGAATGAACAAAAATAAAGAACTTCTCTATGAACCCGTGTTCCTTTTGAAGGCAACACAACTCTCAGGCTGTGTAGTTTACTGCTGTTTCTTCTGTATATTCATGTTCTTTATCAGCAAATGGTTACAATGGTCTTTCAGACTTGAGTGATGAATGGCAAAGCAACCCAGCTCCATTCTGAAACATGAATGGCCTTGGAACACAGCACCATAAACCAACTGCAATGGTTATGCCAGAGAAGAAATGGCCGCTGACATTAGCAGCTTCTAAAATGACACAGGCAATGGAAGAAGAAAAAGGAAAAAAAAGGTAAAAGGGAAGGAGGAAGATGGGAGAAATTCAGACATTTGCACATCCATTAACAAAAAGTTTAAACCCCCATCACTATTCCTGTTTTCCCCGGAAGTACAGTGTCCTTATGACAAGGCAGACAAATAATTTTGACAAGTGACAAACACATCTCATTCCTGTTTAATGTTTTCCCTTTCCACACTTAGCTTACATATGCACAACTTCTTTTATAGCTATGCACATTCTGACCTAAACAGCCAGAAGAATCTATCCTGTTGTAGCAGCTGGGGAAGCCAAGTGAAAGGCATGTCCCTGAGCTCTTGGACAGGAAGAGTGATCAGAAACCCTGCAGCAAAGTAATCAGGTGTCTGGGTATTGGCTTGTCTACAAAAAGAAAACCCAAATAACACAAATGAAATCTGATTTTTTAAAAATCAAGAGAAATAAGTAGTTCATAGTGAAACTGCCAAAGGAGCAAATATTCCTACACTAGTAAAAACAATCAATGGATCTTCTAACATCAGTCTCATCGGGGCTATTACTGAGTGCTCACCTTTCCCCCCAGCTCCCCAGTCCCTCTTACCCTGTTTTATTTTCCCACAGTTCTCATTGCCCATAAAATACTGAGTAATTTATCCTTATATTATTATAACATTTGGTCATTGCTTACCTCCTCCCAACCACAGAAGTTCTCCAGGAGGAGGAGTTTGTGAATACACCCCAATGCCAGGCACATAGTAGATAATAAATGTTTGTTAAATGAACAGACCATTTAGCAAACTAAGGACTACTCAAAAAGCTGGAAAGACCAAAGTTAGGCACAGAATTCTTAAAAATCTTAACAGAACAAATAAAGAGCTATTATCTTCATTCTCAAAAGTCCATTTACGGTACATGAACACACACACACATGCACACAGGAAATTCTTAAACATTAATTTATAATTGAGTACAGGACTTAAGCAGTCATAAGAAAATAGTTAATAAATACTTAAGAAAAATAACTTCCCCAATAACATAATCAATAACAAACACAAATTAAAATAAAATTATATTTCCCCTGTACATTTATCATATACTTTTTAAAAAATGAAAATTTCCAAACACAGCAACAGCTATTCCCAGTCAAAAGTAAAATTAAAACAACCATCCTAGCCCCACCAGGAAGATACAGTAAAAGATGAGGATCATCCTGGGCTACATAGTGAGTTGGAGTCCAGACTAAATACCAGAGATCTTGACTCAAAACAACAGCAAAACATTCTAGACAATGCCATTTGGAATCAAACAGTAATCTAAAGCAAGATAATGTCCTTATCTCTAACCCACGTATTTGGATAGAGAAACCTTACTTTCAGAAATCTTTGAATTATAGACAAAAATCAAATACAAAGATGTTCAACGTAGCATTCTTTACAGTAACAAAATTTGGAGGAAATGTACAGGTTTAAAAAGTAAAGAAGTAGTAGAATCAATTAATAAGCATCAGGAAATTAATTATATTCCCTTCAGATGTATGCCTAGAGCACTGTTGCAGAGATGGATAATTATGAACACTGCAATGTTAAATGAACAAAGCTGAAATCTGATCACAGTCAGTGTGTGGAAAGTAGAAATGTTCCTGTCATAGAACAAGGCAGTGCAAGTCTCAAAAGTAGGCAGAGGGCAATCAAGAGCTCAAAGTCTTGGCTGAGCAGTGGTGGTGCAATGCCCATCAACTCCGGAGGCAGAGGTCTGGCAATCTCTGTAAGTTCAAGGCCAGTCTGTTCTACAAATCAAGTTCCAGGACAGTCAGGGCTACAGAGTGGCAGCCATTTTTTGTTTGTTTTTGTTTTCCTTTTCTAAAAAGAAAAAGAATTCAAGGATATTCTTGCCTATATAAATAGTTAAAGGATGTCTGAGCTATGAGATATTTTTATGCATTTGGTTTTTATTAAAGTAACATGTTTATTTTTATAATCAGAAAAAAATTGGAGATTTCATAATTTAGGATAAAATATACTTAGGTTATCATTATTATCAAGAGTAGGAATAAAATATTAGAAAATAAAGTCTTAGGGAGGCAAATATTAACAATAGCTGAAAAAAAATAGACTTGTTCTAAGAAAGAGAAAACTCCATTCCCCTTAAATTAAAAGTAACAGAAAGTAAGAGACAGTTCTAAACAGCTTCACGGGGTCCATTTCATGCAGAATCAAATTATTAAGATTTTCCTTTCAAATTCAATATAAAATCTAGTAGGAAATTTGCAGATAGGGAATCTTACTAGTTTCAGTTCCTAAGCAACACATCCATGGAATAAGAATGAAATGAAAAGTGCGGTGCGACTGCGCAGAGGCTCAGTGGGGAAAGGGCCTCCAGCAAGGCCCAGAGCACAATCCCCAGAACCTACATAAAAATTTCAGGTATGGCAACGTGTGAACCTGTAACCCCCGTGCTGGGGAGACAGAGAAGAACAGATCCCTGGGGCCTCACTGGCCAGTCAGGCCAGCTCTTTGTGCCACGGAAGATATCCTGTTTCAAAATATGGCAGCATTCCTGAGAGAGGACAGCAGTCTACTCCCTGGTGTCAACACACTCACGCCTGCATATGCCTAAACACACAGCACAAAGGAAAACTACAAAGCATTTACATCGCTAGCTCCTTCTTTTACCTTGAATATAAACTAGAAATCAATGATAAATATTGGACTTTTCAGCGAACAGCCAGTAATAGAGTCACCAGATCATCCATGAGGCAAAGACTAAACTTGATAGGTAGGGGGTGAGGAAAGAAGAGAGAGAGGAGGCAGGAGAGAGAACAAAATGCTTTAGGGAGGGAGAAGAAAATCCTAGCAAGCTCAGGGAGGCTCTTTTCCACACAGGCAGTCCTTCAGAAGGCTCTAAGCAAATGCAAACAACACAGAATGGTGGAAGTGCTCTGAGATCCAGATCTGGACTTAACACCTGCACATGCTCACTGGAGGCCACAAGTCAGCATCAACAGACGCAAGTACATCCTCTGCCACCATCCAACAATGCAGCTTCACGGAATTACCTCGGAGCTGCATCTAAATCAAGTTTTCAGGGCTAGCCATAGATTTGGTAAAAGAGAATGTGAAGCAAAAGTAAGAAAATTCAAACAAACCTATTACTTTCCTTTTAAGCACAAATATATTTCTTAAGGCTAAACATCCGAAGCAAGACACTCAGATTCCAACACTTCTCTTTATAACCTTTGCTTTGTATCTAGCTCCAGAGGGAAAATTGTGTTTACAAGAACCATGAGACACGTGAAAAGCAATAACCAAGATAAATGAAAACCGGCTGCGCTAAGTTTTAGTCAGAACTTTATTGCAATGGACTTGGTTTATGAGATGAAGAAATCTACTTTTTCTCATCTTCTCTAGCGTTAGTTACACTCTGAAAAACAGAACACGAGTAAACTATGCTTTTAATGCCATCACATCATTTATAAAGAGCTTAAGGAGACAATTTGCATGGAAGCAGAGCACACTACAGAGAGGTTGTGTGGTGTGGCACCCAATGTCAGAAAGGAAAGGTTCAGATTGCAATGTTGGCCAAGTCTCTAGCATGGACTTCCACGCTTTTCCCTACCAGCCTGTGGGGTCTGTTGTTGTTGCATGTCTGTTCATTGGTGTTTTGTTCCATAGCTGTAATTCAAAGTTGTTAAAAATGTAAAGCCACTTATTTATTTATTAGTTTGCTTGTTTATTATGTATACAGTATTCTCCTTGCGTGTATGCCTGCACACCAGATGAGGGCACCAGATCACACTGTAGATGGCTGTGAGCCACCATGCAGTTGCTGGGAATTGAACTCAGGACCTCTGGAAGAGCAGCCAGTGTTCTTAACCTCTGAGCCATCTGTCCAGCCCTAAAGTCATTTTTAAAGAAGACAATCATGGGAAAAAAAAGAAAAGTCAGAATTAATGATCATCTCTTTTATATTCTAGAAGAGAGACAGCAAAATGCCATGTCAGAATGGTGTGGCTATTTTCATTGCATGAACTCAAGAAAGAGGAAATGGGAGTTCTGGGGAGACTCTCCATGAAGCAGGGAGGGTCAGAGCCAATGCAGGAACTCTGATGCATCCATGTTGTGTTCACTTGCCCTGAGTTCAATGGGCAGGATTTCAACACAGAAAACTGCAACCAGACAAACTGCTCTGCATACCAGAGTCACCTGGAGATTATTTAAAGAATCCAAAAGCCCAGACAAAGCATCTCCAAAACTATTAGGTAATGATTTTTGGAATGAAATAAAGAATCAGTGCTTTTGTTTTTTCTTGATGCTCCCCCCCACCACCACCAAACAAATTTTCCTCATGTTGGAGACTTCCCATAACTGTGAGCCTGGAGAATTAAAGAGAGAAACTAAAGACTGAGAGAAGTAAATAATCACCAACCCAATGCATACATCTCTCCTCTCTGTACAGAAAGTCATTTCCACACACACACACACTGCAGTTTTGGAAGCTTGCTCAACAAAATGCTGAAAAGATCATTATAAAGGTACATGGCAGTGTGCTGACATGCGCTTCTTTAGGAAGGATGCTGATTTGGGAGAGAGAACAGAAGGGATAGGGTATCTTATGACAAGCCCAAAACAAGCGCATGCAGACTCCAAGGTGACAAATTGGCAGTAACTAGAAAAAGATGTTTGAAGAAGGACAGTTTGCTTAGCCTCCACTACCACAGTGCCTCTCTAAATAGGGCAAAGATCATTACAAACGTGTATTGAGTTCAATGATGGAAAAGGAAGGAAGCGGACGAAAACTTCCTAGACCCTGTAATTTCAACTTTAATGCAAAGACTCGGTGCAGCTAATTTTCTAATTACCCAGACTACTTAAACACAGCCTAGATCTCTTCCTCACCACACAGCATTTTCTTGTCCCTCAAACTCTTCCTCCACGTCTATGCTTTTGAAAACCACTTCTGGTATATGTATCCCATTTGTACGGACTATGACAATCAAAGTGTTCATCGTGCGCACAACACCACCTGTGCACTTAGCTTAAATCTACAGAAATCTTTTCTCCTTTGGAAGAGTCAGATTATTTTTATGCCATCCAAATGGGAGAATGTCCCAGATACCAGATAATGGAGCCCCTGAGAGACCATAATGTAAATGTGCTTATGAACACTACAAAAATTGGCTTCAAAGACACCTCTGGGTTTGGCAGAGCTTGCACAACCATGGGTGAAGAGTGGGGCCGTGGCTACCAAGCATGGTAGATTAGGCAATGGGTACAAGGCAGGAAGTATGTTCTTAGATATGCAGTCACATTAGATTGACTCAAATCCCCTCCCAGGAAAAGCAGATGAAAAGTGGGCTATCGATTTGTGTGCCACAAAAATGGATGTTCTTCACTACTGCAGCACAGAATAAACAAATTAGGACAACTTTTGAAGACTTAAGTGGCTATGGAATACATTTTCCCCAATGCTGGTTTCTGTCACTTTGGGTCATTTCAACAACATTTATGATGGCCACCTTTGGCGAAGCATCCCTTAGCTAAACATTTTCTGAAGATGCAAGGTAAAGGGACCACTACACTGCAGAACAGATCCGCCCAAGATGAACCTGGCAATTCTCTTCTATCCTCCATTCTTCTCTGCCTCTACCATGCGGTGAAGTCACAATACATCTGTGACAGAATAACTCCCCTGGCAACTGGCTGACATCATAAATGCCAGATTAAGACTTGGCTGCAAAGCCAGAGGAGATGATGGGCTGGGAAGAAAGAGGCTATAATTCAAACAAATCTCTTCCATAATAGCGATGTGAATACTAAACATTACTGGCCAAGTAAATTGCTTTTTGTGTAAGTATTCTCCTTTTTGAAGTTTGCCCCAGTGTGAAAGTCTCTCTGTAAGTCAGAACCTTCACATTATTTTAATGTACTGTTCTGTATTTAATAATCTTATGCTTCAGACATTAGTCTGTTACCATGGGAATGACAGTAGCACAAATACAGGATTATGGCTATCAAGCAAGAGAAAAGAAATTATGAATAAGCCTCGTTATGTTCAATAATTAGCAGCTACATGGAAAAAAAAACAAAACCATGAATTTAGGTTGATGCATTTATCTCAGTGTTTGAATACAACTCTGAGTGTGCTATTGCTTTAAAATGAGATTCTATCCAACTGCCAAAAAGTCCTTGACTGGCAGTTGTTCCTCGGTAGAGCAACAGAAAAGCCCGTCCTGTTCTTAGGTCTTTCCCTGCAGAAGGCTGGTAACTAATGGGTAATGCACAACATCCCAAAATGGACGCTGCTATCTTCAGGCAATATATTAAGGGAAGGGAGAACGTCCAAGGAAAGATGTTTTCCACAGGGAGGGTCTGGACATGGAGACAAAGAATGCCAACACTAAGCACAAGGCCTCTCCCCAACCCAAGTGGGGCTGAAGAAGCCTGCCATCAGGAAAGCAAGGGTTTGGATCCACCACAAGCTGACATGAAGCTCCATGCAGGCCTTTCTTTTCATCCATTCATTGAGACTCTGTTTCATCCTCTTTGAAGGGGAACAGCAGAATATGAAAGTTTAATTTGAATCAGCACATGATTCATTTAAAATAATAAGAGGACATTGTGATCTATGCTGTTTGCATGAATAGCTAAAAAGGCATTTGTGCATTTATTATGTGGGGACTTTATTAGCAATTTCAGGGAAGATGGACAAAATTATAGATAAAGATTCTGAGACAACCAAGCCACTAGAGACTAGACTTAGAGAAGAGCCAGGTCACATCACCAAGTCTTGCCTGAATATGTGCAGACAGAAGCACATTGCTGGACTCTGGCTTCTTGTAGAATCAGCCACCTCTCTACAAAGAGCAGTCCTCATTATCCCAGCTAAATCAGGCAGCAAGAACAAAATCGTTACCACTATTAAACCAGGAAACATTCCACTAGATCAACAGCACCACGGTACTTACTGATGCCCCAAGTCCCCTCTCCCATGGGCTTTCTGCATTCTGTGGCAATGGCACAAAACATCATTGGAGGGAAGTAAT